>NC_090841.1:37171966-37513082 GCF_028021215.1 Eschrichtius robustus | reverse complement strand
GTTATGCTTTAGTTTCACAGTAGTAAGTCTTTTCAAGACTCCTAGGGACCTTGCTTCAGCACCCGTTTCGGTAAGAGTATACTGAGTAGAGACAGGAAGCTTTGGTCCAATTAAGCAACTTCCAGCCCTGTAGGCCTCTTGGAACAATCCAGTGTTGGATACAGAAAGGCAACACACTGCACTCTTCCTTGGGAGAGCCAGATGACCTCAGCTCTACACAGGATTTAAGAACACACTTCGAGACTGTCCTCCATGCAATGGATGTCACCTCATTCCCCTAGCTGAACTCTACTGAGAAAAACACTCTGCTTCTAATCCCTTTTCACCTTTTACACTTAGAGTCACGCATCCTCAAAGAGGTGGTCGGCTTGCATTCCAAGTACAATTAAAGCACAGTTCTTGTTGTAACACTGCAGGTCTTTGGAAGATGCACAGGCCCTAAGTTTCCCTGGCGCATCCGTTGTATAGGCACTTGGCTGCACGCAGAAAAGCGGTCGTAGAATAAAGTTGAATCACTGAAAGCCCCAGTGGGTATCGTGAATCTCTTTTGACTTGTTAGCATCAACATGTACTTACGCTGCGTGTCAATCTGGAAATGGGAGACTGATAGCACAAAGCTTGTTTTCCCATTTTGAAAGCTCCACTCATGCAGTCTCGAAGCTACCTGAAAAGCACTGTTGTTACCGTGTTTTTAGGGAATGCCGGCATGGCTCAGAGAAGAAAATGAGTTTTCCCGAAAGAAACCTTGTGCTTCCAGTTCCTAGTTGGAAGCTCACCCTGCTCTCCTCTACACCAAAAGTGAGAATCCCCGTGAGCACTAACCTCCAAGTAAGGCCCTGATTATCCTTGCAAATCGGGAGGCATGCAGCAGCTCCATGAGGCCTTCATCGCTGTTCTGCTTTAGTTTAATGGTAGTAAGCTTTCCAAGACTCCTAGGAACCTTGCTTCAGCACCCGTTTCGGTAACAGAAAACGGCATAGAGCCAGGAAGCTCTGGTCCTGCGAGTATGCTGCGTGTCAACGTACACATTGAAGACTGATGGCACAAGGCTTGTTTGCCCATTATGAGAGCTCCGTTTCTGTGGCCTCGAATATACCTGAAAAGCACTGTTGTTGCCGGGGCTTTACTCACTGCTGCATGGTTCTGAGAAGATACTGAGTTTTCCTGTAAGAAGCCTTGTGCTTCCAGTTCCCAGTTGGAAGCTCACCCTGCTCTGCTCTATATCTAAAGTGAAAGTCAACATGAGCCCTAGCCTCGAAGTAAGGCCCTGAGTTGCCTTGCCAAACGGGAGGCCTGGAGCAGCTCCATGAGGCCTTCTTCACTGTTCTGCTTTAGTTTCATGGTAGTAAGCTTTTCAAGACTCCTAGGGACCTTGCTTCAGCACCCGTTTCGGTACCAGTATACTGAGTAGAGCTTAGAAACTCAGGGCCAGCTCAGCAACTTCAGCCCCGTAGGCCTTTTGGAACACCCCATTGTTGACTAGAGAAAGGCAACACACTGCACTCTTCCTTGGGTGAGCCAGATGACCTCAGCTCTACACAGGATTCAGGAACACACTTCTAGACTGTCCTCCATGCAATGGATGTCACCTCATTCCCCTAGCTGAACTCTATTGAGAAAACCACTCTGCTTCTATTCCCTTTTCACCTTTTACACTTAGAGTCACGCATCCTCAAGGAGGTGGTCGGCTTGCATTCCAAGTACAATTTAAGCACAGTTCTTGGTGTAACACTGCAGGTCTCAGGAAGAAGCACAGGCCCCTAAGTCTCCATCGCGCATCCTTTGTTTAGGCACTTTGCTGCACGCAGATAAGCGGTCGTAGAAAAAATTGGAATCATGGAAAGCCCCAGTGGGATCGTGAATCTCTTTTGACTTGTTCGCATCAACATGTAGTTATGCTGCGTGTCATTCTGGAAATGTGAGACTGAGACACAAATCTTGTTATCCCATTTTAAAGCTTCACTCATGCAGTCTCGAAGCTACTTGTAAAGCACTGTGTTACCGTGCTTTTAGTTACTGCCGGCATGGCTCAGTGAAGAAAATGTTTTCTCTAAAGAAACCTTGTGCTTCCAGTTCCTAGTTGGACGCTCACCCTTCTCTCCTCTATACCTAAAGTGAAAGTCAACGTGAGCCCTAGCCTAGAAGTAAGGCCCTGATTTGCCTTGCCAAACGGGAGGAGTGGAGCAGCTCCATGTGGCCTTCAACACTGTTCTGCTTTACTTTAACGGTAGTAAGCATTCCAAGACTCCTAGAGACCTTGCTTCAGCACCCACTTGGGTATCAGAAAACTGCCTAGAGCCAGGAAGCTTTGGTCCTGCGTGTATGCTGCGTATCAACTTACAAATTGGAGACTGAGAGCACAAGGCTTGTTTGCCCATTATGAAAGCTCCGTTCATGCGGCTTCCAATATACCTGAAAAGCTTTGTTGTTGCCGCTGTTTTAGTAACTGCCGGCATGGTTCTGAGAAGATATTGAGTTTTCCCGTAAGAAACCTTGTGCTTCCAGTTCCTAGTTGGAAGCTCACCCTGCTCTCCTCTATACCAAAAGTGAAAGTCCACGTGAGCACTAACCTCGAACTAAGGCCCTGATTATCCTTGCAAATCGGGAGGCATGCAGCAGCTCTATGAGGCCTTCATCGCTGTTCTGCTATAGTTTAACGGTAGTAAGCTTACCAAGACTCCTAGGAACCATGCTTCAGCACCCGTTTCGGTAACAGAACATTGCATAGAGCCAGGAAGCTCTGGTGGGCCGTGTATGCTGCGTGTCAACCTAGAAATTGGAGACTTATGGCACAAGGCTTGTCTTCCCATTATGAAAGCCTCGTTCATGTGGCCTCGAATATACCTGAAGAGTTTGTTGTTGCCGCTGTTTTAGTCACTGCCGGCATAGTTCTGAGAAGATATTGAGTTGTCCCGTAAGAAACCTTGTGCCTCCAGTTCCTAGTTGGAAGCTCACCCTGCTCTGCTCTATACCTAAAGTGAAAGTCAACGTGAGCCACAATCTCGAAGTAAGGCACGGATTTGCCTTGCCAAACGGGAGGCGTGGAGCAGCTCCATGAGGCCTTCTTCACTGTTCCGCTTTAGTTTCACGGTAGTAAGCTTTCCAAGACTCCTAGGGACCTTGCTTCAGCACCCGTTTCGGTACCAGTATACTGAGTAGAGCCAGGAAGCTCAGGGCCAGCTCAGCAACTTCTGCCCCGTAGGCCTTTTGGAACACCCCATTGTTGGCTAGAGAAAGGCAACACACTGCACTCTTCCTTGGGAGAGCCAGATGACCTCAGCTCTACACAGGATTCAGGAACACACTTCTAGACTGTCCTCCATGCAGTGGATGTCACCTCATTCCCCTAGCTGAACTCTACTGAGAAAAACACTCTGCTTCTAATCCCTTTTCACCTTTTACACTTAGAGTCACGCGTCCTCAAGGAGGTGGTCGGCTTGCATTCCAAGTACAATTTAAACACAGTTCTTGGTGTAACACTGCAGGTCTTTGGAAGAAGCACGGTCACCTAAGTCTCCCTCGCGCTTCCTTTGTTTAGGCACTTGGCTGCACGCAGAAAAGCGGTCGTAGAAAACAGTTGCATCACTGAAAGCCCCAGTGGGTATCGTGAATCTCTTTTGACTTGTTAGCATCAACATGTACTTATGCTGCGTGTCAATCTGGAAATGGGAGACACAAATCTAGTTTTCGCATTTTGAAAGCTCCACTCATGCAGTCTCGAAGCTACCTGTAAAGCAGTGTTGTTAACGTGCTTTTAGTTTCTGCCGGCATGGCTCAGAGAAGAACATGAGTTTTCTCGAAAGAAACCTTGTGCTTCCAGTTCCTAGTTGGAAGCTCACCCTGCTCTCCTCTATACCAAAAGTGAAAGTCCACCTGAGCAGTAACCTCCAAGGAAGGCCCTGATTATCCTTGCAAATCGGGAGGCATGCAGCAGCTCCATGAGGCCTTCATCGCTGTTCTGCTTTAGTTTAACGGTAGTAAGCTTTCCAAGACTCCTAGGAACCTTGCTTCAGCACCCGTTTCGGTAACAGAACACTGCATAGAGCCAGGAAGCTCTGGTCCTGCGAGTATGCTGCGTGTCAACGTACACATTGAAGACTGATGGCACAAGGCTCGTTTGCCCATTATGAGAGCTCCGTTTAAGTGGCCCCGAATATTCCTGAAAAGCACTGTTGTTGCCGGGGCTTTACTCACTGCTGCATGGTTCTGAGAAGATACTGAGTTTTCCCGTAAGAAACCTTGTGCTTCCAGTTCCTAGTTGGAAGCTCACCCTGCTCTGTTCTATATCTAAAGTGAAAGTCAACGTGAGCCCTAGCCTCGAAGTAAGGCCCTGAGTTGCCTTGCCAAACGGCAGGCCTGGAGCAGCTCCATGAGGCCTTCTTCACTGTTATGCTTTAGTTTCACAGTAGTAAGTCTTTTCAAGACTCCTAGGGACCTTGCTTCAGCACCCGTTTCGTTAAGAGTATACTGAGTAGAGACAGGAAGCTTTGGTCCAATTAAGCAACTTCCAGCCCTGTAGGCCTCTTGGAACAATCCAGTGTTGGATACAGAAAGGCAACACACTGCACTCTTCCTTGGGAGAGCCAGATGACCTCAGCTCTACACAGGATTTAAGAACACACTTCGAGACTGTCCTCCATGCAATGGATGTCACCTCATTCCCCTAGCTGAACTCTACTGAGAAAAACACTCTGCTTCTAATCCCTTTTCACCTTTTACACTTAGAGTCACGCATCCTCAAAGAGGTGGTCGGCTTGCATTCCAAGTACAATTAAAGCACAGTTCTTGTTGTAACACTGCAGGTCTTTGGAAGATGCACAGGCCCTAAGTTTCCCTGGCGCATCCGTTGTATAGGCACTTGGCTGCACGCAGAAAAGCGGTCGTAGAATAAAGTTGAATCACTGAAAGCCCCAGTGGGTATCGTGAATCTCTTTTGACTTGTTAGCATCAACATGTACTTACGCTGCGTGTCAATCTGGAAATGGGAGACTGATAGCACAATGCTTGTTTTCCCATTTTGAAAGCTCCACTCATGCAGTCTCGAAGCTACCTGAAAAGCACTGTTGTTACCGTGTTTTTAGGGAATGCCGGCATGGCTCAGAGAAGAAAATGAGTTTTCCCGAAAGAAACCTTGTGCTTCCAGTTCCTAGTTGGAAGCTCACCCTGCTCTCCTCTACACCAAAAGTGAGAATCCCCGTGAGCACTAACCTCCAAGTAAGGCCCTGATTATCCTTGCAAATCGGGAGGCATGCAGCAGCTCCATGAGGCCTTCATCGCTGTTCTGCTTTAGTTTAACGGTAGTAAGCTTTCCAAGACTCCTAGGAACCTTGCTTCAGCACCCGTTTCGGTAACAGAAAATGGCATAGAGCCAGGAAGCTCTGGTCCTGCGAGTATGCTGCGTGTCAACGTACACATTGAAGACTGATGGCACAAGGCTTGTTTGCCCATTATGAGAGCTCCGTTTCTGTGGCCTCGAATATACCTGAAAAGCACTGTTGTTGCCGTGGCTTTACTCACTGCTGCATGGTTCTGAGAAGATACTGAGTTTTCCTGTAAGAAGCCTTGTGCTTCCAGTTCCCAGTTGGAAGCTCACCCTGCTCTGCTCTATATCTAAAGTGAAAGTCAACATGAGCCCTAGCCTCGAAGTAAGGCCCTGAGTTGCCTTGCCAAACGGGAGGCCTGGAGCAGCTCCATGAGGCCTTCTTCACTGTTCTGCTTTAGTTTCATGGTAGTAAGCTTTTCAAGACTCCTAGGGACCTTGCTTCAGCACCCGTTTCGGTACCAGTATACTGAGTAGAGCTTAGAAACTCAGGGCCAGCTCAGCAACTTCAGCCCCGTAGGCCTTTTGGAACACCCCATTGTTGACTAGAGAAAGGCAACACACTGCACTCTTCCTTGGGTGAGCCAGATGACCTCAGCTCTACACAGGATTCAGGAACACACTTCTAGACTGTCCTCCATGCAATGGATGTCACCTCATTCCCCTAGCTGAACTCTATTGAGAAAAACACTCTGCTTCTATTCCCTTTTCACCTTTTACACTTAGAGTCACGCATCCTCAAGGAGGTGGTCGGCTTGCATTCCAAGTACAATTTAAGCACAGTTCTTGGTGTAACACTGCAGGTCTCAGGAAGAAGCACAGGCCCCTAAGTCTCCATCGCGCATCCTTTGTTTAGGCACTTTGCTGCACGCAGATAAGCGGTCGTAGAAAAAATTGGAATCATGGAAAGCCCCAGTGGGATCGTGAATCTCTTTTGACTTGTTCGCATCAACATGTAGTTATGCTGCGTGTCATTCTGGAAATGTGAGACTGAGACACAAATCTTGTTATCCCATTTTAAAGCTTCACTCATGCAGTCTCGAAGCTACCTGTAAAGCACTGTGTTACCGTGCTTTTAGTTACTGCCGGCATGGCTCAGTGAAGAAAATGTTTTCTCTAAAGAAACCTTGTGCTTCCAGTTCCTAGTTGGACGCTCACCCTTCTCTCCTCTATACCTAAAGTGAAAGTCAACGTGAGCCCTAGCCTAGAAGTAAGGCCCTGATTTGCCTTGCCAAACGGGAGGAGTGGAGCAGCTCCATGTGGCCTTCAACACTGTTCTGCTTTACTTTAACGGTAGTAAGCATTCCAAGACTCCTAGAGACCTTGCTTAGGCACCCACTTGGGTATCAGAAAACTGCCTAGAGCCAGGAAGCTTTGGTCCTGCGTGTATGCTGCGTATCAACTTACAAATTGGAGACTGAGAGCACAAGGCTTGTTTGCCCATTATGAAAGCTCCGTTCATGCGGCTTCCAATATACCTGAAAAGCTTTGTTGTTGCCGCTGTTTTAGTAACTGCCGGCATGGTTCTGAGAAGATATTGAGTTTTCCCGTAAGAAACCTTGTGCTTCCAGTTCCTAGTTGGAAGCTCACCCTGCTCTCCTCTATACCAAAAGTGAAAGTCCACGTGAGCACTAACCTCGAACTAAGGCCCTGATTATCCTTGCAAATCGGGAGGCATGCAGCAGCTCTATGAGGCCTTCATCGCTGTTCTGCTATAGTTTAACGGTAGTAAGCTTACCAAGACTCCTAGGAACCATGCTTCAGCACCCGTTTCGGTAACAGAACATTGCATAGAGCCAGGAAGCTCTGGTGGGCCGTGTATGCTGCGTGTCAACCTAGAAATTGGAGACTTATGGCACAAGGCTTGTCTTCCCATTATGAAAGCCTCGTTCATGTGGCCTCGAATATACCTGAAGAGTTTGTTGTTGCCGCTGTTTTAGTCACTGCCGGCATAGTTCTGAGAAGATATTGAGTTGTCCCGTAAGAAACCTTGTGCCTCCAGTTCCTAGTTGGAAGCTCACCCTGCTCTGCTCTATACCTAAAGTGAAAGTCAACGTGAGCCACAATCTCGAAGTAAGGCACGGATTTGCCTTGCCAAACGGGAGGCGTGGAGCAGCTCCATGAGGCCTTCTTCACTGTTCCGCTTTAGTTTCACGGTAGTAAGCTTTCCAAGACTCCTAGGGACCTTGCTTCAGCACCCGTTTCGGTACCAGTATACTGAGTAGAGCCAGGAAGCTCAGGGCCAGCTCAGCAACTTCTGCCCCGTAGGCCTTTTGGAACACCCCATTGTTGGCTAGAGAAAGGCAACACACTGCACTCTTCCTTGGGAGAGCCAGATGACCTCAGCTCTACACAGGATTCAGGAACACACTTCTAGACTGTCCTCCATGCAGTGGATGTCACCTCATTCCCCTAGCTGAACTCTACTGAGAAAAACACTCTGCTTCTAATCCCTTTTCACCTTTTACACTTAGAGTCACGCGTCCTCAAGGAGGTGGTCGGCTTGCATTCCAAGTACAATTGAAACACAGTTCTTGGTGTAACACTGCAGGTCTTTGGAAGAAGCACGGTCACCTAAGTCTCCCTCGCGCTTCCTTTGTTTAGGCACTTGGCTGCACGCAGAAAAGCGGTCGTAGAAAACAGTTGCATCACTGAAAGCCCCAGTGTGTATCGTGAATCTCTTTTGAATTGTTAGCATCAACATGTACTTATGCTGCGTGTCAATCTGGAAATGGGAGACACAAATCTAGTTTTCGCATTTTGAAAGCTCCACTCATGCAGTCTCGAAGCTACCTGTAAAGCAGTGTTGTTAACGTGCTTTTAGTTTCTGCCGGCATGGCTCAGAGAAGAACATGAGTTTTCTCGAAAGAAACCTTGTGCTTCCAGTTCCTAGTTGGAAGCTCACCCTGCTCTCCTCTATACCAAAAGTGAAAGTCCACGTGAGCAGTAACCTCCAAGGAAGGCCCTGATTATCCTTGCAAATCGGGAGGCATGCAGCAGCTCCATGAGGCCTTCATCGCTGTTCTGCTTTAGTTTAACGGTAGTAAGCTTTCCAAGACTCCTAGGAACCTTGCTTCAGCACCCGTTTCGGTAACAGAACACTGCATAGAGCCAGGAAGCTCTGGTCCTGTGAGTATGCTGCGTGTCAACGTACACATTGAAGACTGATGGCACAAGGCTCGTTTGCCCATTATGAGAGCTCCGTTTAAGTGGCTCCGAGTATTCCTGAAAAGCACTGTTGTTGCCGGGGCTTTACTCACTGCTGCATGGTTCTGAGAAGATACTGAGTTTTCCCGTAAGAAACCTTGTGCTTCCAGTTCCTAGTTGGAAGCTCACCCTGCTCTGTTCTATATCTAAAGTGAAAGTCAACGTGAGCCCTAGCCTCGAAGTAAGGCCCTGAGTTGCCTTGCCAAACGGCAGGCCTGGAGCAGCTCCATGAGGCCTTCTTCACTGTTATGCTTTAGTTTCACAGTAGTAAGTCTTTTCAAGACTCCTAGGGACCTTGCTTCAGCACCCGTTTCGGTAAGAGTATACTGAGTAGAGACAGGAAGCTTTGGTCCAATTAAGCAACTTCCAGCCCTGTAGGCCTCTTGGAACAATCCAGTGTTGGATACAGAAAGGCAACACACTGCACTCTTCCTTGGGAGAGCCAGATGACCTCAGCTCTACACAGGATTTAAGAACACACTTCGAGACTGTCCTCCATGCAATGGATGTCACCTCATTCCCCTAGCTGAACTCTACTGAGAAAAACACTCTGCTTCTAATCCCTTTTCACCTTTTACACTTAGAGTCACGCATCCTCAAAGAGGTGGTCGGCTTGCATTCCAAGTACAATTAAAGCACAGTTCTTGTTGTAACACTGCAGGTCTTTGGAAGATGCACAGGCCCTAAGTTTCCCTGGCGCATCCGTTGTATAGGCACTTGGCTGCACGCAGAAAAGCGGTCGTAGAATAAAGTTGAATCACTGAAAGCCCCAGTGGGTATCGTGAATCTCTTTTGACTTGTTAGCATCAACATGTACTTACGCTGCGTGTCAATCTGGAAATGGGAGACTGATAGCACAAAGCTTGTTTTCCCATTTTGAAAGCTCCACTCATGCAGTCTCGAAGCTACCTGAAAAGCACTGTTGTTACCGTGTTTTTAGGGAATGCCGGCATGGCTCAGAGAAGAAAATGAGTTTTCCCGAAAGAAACCTTGTGCTTCCAGTTCCTAGTTGGAAGCTCACCCTGCTCTCCTCTACACCAAAAGTGAGAATCCCCGTGAGCACTAACCTCCAAGTAAGGCCCTGATTATCCTTGCAAATCGGGAGGCATGCAGCAGCTCCATGAGGCCTTCATCGCTGTTCTGCTTTAGTTTAACGGTAGTAAGCTTTCCAAGACTCCTAGGAACCTTGCTTCAGCACCCGTTTCGGTAACAGAAAACGGCATAGAGCCAGGAAGCTCTGGTCCTGCGAGTATGCTGCGTGTCAACGTACACATTGAAGACTGATGGCACAAGGCTTGTTTGCCCATTATGAGAGCTCCGTTTCTGTGGCCTCGAATATACCTGAAAAGCACTGTTGTTGCCGGGGCTTTACTCACTGCTGCATGGTTCTGAGAAGATACTGAGTTTTCCTGTAAGAAGCCTTGTGCTTCCAGTTCCCAGTTGGAAGCTCACCCTGCTCTGCTCTATATCTAAAGTGAAAGTCAACATGAGCCCTAGCCTCGAAGTAAGGCCCTGAGTTGCCTTGCCAAACGGGAGGCCTGGAGCAGCTCCATGAGGCCTTCTTCACTGTTCTGCTTTAGTTTCATGGTAGTAAGCTTTTCAAGACTCCTAGGGACCTTGCTTCAGCACCCGTTTCGGTACCAGTATACTGAGTAGAGCTTAGAAACTCAGGGCCAGCTCAGCAACTTCAGCCCCGTAGGCCTTTTGGAACACCCCATTGTTGACTAGAGAAAGGCAACACACTGCACTCTTCCTTGGGTGAGCCAGATGACCTCAGCTCTACACAGGATTCAGGAACACACTTCTAGACTGTCCTCCATGCAATGGATGTCACCTCATTCCCCTAGCTGAACTCTATTGAGAAAACCACTCTGCTTCTATTCCCTTTTCACCTTTTACACTTAGAGTCACGCATCCTCAAGGAGGTGGTCGGCTTGCATTCCAAGTACAATTTAAGCACAGTTCTTGGTGTAACACTGCAGGTCTCAGGAAGAAGCACAGGCCCCTAAGTCTCCATCGCGCATCCTTTGTTTAGGCACTTTGCTGCACGCAGATAAGCGGTCGTAGAAAAAATTGGAATCATGGAAAGCCCCAGTGGGATCGTGAATCTCTTTTGACTTGTTCGCATCAACATGTAGTTATGCTGCGTGTCATTCTGGAAATGTGAGACTGAGACACAAATCTTGTTATCCCATTTTAAAGCTTCACTCATGCAGTCTCGAAGCTACCTGTAAAGCACTGTGTTACCGTGCTTTTAGTTACTGCCGGCATGGCTCAGTGAAGAAAATGTTTTCTCTAAAGAAACCTTGTGCTTCCAGTTCCTAGTTGGACGCTCACCCTTCTCTCCTCTATACCTAAAGTGAAAGTCAACGTGAGCCCTAGCCTAGAAGTAAGGCCCTGATTTGCCTTGCCAAACGGGAGGAGTGGAGCAGCTCCATGTGGCCTTCAACACTGTTCTGCTTTACTTTAACGGTAGTAAGCATTCCAAGACTCCTAGAGACCTTGCTTCAGCACCCACTTGGGTATCAGAAAACTGCCTAGAGCCAGGAAGCTTTGGTCCTGCGTGTATGCTGCGTATCAACTTACAAATTGGAGACTGAGAGCACAAGGCTTGTTTGCCCATTATGAAAGCTCCGTTCATGCGGCTTCCAATATACCTGAAAAGCTTTGTTGTTGCCGCTGTTTTAGTAACTGCCGGCATGGTTCTGAGAAGATATTGAGTTTTCCCGTAAGAAACCTTGTGCTTCCAGTTCCTAGTTGGAAGCTCACCCTGCTCTCCTCTATACCAAAAGTGAAAGTCCACGTGAGCACTAACCTCGAACTAAGGCCCTGATTATCCTTGCAAATCGGGAGGCATGCAGCAGCTCTATGAGGCCTTCATCGCTGTTCTGCTATAGTTTAACGGTAGTAAGCTTACCAAGACTCCTAGGAACCATGCTTCAGCACCCGTTTCGGTAACAGAACATTGCATAGAGCCAGGAAGCTCTGGTGGGCCGTGTATGCTGCGTGTCAACCTAGAAATTGGAGACTTATGGCACAAGGCTTGTCTTCCCATTATGAAAGCCTCGTTCATGTGGCCTCGAATATACCTGAAGAGTTTGTTGTTGCCGCTGTTTTAGTCACTGCCGGCATAGTTCTGAGAAGATATTGAGTTGTCCCGTAAGAAACCTTGTGCCTCCAGTTCCTAGTTGGAAGCTCACCCTGCTCTGCTCTATACCTAAAGTGAAAGTCAACGTGAGCCACAATCTCGAAGTAAGGCACGGATTTGCCTTGCCAAACGGGAGGCGTGGAGCAGCTCCATGAGGCCTTCTTCACTGTTCCGCTTTAGTTTCACGGTAGTAAGCTTTCCAAGACTCCTAGGGACCTTGCTTCAGCACCCGTTTCGGTACCAGTATACTGAGTAGAGCCAGGAAGCTCAGGGCCAGCTCAGCAACTTCTGCCCCGTAGGCCTTTTGGAACACCCCATTGTTGGCTAGAGAAAGGCAACACACTGCACTCTTCCTTGGGAGAGCCAGATGACCTCAGCTCTACACAGGATTCAGGAACACACTTCTAGACTGTCCTCCATGCAGTGGATGTCACCTCATTCCCCTAGCTGAACTCTACTGAGAAAAACACTCTGCTTCTAATCCCTTTTCACCTTTTACACTTAGAGTCACGCGTCCTCAAGGAGGTGGTCGGCTTGCATTCCAAGTACAATTTAAACACAGTTCTTGGTGTAACACTGCAGGTCTTTGGAAGAAGCACGGTCACCTAAGTCTCCCTCGCGCTTCCTTTGTTTAGGCACTTGGCTGCACGCAGAAAAGCGGTCGTAGAAAACAGTTGCATCACTGAAAGCCCCAGTGGGTATCGTGAATCTCTTTTGACTTGTTAGCATCAACATGTACTTATGCTGCGTGTCAATCTGGAAATGGGAGACACAAATCTAGTTTTCGCATTTTGAAAGCTCCACTCATGCAGTCTCGAAGCTACCTGTAAAGCAGTGTTGTTAACGTGCTTTTAGTTTCTGCCGGCATGGCTCAGAGAAGAACATGAGTTTTCTCGAAAGAAACCTTGTGCTTCCAGTTCCTAGTTGGAAGCTCACCCTGCTCTCCTCTATACCAAAAGTGAAAGTCCACGTGAGCAGTAACTTCCAAGGAAGGCCCTGATTATCCTTGCAAATCGGGAGGCATGCAGCAGCTCCATGAGGCCTTCATCGCTGTTCTGCTTTAGTTTAACGGTAGTAAGCTTTCCAAGACTCCTAGGAACCTTGCTTCAGCACCCGTTTCGGTAACAGAACACTGCATAGAGCCAGGAAGCTCTGGTCCTGCGAGTATGCTGCGTGTCAACGTACACATTGAAGACTGATGGCACAAGGCTCGTTTGCCCATTATGAGAGCTCCGTTTAAGTGGCCCCGAATATTCCTGAAAAGCACTGTTGTTGCCGGGGCTTTACTCACTGCTGCATGGTTCTGAGAAGATACTGAGTTTTCCCGTAAGAAACCTTGTGCTTCCAGTTCCTAGTTGGAAGCTCACCCTGCTCTGTTCTATATCTAAAGTGAAAGTCAACGTGAGCCCTAGCCTCGAAGTAAGGCCCTGAGTTGCCTTGCCAAACGGCAGGCCTGGAGCAGCTCCATGAGGCCTTCTTCACTGTTATGCTTTAGTTTCACAGTAGTAAGTCTTTTCAAGACTCCTAGGGACCTTGCTTCAGCACCCGTTTCGGTAAGAGTATACTGAGTAGAGACAGGAAGCTTTGGTCCAATTAAGCAACTTCCAGCCCTGTAGGCCTCTTGGAACAATCCAGTGTTGGATACAGAAAGGCAACACACTGCACTCTTCCTTGGGAGAGCCAGATGACCTCAGCTCTACACAGGATTTAAGAACACACTTCGAGACTGTCCTCCATGCAATGGATGTCACCTCATTCCCCTAGCTGAACTCTACTGAGAAAAACACTCTGCTTCTAATCCCTTTTCACCTTTTACACTTAGAGTCACGCATCCTCAAAGAGGTGGTCGGCTTGCATTCCAAGTACAATTAAAGCACAGTTCTTGTTGTAACACTGCAGGTCTTTGGAAGATGCACAGGCCCTAAGTTTCCCTGGCGCATCCGTTGTATAGGCACTTGGCTGCACGCAGAAAAGCGGTCGTAGAATAAAGTTGAATCACTGAAAGCCCCAGTGGGTATCGTGAATCTCTTTTGACTTGTTAGCATCAACATGTACTTACGCTGCGTGTCAATCTGGAAATGGGAGACTGATAGCACAAAGCTTGTTTTCCCATTTTGAAAGCTCCACTCATGCAGTCTCGAAGCTACCTGAAAAGCACTGTTGTTACCGTGTTTTTAGGGAATGCCGGCATGGCTCAGAGAAGAAAATGAGTTTTCCCGAAAGAAACCTTGTGCTTCCAGTTCCTAGTTGGAAGCTCACCCTGCTCTCCTCTACACCAAAAGTGAGAATCCCCGTGAGCACTAACCTCCAAGTAAGGCCCTGATTATCCTTGCAAATCGGGAGGCATGCAGCAGCTCCATGAGGCCTTCATCGCTGTTCTGCTTTAGTTTAACGGTAGTAAGCTTTCCAAGACTCCTAGGAACCTTGCTTCAGCACCCGGTTCGGTAACAGAAAACGGCATAGAGCCAGGAAGCTCTGGTCCTGCGAGTATGCTGCGTGTCAACGTACACATTGAAGACTGATGGCACAAGGCTTGTTTGCCCATTATGAGAGCTCCGTTTCTGTGGCCTCGAATATACCTGAAAAGCACTGTTGTTGCCGGGGCTTTACTCACTGCTGCATGGTTCTGAGAAGATACTGAGTTTTCCCGTAAGAAGCCTTGTGCTTCCAGTTCCCAGTTGGAAGCTCACCCTGATCTGTTCTATATCTAAAGTGAAAGTCAACGTGAGCCCTAGCCTAGAAGTAAGGCCCTGATTTGCCTTGCCAAATGGGAGGAGTGGAGCAGCTCCATGTGGCCTTCAACACTGTTCTGCTTTACTTTAACGGTAGTAAGCATTCCAAGACTCCTAGAGACCTTGCTTAGGCACCCACTTGGGTATCAGAAAACTGCCTAGAGCCAGGAAGCTTTGGTCCTGCGTGTATGCTGCGTATCAACTTACAAATTGGAGACTGAGAGCACAAGGCTTGTTTGCCCATTATGAAAGCTCCGTTCATGCGGCTTCCAATATACCTGAAAAGCTTTGTTGTTGCCGCTGTTTTAGTAACTGCCGGCATGGTTCTGAGAAGATATTGAGTTTTCCCGTAAGAAACCTTGTGCTTCCAGTTCCTAGTTGGAAGCTCACCCTGCTCTCCTCTATACCAAAAGTGAAAGTCCACGTGAGCACTAACCTCGAACTAAGGCCCTGATTATCCTTGCAAATCGGGAGGCATGCAGCAGCTCTATGAGGCCTTCATCGCTGTTCTGCTATAGTTTAACGGTAGTAAGCTTACCAAGACTCCTAGGAACCATGCTTCAGCACCCGTTTCGGTAACAGAACATTGCATAGAGCCAGGAAGCTCTGGTGGGCCGTGTATGCTGCGTGTCAACCTAGAAATTGGAGACTTATGGCACAAGGCTTGTCTTCCCATTATGAAAGCCTCGTTCATGTGGCCTCGAATATACCTGAAGAGTTTGTTGTTGCCGCTGTTTTAGTCACTGCCGGCATAGTTCTGAGAAGATATTGAGTTTTCCCGTAAGAAACCTTGTGCCTCCAGTTCCTAGTTGGAAGCTCACCCTGCTCTGCTCTATACCTAAAGTGAAAGTCAACGTGAGCCACAATCTCGAAGTAAGGCACGGATTTGCCTTGCCAAACGGGAGGCGTGGAGCAGCTCCATGAGGCCTTCTTCACTGTTCCGCTTTAGTTTCACGGTAGTAAGCTTTCCAAGACTCCTAGGGACCTTGCTTCAGCACCCGTTTCGGTACCAGTATACTGAGTAGACCCAGGAAGCTCAGGGCCAGCTCAGCAACTTCTGCCCCGTAGGCCTTTTGGAACACCCCACTGTTGGCTAGAGAAAGGCAACACAATGCACTCTTCCTTGGGAGAGCCAGATGACCTCAGCTCTACACAGGATTCAGGAACACACTTCTAGACTGTCCTCCATGCAGTGGATGTCACCTCATTCCCCTAGCTAAACTCTACTGAGAAAAACACTCTGCTTCTAATCCCTTTTCACCTTTTACACTTAGAGTCACGCATCCTCAAGGAGGTGGTCGGCTTGCATTCCAAGTACAATTTAAACACTGTTCTTGGTGTAACACTGCAGGTCTTTGGAAGAAGCATGGTCACCTAAGTCTCCCTCGCGCTTCCTTTGTTTAGGCACTTGGCTGCACGCAGAAAAGCGGTCGTAGAAAACAGTTGCATCACTGAAAGCCCCAGTGGGTATCGTGAATCTCTTTTGACTTGTTAGCATCAACATGTACTTATGCTGCGTGTCAATCTGGAAATGGGAGACACAAATCTAGTTTTCGCATTTTGAAAGCTCCACTCATGCAGTCTCGAAGCTACCTGTAAAGCAGTGTTGTTAACGTGCTTTTAGTTTCTGCTGGCATGGCTCAGAGAAGAACATGAGTTTTCTCGAAAGAAACCTTGTGCTTCCAGTTCCTAGTTGGAAGCTCACCCTGCTCTCCTCTATACCAAAAGTGAAAGTCCACGTGAGCAGTAACCTCCAAGGAAGGCCCTGATTATCCTTGCAAATCGGGAGGCATGCAGCAGCTCCATGAGGCCTTCATCGCTGTTCTGCTTTAGTTTAACGGTAGTAAGCTTTCCAAGACTCCTAGGAACCTTGCTTCAGCACCCGTTTCGGTAACAGAACACTGCATAGAGCCAGGAAGCTCTGGTCCTGCGAGTATGCTGCGTGTCAACGTACACATTGAAGACTGATGGCACAAGGCTCGTTTGCCCATTATGAGAGCTCCGTTTAAGTGGCCCCGAGTATTCCTGAAAAGCACTGTTGTTGCCGGGGCTTTACTCACTGCTGCATGGTTCTGAGAAGATACTGAGTTTTCCCGTAAGAAACCTTGTGCTTCCAGTTCCTAGTTGGAAGCTCACCCTGCTCTGTTCTATATCTAAAGTGAAAGTCAACGTGAGCCCTAGCCTCGAAGTAAGGCCCTGAGTTGCCTTGCCAAACGGCAGGCCTGGAGCAGCTCCATGAGGCCTTCTTCACTGTTATGCTTTAGTTTCACAGTAGTAAGTCTTTTCAAGACTCCTAGGGACCTTGCTTCAGCACCCGTTTCGGTAAGAGTATACTGAGTAGAGACAGGAAGCTTTGGTCCAATTAAGCAACTTCCAGCCCTGTAGGCCTCTTGGAACAATCCAGTGTTGGATACAGAAAGGCAACACACTGCACTCTTCCTTGGGAGAGCCAGATGACCTCAGCTCTACACAGGATTTAAGAACACACTTCGAGACTGTCCTCCATGCAATGGATGTCACCTCATTCCCCTAGCTGAACTCTACTGAGAAAAACACTCTGCTTCTAATCCCTTTTCACCTTTTACACTTAGAGTCACGCATCCTCAAAGAGGTGGTCGGCTTGCATTCCAAGTACAATTAAAGCACAGTTCTTGTTGTAACACTGCAGGTCTTTGGAAGATGCACAGGCCCTAAGTTTCCCTGGCGCATCCGTTGTATAGGCACTTGGCTGCACGCAGAAAAGCGGTCGTAGAATAAAGTTGAATCACTGAAAGCCCCAGTGGGTATCGTGAATCTCTTTTGACTTGTTAGCATCAACATGTACTTACGCTGCGTGTCAATCTGGAAATGGGAGACTGATAGCACAAAGCTTGTTTTCCCATTTTGAAAGCTCCACTCATGCAGTCTCGAAGCTACCTGAAAAGCACTGTTGTTACCGTGTTTTTAGGGAATGCCGGCATGGCTCAGAGAAGAAAATGAGTTTTCCCGAAAGAAACCTTGTGCTTCCAGTTCCTAGTTGGAAGCTCACCCTGCTCTCCTCTACACCAAAAGTGAGAATCCCCGTGAGCACTAACCTCCAAGTAAGGCCCTGATTATCCTTGCAAATCGGGAGGCATGCAGCAGCTCCATGAGGCCTTCATCGCTGTTCTGCTTTAGTTTAACGGTAGTAAGCTTTCCAAGACTCCTAGGAACCTTGCTTCAGCACCCGGTTCGGTAACAGAAAACGGCATAGAGCCAGGAAGCTCTGGTCCTGCGAGTATGCTGCGTGTCAACGTACACATTGAAGACTGATGGCACAAGGCTTGTTTGCCCATTATGAGAGCTCCGTTTCTGTGGCCTCGAATATACCTGAAAAGCACTGTTGTTGCCGGGGCTTTACTCACTGCTGCATGGTTCTGAGAAGATACTGAGTTTTCCCGTAAGAAGCCTTATGCTTCCAGTTCCCAGTTGGAAGCTCACCCTGATCTGTTCTATATCTAAAGTGAAAGTCAACGTGAGCCCTAGCCTCGAAGTAAGGCCCTGAGTTGCCTTGCCAAACGGGAGGCCTGGAGCAGCTGCATGAGGCCTTCTTCACTGTTCTGCTTTAGTTTCATGGTAGTAAGCTTTCCAAGACTCCTAGGGACCTTGCTTCAGCACCCGTTTCGGTACCAGTATACTGAGTAGACCCAGGAAGCTCAGGGCCAGCTCAGCAACTTCTGCCCCGTAGGCCTTTTGGAACACCCCACTGTTGGCTAGAGAAAGGCAAAACAATGCACTCTTCCTTGGGAGAGCCAGATGACCTCAGCTCTACACAGGATTCAGGAACACACTTCTAGACTGTCCTCCATGCAGTGGATGTCACCTCATTCCCCTAGCTGAACTCTACTGAGAAAAACACTCTGCTTCTAATCCCTTTTCACCTTTTACACTTAGAGTCACGCGTCCTCAAGGAGGTGGTCGGCTTGCATTCCAAGTACAATTTAAACACAGTTCTTGGTGTAACACTGCAGGTCTTTGGAAGAAGCACGGTCACCTAAGTCTCCCTCGCGCTTCCTTTGTTTAGGCACTTGGCTGCACGCAGAAAAGCGGTCGTAGAAAACAGTTGCATCACTGAAAGCCCCAGTGGGTATCGTGAATCTCTTTTGACTTGTTAGCATCAACATGTACTTATGCTGCGTGTCAATCTGGAAATGGGAGACACAAATCTAGTTTTCGCATTTTGAAAGCTCCACTCATGCAGTCTCGAAGCTACCTGTAAAGCAGTGTTGTTAACGTGCTTTTAGTTTCTGCCTGCATGGCTCAGAGAAGAACATGAGTTTTCTCGAAAGAAACCTTGTGCTTCCAGTTCCTAGTTGGAAGCTCACCCTGCTCTCCTCTATACCAAAAGTGAAAGTCCACGTGAGCAGTAACCTCCAAGGAAGGCCCTGATTATCCTTGCAAATCGGGAGGCATGCAGCAGCTCCATGAGGCCTTCATCGCTGTTCTGCTTTAGTTTAACGGTAGTAAGCTTTCCAAGACTCCTAGGAACCTTGCTTCAGCACCCGTTTCGGTAACAGAACACTGCATAGAGCCAGGAAGCTCTGGTCCTGCGAGTATGCTGCGTGTCAACGTACACACTGAAGACTGATGGCACAAGGCTCGTTTGCCCATTATGAGAGCTCCGTTTAAGTGGCCCCGAGTATTCCTGAAAAGCACTGTTGTTGCCGGGGCTTTACTCACTGCTGCATGGTTCTGAGAAGATACTGAGTTTTCCCGTAAGAAACCTTGTGCTTCCAGTTCCTAGTTGGAAGCTCACCCTGCTCTGTTCTATATCTAAAGTGAAAGTCAACGTGAGCCCTAGCCTCGAAGTAAGGCCCTGAGTTGCCTTGCCAAACGGCAGGCCTGGAGCAGCTCCATGAGGCCTTCTTCACTGTTATGCTTTAGTTTCACAGTAGTAAGTCTTTTCAAGACTCCTAGGGACCTTGCTTCAGCACCCGTTTCGGTAAGAGTATACTGAGTAGAGACAGGAAGCTTTGGTCCAATTAAGCAACTTCCAGCCCTGTAGGCCTCTTGGAACAATCCAGTGTTGGATACAGAAAGGCAACACACTGCACTCTTCCTTGGGAGAGCCAGATGACCTCAGCTCTACACAGGATTTAAGAACACACTTCGAGACTGTCCTCCATGCAATGGATGTCACCTCATTCCCCTAGCTGAACTCTACTGAGAAAAACACTCTGCTTCTAATCCCTTTTCACCTTTTACACTTAGAGTCACGCATCCTCAAAGAGGTGGTCGGCTTGCATTCCAAGTACAATTAAAGCACAGTTCTTGTTGTAACACTGCAGGTCTTTGGAAGATGCACAGGCCCTAAGTTTCCCTGGCGCATCCGTTGTATAGGCACTTGGCTGCACGCAGAAAAGCGGTCGTAGAATAAAGTTGAATCACTGAAAGCCCCAGTGGGTATCGTGAATCTCTTTTGACTTGTTAGCATCAACATGTACTTACGCTGCGTGTCAATCTGGAAATGGGAGACTGATAGCACAAAGCTTGTTTTCCCATTTTGAAAGCTCCACTCATGCAGTCTCGAAGCTACCTGAAAAGCACTGTTGTTACCGTGTTTTTAGGGAATGCCGGCATGGCTCAGAGAAGAAAATGAGTTTTCCCGAAAGAAACCTTGTGCTTCCAGTTCCTAGTTGGAAGCTCACCCTGCTCTCCTCTACACCAAAAGTGAGAATCCCCGTGAGCACTAACCTCCAAGTAAGGCCCTGATTATCCTTGCAAATCGGGAGGCATGCAGCAGCTCCATGAGGCCTTCATCGCTGTTCTGCTTTAGTTTAATGGTAGTAAGCTTTCCAAGACTCCTAGGAACCTTGCTTCAGCACCCGTTTCGGTAACAGAAAACGGCATAGAGCCAGGAAGCTCTGGTCCTGCGAGTATGCTGCGTGTCAACGTACACATTGAAGACTGATGGCACAAGGCTTGTTTGCCCATTATGAGAGCTCCGTTTCTGTGGCCTCGAATATACCTGAAAAGCACTGTTGTTGCCGGGGCTTTACTCACTGCTGCATGGTTCTGAGAAGATACTGAGTTTTCCTGTAAGAAGCCTTGTGCTTCCAGTTCCCAGTTGGAAGCTCACCCTGCTCTGCTCTATATCTAAAGTGAAAGTCAACATGAGCCCTAGCCTCGAAGTAAGGCCCTGAGTTGCCTTGCCAAACGGGAGGCCTGGAGCAGCTCCATGAGGCCTTCTTCACTGTTCTGCTTTAGTTTCATGGTAGTAAGCTTTTCAAGACTCCTAGGGACCTTGCTTCAGCACCCGTTTCGGTACCAGTATACTGAGTAGAGCTTAGAAACTCAGGGCCAGCTCAGCAACTTCAGCCCCGTAGGCCTTTTGGAACACCCCATTGTTGACTAGAGAAAGGCAACACACTGCACTCTTCCTTGGGTGAGCCAGATGACCTCAGCTCTACACAGGATTCAGGAACACACTTCTAGACTGTCCTCCATGCAATGGATGTCACCTCATTCCCCTAGCTGAACTCTATTGAGAAAACCACTCTGCTTCTATTCCCTTTTCACCTTTTACACTTAGAGTCACGCATCCTCAAGGAGGTGGTCGGCTTGCATTCCAAGTACAATTTAAGCACAGTTCTTGGTGTAACACTGCAGGTCTCAGGAAGAAGCACAGGCCCCTAAGTCTCCATCGCGCATCCTTTGTTTAGGCACTTTGCTGCACGCAGATAAGCGGTCGTAGAAAAAATTGGAATCATGGAAAGCCCCAGTGGGATCGTGAATCTCTTTTGACTTGTTCGCATCAACATGTAGTTATGCTGCGTGTCATTCTGGAAATGTGAGACTGAGACACAAATCTTGTTATCCCATTTTAAAGCTTCACTCATGCAGTCTCGAAGCTACCTGTAAAGCACTGTGTTACCGTGCTTTTAGTTACTGCCGGCATGGCTCAGTGAAGAAAATGTTTTCTCTAAAGAAACCTTGTGCTTCCAGTTCCTAGTTGGACGCTCACCCTTCTCTCCTCTATACCTAAAGTGAAAGTCAACGTGAGCCCTAGCCTAGAAGTAAGGCCCTGATTTGCCTTGCCAAACGGGAGGAGTGGAGCAGCTCCATGTGGCCTTCAACACTGTTCTGCTTTACTTTAACGGTAGTAAGCATTCCAAGACTCCTAGAGACCTTGCTTCAGCACCCACTTGGGTATCAGAAAACTGCCTAGAGCCAGGAAGCTTTGGTCCTGCGTGTATGCTGCGTATCAACTTACAAATTGGAGACTGAGAGCACAAGGCTTGTTTGCCCATTATGAAAGCTCCGTTCATGCGGCTTCCAATATACCTGAAAAGCTTTGTTGTTGCCGCTGTTTTAGTAACTGCCGGCATGGTTCTGAGAAGATATTGAGTTTTCCCGTAAGAAACCTTGTGCTTCCAGTTCCTAGTTGGAAGCTCACCCTGCTCTCCTCTATACCAAAAGTGAAAGTCCACGTGAGCACTAACCTCGAACTAAGGCCCTGATTATCCTTGCAAATCGGGAGGCATGCAGCAGCTCTATGAGGCCTTCATCGCTGTTCTGCTATAGTTTAACGGTAGTAAGCTTACCAAGACTCCTAGGAACCATGCTTCAGCACCCGTTTCGGTAACAGAACATTGCATAGAGCCAGGAAGCTCTGGTGGGCCGTGTATGCTGCGTGTCAACCTAGAAATTGGAGACTTATGGCACAAGGCTTGTCTTCCCATTATGAAAGCCTCGTTCATGTGGCCTCGAATATACCTGAAGAGTTTGTTGTTGCCGCTGTTTTAGTCACTGCCGGCATAGTTCTGAGAAGATATTGAGTTGTCCCGTAAGAAACCTTGTGCCTCCAGTTCCTAGTTGGAAGCTCACCCTGCTCTGCTCTATACCTAAAGTGAAAGTCAACGTGAGCCACAATCTCGAAGTAAGGCACGGATTTGCCTTGCCAAACGGGAGGCGTGGAGCAGCTCCATGAGGCCTTCTTCACTGTTCCGCTTTAGTTTCACGGTAGTAAGCTTTCCAAGACTCCTAGGGACCTTGCTTCAGCACCCGTTTCGGTACCAGTATACTGAGTAGAGCCAGGAAGCTCAGGGCCAGCTCAGCAACTTCTGCCCCGTAGGCCTTTTGGAACACCCCATTGTTGGCTAGAGAAAGGCAACACACTGCACTCTTCCTTGGGAGAGCCAGATGACCTCAGCTCTACACAGGATTCAGGAACACACTTCTAGACTGTCCTCCATGCAGTGGATGTCACCTCATTCCCCTAGCTGAACTCTACTGAGAAAAACACTCTGCTTCTAATCCCTTTTCACCTTTTACACTTAGAGTCACGCGTCCTCAAGGAGGTGGTCGGCTTGCATTCCAAGTACAATTTAAACACAGTTCTTGGTGTAACACTGCAGGTCTTTGGAAGAAGCACGGTCACCTAAGTCTCCCTCGCGCTTCCTTTGTTTAGGCACTTGGCTGCACGCAGAAAAGCGGTCGTAGAAAACAGTTGCATCACTGAAAGCCCCAGTGGGTATCGTGAATCTCTTTTGACTTGTTAGCATCAACATGTACTTATGCTGCGTGTCAATCTGGAAATGGGAGACACAAATCTAGTTTTCGCATTTTGAAAGCTCCACTCATGCAGTCTCGAAGCTACCTGTAAAGCAGTGTTGTTAACGTGCTTTTAGTTTCTGCCGGCATGGCTCAGAGAAGAACATGAGTTTTCTCGAAAGAAACCTTGTGCTTCCAGTTCCTAGTTGGAAGCTCACCCTGCTCTCCTCTATACCAAAAGTGAAAGTCCACGTGAGCAGTAACCTCCAAGGAAGGCCCTGATTATCCTTGCAAATCGGGAGGCATGCAGCAGCTCCATGAGGCCTTCATCGCTGTTCTGCTTTAGTTTAACGGTAGTAAGCTTTCCAAGACTCCTAGGAACCTTGCTTCAGCACCCGTTTCGGTAACAGAACACTGCATAGAGCCAGGAAGCTCTGGTCCTGCGAGTATGCTGCGTGTCAACGTACACATTGAAGACTGATGGCACAAGGCTCGTTTGCCCATTATGAGAGCTCCGTTTAAGTGGCCCCGAATATTCCTGAAAAGCACTGTTGTTGCCGGGGCTTTACTCACTGCTGCATGGTTCTGAGAAGATACTGAGTTTTCCCGTAAGAAACCTTGTGCTTCCAGTTCCTAGTTGGAAGCTCACCCTGCTCTGTTCTATATCTAAAGTGAAAGTCAACGTGAGCCCTAGCCTCGAAGTAAGGCCCTGAGTTGCCTTGCCAAACGGCAGGCCTGGAGCAGCTCCATGAGGCCTTCTTCACTGTTATGCTTTAGTTTCACAGTAGTAAGTCTTTTCAAGACTCCTAGGGACCTTGCTTCAGCACCCGTTTCGGTAAGAGTATACTGAGTAGAGACAGGAAGCTTTGGTCCAATTAAGCAACTTCCAGCCCTGTAGGCCTCTTGGAACAATCCAGTGTTGGATACAGAAAGGCAACACACTGCACTCTTCCTTGGGAGAGCCAGATGACCTCAGCTCTACACAGGATTTAAGAACACACTTCGAGACTGTCCTCCATGCAATGGATGTCACCTCATTCCCCTAGCTGAACTCTACTGAGAAAAACACTCTGCTTCTAATCCCTTTTCACCTTTTACACTTAGAGTCACGCATCCTCAAAGAGGTGGTCGGCTTGCATTCCAAGTACAATTAAAGCACAGTTCTTGTTGTAACACTGCAGGTCTTTGGAAGATGCACAGGCCCTAAGTTTCCCTGGCGCATCCGTTGTATAGGCACTTGGCTGCACGCAGAAAAGCGGTCGTAGAATAAAGTTGAATCACTGAAAGCCCCAGTGGGTATCGTGAATCTCTTTTGACTTGTTAGCATCAACATGTACTTACGCTGCGTGTCAATCTGGAAATGGGAGACTGATAGCACAATGCTTGTTTTCCCATTTTGAAAGCTCCACTCATGCAGTCTCGAAGCTACCTGAAAAGCACTGTTGTTACCGTGTTTTTAGGGAATGCCGGCATGGCTCAGAGAAGAAAATGAGTTTTCCCGAAAGAAACCTTGTGCTTCCAGTTCCTAGTTGGAAGCTCACCCTGCTCTCCTCTACACCAAAAGTGAGAATCCCCGTGAGCACTAACCTCCAAGTAAGGCCCTGATTATCCTTGCAAATCGGGAGGCATGCAGCAGCTCCATGAGGCCTTCATCGCTGTTCTGCTTTAGTTTAACGGTAGTAAACTTTCCAAGACTCCTAGGAACCTTGCTTCAGCACCCGTTTCGGTAACAGAAAATGGCATAGAGCCAGGAAGCTCTGGTCCTGCGAGTATGCTGCGTGTCAACGTACACATTGAAGACTGATGGCACAAGGCTTGTTTGCCCATTATGAGAGCTCCGTTTCTGTGGCCTCGAATATACCTGAAAAGCACTGTTGTTGCCGTGGCTTTACTCACTGCTGCATGGTTCTGAGAAGATACTGAGTTTTCCTGTAAGAAGCCTTGTGCTTCCAGTTCCCAGTTGGAAGCTCACCCTGCTCTGCTCTATATCTAAAGTGAAAGTCAACATGAGCCCTAGCCTCGAAGTAAGGCCCTGAGTTGCCTTGCCAAACGGGAGGCCTGGAGCAGCTCCATGAGGCCTTCTTCACTGTTCTGCTTTAGTTTCATGGTAGTAAGCTTTTCAAGACTCCTAGGGACCTTGCTTCAGCACCCGTTTCGGTACCAGTATACTGAGTAGAGCTTAGAAACTCAGGGCCAGCTCAGCAACTTCAGCCCCGTAGGCCTTTTGGAACAACCCATTGTTGACTAGAGAAAGGCAACACACTGCACTCTTCCTTGGGTGAGCCAGATGACCTCAGCTCTACACAGGATTCAGGAACACACTTCTAGACTGTCCTCCATGCAATGGATGTCACCTCATTCCCCTAGCTGAACTCTATTGAGAAAAACACTCTGCTTCTATTCCCTTTTCACCTTTTACACTTAGAGTCACGCATCCTCAAGGAGGTGGTCGGCTTGCATTCCAAGTACAATTTAAGCACAGTTCTTGGTGTAACACTGCAGGTCTCAGGAAGAAGCACAGGCCCCTAAGTCTCCATCGCGCATCCTTTGTTTAGGCACTTTGCTGCACGCAGATAAGCGGTCGTAGAAAAAATTGGAATCATGGAAAGCCCCAGTGGGATCGTGAATCTCTTTTGACTTGTTCGCATCAACATGTAGTTATGCTGCGTGTCATTCTGGAAATGTGAGACTGAGACACAAATCTTGTTATCCCATTTTAAAGCTTCACTCATGCAGTCTCGAAGCTACCTGTAAAGCACTGTGTTACCGTGCTTTTAGTTACTGCCGGCATGGCTCAGTGAAGAAAATGTTTTCTCTAAAGAAACCTTGTGCTTCCAGTTCCTAGTTGGACGCTCACCCTTCTCTCCTCTATACCTAAAGTGAAAGTCAACGTGAGCCCTAGCCTAGAAGTAAGGCCCTGATTTGCCTTGCCAAACGGGAGGAGTGGAGCAGCTCCATGTGGCCTTCAACACTGTTCTGCTTTACTTTAACGGTAGTAAGCATTCCAAGACTCCTAGAGACCTTGCTTAGGCACCCACTTGGGTATCAGAAAACTGCCTAGAGCCAGGAAGCTTTGGTCCTGCGTGTATGCTGCGTATCAACTTACAAATTGGAGACTGAGAGCACAAGGCTTGTTTGCCCATTATGAAAGCTCCGTTCATGCGGCTTCCAATATACCTGAAAAGCTTTGTTGTTGCCGCTGTTTTAGTAACTGCCGGCATGGTTCTGAGAAGATATTGAGTTTTCCCGTAAGAAACCTTGTGCTTCCAGTTCCTAGTTGGAAGCTCACCCTGCTCTCCTCTATACCAAAAGTGAAAGTCCACGTGAGCACTAACCTCGAACTAAGGCCCTGATTATCCTTGCAAATCGGGAGGCATGCAGCAGCTCTATGAGGCCTTCATCGCTGTTCTGCTATAGTTTAACGGTAGTAAGCTTACCAAGACTCCTAGGAACCATGCTTCAGCACCCGTTTCGGTAACAGAACATTGCATAGAGCCAGGAAGCTCTGGTGGGCCGTGTATGCTGCGTGTCAACCTAGAAATTGGAGACTTATGGCACAAGGCTTGTCTTCCCATTATGAAAGCCTCGTTCATGTGGCCTCGAATATACCTGAAGAGTTTGTTGTTGCCGCTGTTTTAGTCACTGCCGGCATAGTTCTGAGAAGATATTGAGTTGTCCCGTAAGAAACCTTGTGCCTCCAGTTCCTAGTTGGAAGCTCACCCTGCTCTGCTCTACACCTAAAGTGAAAGTCAACGTGAGCCACAATCTCGAAGTAAGGCACGGATTTGCCTTGCCAAACGGGAGGCGTGGAGCAGCTCCATGAGGCCTTCTTCACTGTTCCGCTTTAGTTTCACGGTAGTAAGCTTTCCAAGACTCCTAGGGACCTTGCTTCAGCACCCGTTTCGGTACCAGTATACTGAGTAGAGCCAGGAAGCTCAGGGCCAGCTCAGCAACTTCTGCCCCGTAGGCCTTTTGGAACACCCCATTGTTGGCTAGAGAAAGGCAACACACTGCACTCTTCCTTGGGAGAGCCAGATGACCTCAGCTCTACACAGGATTCAGGAACACACTTCTAGACTGTCCTCCATGCAGTGGATGTCACCTCATTCCCCTAGCTGAACTCTACTGAGAAAAACACTCTGCTTCTAATCCCTTTTCACCTTTTACACTTAGAGTCACGCGTCCTCAAGGAGGTGGTCGGCTTGCATTCCAAGTACAATTGAAACACAGTTCTTGGTGTAACACTGCAGGTCTTTGGAAGAAGCACGGTCACCTAAGTCTCCCTCGCGCTTCCTTTGTTTAGGCACTTGGCTGCACGCAGAAAAGCGGTCGTAGAAAACAGTTGCATCACTGAAAGCCCCAGTGTGTATCGTGAATCTCTTTTGAATTGTTAGCATCAACATGTACTTATGCTGCGTGTCAATCTGGAAATGGGAGACACAAATCTAGTTTTCGCATTTTGAAAGCTCCACTCATGCAGTCTCGAAGCTACCTGTAAAGCAGTGTTGTTAACGTGCTTTTAGTTTCTGCCGGCATGGCTCAGAGAAGAACATGAGTTTTCTCGAAAGAAACCTTGTGCTTCCAGTTCCTAGTTGGAAGCTCACCCTGCTCTCCTCTATACCAAAAGTGAAAGTCCACGTGAGCAGTAACCTCCAAGGAAGGCCCTGATTATCCTTGCAAATCGGGAGGCATGCAGCAGCTCCATGAGGCCTTCATCGCTGTTCTGCTTTAGTTTAACGGTAGTAAGCTTTCCAAGACTCCTAGGAACCTTGCTTCAGCACCCGTTTCGGTAACAGAACACTGCATAGAGCCAGGAAGCTCTGGTCCTGTGAGTATGCTGCGTGTCAACGTACACATTGAAGACTGATGGCACAAGGCTCGTTTGCCCATTATGAGAGCTCCGTTTAAGTGGCTCCGAGTATTCCTGAAAAGCACTGTTGTTGCCTGGGCTTTACTCACTGCTGCATGGTTCTGAGAAGATACTGAGTTTTCCCGTAAGAAACCTTGTGCTTCCAGTTCCTAGTTGGAAGCTCACCCTGCTCTGTTCTATATCTAAAGTGAAAGTCAACGTGAGCCCTAGCCTCGAAGTAAGGCCCTGAGTTGCCTTGCCAAACGGCAGGCCTGGAGCAGCTCCATGAGGCCTTCTTCACTGTTATGCTTTAGTTTCACAGTAGTAAGTCTTTTCAAGACTCCTAGGGACCTTGCTTCAGCACCCGTTTCGGTAAGAGTATACTGAGTAGAGACAGGAAGCTTTGGTCCAATTAAGCAACTTCCAGCCCTGTAGGCCTCTTGGAACAATCCAGTGTTGGATACAGAAAGGCAACACACTGCACTCTTCCTTGGGAGAGCCAGATGACCTCAGCTCTACACAGGATTTAAGAACACACTTCGAGACTGTCCTCCATGCAATGGATGTCACCTCATTCCCCTAGCTGAACTCTACTGAGAAAAACACTCTGCTTCTAATCCCTTTTCACCTTTTACACTTAGAGTCACGCATCCTCAAAGAGGTGGTCGGCTTGCATTCCAAGTACAATTAAAGCACAGTTCTTGTTGTAACACTGCAGGTCTTTGGAAGATGCACAGGCCCTAAGTTTCCCTGGCGCATCCGTTGTATAGGCACTTGGCTGCACGCAGAAAAGCGGTCGTAGAATAAAGTTGAATCACTGAAAGCCCCAGTGGGTATCGTGAATCTCTTTTGACTTGTTAGCATCAACATGTACTTACGCTGCGTGTCAATCTGGAAATGGGAGACTGATAGCACAAAGCTTGTTTTCCCATTTTGAAAGCTCCACTCATGCAGTCTCGAAGCTACCTGAAAAGCACTGTTGTTACCGTGTTTTTAGGGAATGCCGGCATGGCTCAGAGAAGAAAATGAGTTTTCCCGAAAGAAACCTTGTGCTTCCAGTTCCTAGTTGGAAGCTCACCCTGCTCTCCTCTACACCAAAAGTGAGAATCCCCGTGAGCACTAACCTCCAAGTAAGGCCCTGATTATCCTTGCAAATCGGGAGGCATGCAGCAGCTCCATGAGGCCTTCATCGCTGTTCTGCTTTAGTTTAACGGTAGTAAGCTTTCCAAGACTCCTAGGAACCTTGCTTCAGCACCCGGTTCGGTAACAGAAAACGGCATAGAGCCAGGAAGCTCTGGTCCTGCGAGTATGCTGCGTGTCAACGTACACATTGAAGACTGATGGCACAAGGCTTGTTTGCCCATTATGAGAGCTCCGTTTCTGTGGCCTCGAATATACCTGAAAAGCACTGTTGTTGCCGGGGCTTTACTCACTGCTGCATGGTTCTGAGAAGATACTGAGTTTTCCTGTAAGAAGCCTTGTGCTTCCAGTTCCCAGTTGGAAGCTCACCCTGCTCTGCTCTATATCTAAAGTGAAAGTCAACATGAGCCCTAGCCTCGAAGTAAGGCCCTGAGTTGCCTTGCCAAACGGGAGGCCTGGAGCAGCTCCATGAGGCCTTCTTCACTGTTCTGCTTTAGTTTCATGGTAGTAAGCTTTTCAAGACTCCTAGGGACCTTGCTTCAGCACCCGTTTCGGTACCAGTATACTGAGTAGAGCTTAGAAACTCAGGGCCAGCTCAGCAACTTCAGCCCCGTAGGCCTTTTGGAACACCCCATTGTTGACTAGAGAAAGGCAACACACTGCACTCTTCCTTGGGTGAGCCAGATGACCTCAGCTCTACACAGGATTCAGGAACACACTTCTAGACTGTCCTCCATGCAATGGATGTCACCTCATTCCCCTAGCTGAACTCTATTGAGAAAACCACTCTGCTTCTATTCCCTTTTCACCTTTTACACTTAGAGTCACGCATCCTCAAGGAGGTGGTCGGCTTGCATTCCAAGTACAATTTAAGCACAGTTCTTGGTGTAACACTGCAGGTCTCAGGAAGAAGCACAGGCCCCTAAGTCTCCATCGCGCATCCTTTGTTTAGGCACTTTGCTGCACGCAGATAAGCGGTCGTAGAAAAAATTGGAATCATGGAAAGCCCCAGTGGGATCGTGAATCTCTTTTGACTTGTTCGCATCAACATGTAGTTATGCTGCGTGTCATTCTGGAAATGTGAGACTGAGACACAAATCTTGTTATCCCATTTTAAAGCTTCACTCATGCAGTCTCGAAGCTACCTGTAAAGCACTGTGTTACCGTGCTTTTAGTTACTGCCGGCATGGCTCAGTGAAGAAAATGTTTTCTCTAAAGAAACCTTGTGCTTCCAGTTCCTAGTTGGACGCTCACCCTTCTCTCCTCTATACCTAAAGTGAAAGTCAACGTGAGCCCTAGCCTAGAAGTAAGGCCCTGATTTGCCTTGCCAAACGGGAGGAGTGGAGCAGCTCCATGTGGCCTTCAACACTGTTCTGCTTTACTTTAACGGTAGTAAGCATTCCAAGACTCCTAGAGACCTTGCTTCAGCACCCACTTGGGTATCAGAAAACTGCCTAGAGCCAGGAAGCTTTGGTCCTGCGTGTATGCTGCGTATCAACTTACAAATTGGAGACTGAGAGCACAAGGCTTGTTTGCCCATTATGAAAGCTCCGTTCATGCGGCTTCCAATATACCTGAAAAGCTTTGTTGTTGCCGCTGTTTTAGTAACTGCCGGCATGGTTCTGAGAAGATATTGAGTTTTCCCGTAAGAAACCTTGTGCTTCCAGTTCCTAGTTGGAAGCTCACCCTGCTCTCCTCTATACCAAAAGTGAAAGTCCACGTGAGCACTAACCTCGAACTAAGGCCCTGATTATCCTTGCAAATCGGGAGGCATGCAGCAGCTCTATGAGGCCTTCATCGCTGTTCTGCTATAGTTTAACGGTAGTAAGCTTACCAAGACTCCTAGGAACCATGCTTCAGCACCCGTTTCGGTAACAGAACATTGCATAGAGCCAGGAAGCTCTGGTGGGCCGTGTATGCTGCGTGTCAACCTAGAAATTGGAGACTTATGGCACAAGGCTTGTCTTCCCATTATGAAAGCCTCGTTCATGTGGCCTCGAATATACCTGAAGAGTTTGTTGTTGCCGCTGTTTTAGTCACTGCCGGCATAGTTCTGAGAAGATATTGAGTTTTCCCGTAAGAAACCTTGTGCCTCCAGTTCCTAGTTGGAAGCTCACCCTGCTCTGCTCTATACCTAAAGTGAAAGTCAACGTGAGCCACAATCTCGAAGTAAGGCACGGATTTGCCTTGCCAAACGGGAGGCGTGGAGCAGCTCCATGAGGCCTTCTTCACTGTTCCGCTTTAGTTTCACGGTAGTAAGCTTTCCAAGACTCCTAGGGACCTTGCTTCAGCACCCGTTTCGGTACCAGTATACTGAGTAGAGCCAGGAAGCTCAGGGCCAGCTCAGCAACTTCTGCCCCGTAGGCCTTTTGGAACACCCCATTGTTGGCTAGAGAAAGGCAACACACTGCACTCTTCCTTGGGAGAGCCAGATGACCTCAGCTCTACACAGGATTCAGGAACACACTTCTAGACTGTCCTCCATGCAGTGGATGTCACCTCATTCCCCTAGCTGAACTCTACTGAGAAAAACACTCTGCTTCTAATCCCTTTTCACCTTTTACACTTAGAGTCACGCGTCCTCAAGGAGGTGGTCGGCTTGCATTCCAAGTACAATTTAAACACAGTTCTTGGTGTAACACTGCAGGTCTTTGGAAGAAGCACGGTCACCTAAGTCTCCCTTGCGCTTCCTTTGTTTAGGCACTTGGCTGCACGCAGAAAAGCGGTCGTAGAAAACAGTTGCATCACTGAAAGCCCCAGTGGGTATCGTGAATCTCTTTTGACTTGTTAGCATCAACATGTACTTATGCTGCGTGTCAATCTGGAAATGGGAGACACAAATCTAGTTTTCGCATTTTGAAAGCTCCACTCATGCAGTCTCGAAGCTACCTGTAAAGCAGTGTTGTTAACGTGCTTTTAGTTTCTGCCGGCATGGCTCAGAGAAGAACATGAGTTTTCTCGAAAGAAACCTTGTGCTTCCAGTTCCTAGTTGGAAGCTCACCCTGCTCTCCTCTATACCAAAAGTGAAAGTCCACGTGAGCAGTAACCTCCAAGGAAGGCCCTGATTATCCTTGCAAATCGGGAGGCATGCAGCAGCTCCATGAGGCCTTCATCGCTGTTCTGCTTTAGTTTAACGGTAGTAAGCTTTCCAAGACTCCTAGGAACCTTGCTTCAGCACCCGTTTCGGTAACAGAACACTGCATAGAGCCAGGAAGCTCTGGTCCTGCGAGTATGCTGCGTGTCAACGTACACATTGAAGACTGATGGCACAAGGCTCGTTTGCCCATTATGAGAGCTCCGTTTAAGTGGCCCCGAATATTCCTGAAAAGCACTGTTGTTGCCGGGGCTTTACTCACTGCTGCATGGTTCTGAGAAGATACTGAGTTTTCCCGTAAGAAACCTTGTGCTTCCAGTTCCTAGTTGGAAGCTCACCCTGCTCTGTTCTATATCTAAAGTGAAAGTCAACGTGAGCCCTAGCCTCGAAGTAAGGCCCTGAGTTGCCTTGCCAAACGGCAGGCCTGGAGCAGCTCCATGAGGCCTTCTTCACTGTTATGCTTTAGTTTCACGGTAGTAAGTCTTTTTAAGACTCCTAGGGACCTTGCTTCAGCACCCGTTTCGGTAAGAGTATACTGAGTAGAGACAGGAAGCTTTGGTCCAATTAAGCAACTTCCAGCCCTGTAGGCCTCTTGGAACAATCCAGTGTTGGATACAGAAAGGCAACACACTGCACTCTTCCTTGGGAGAGCCAGATGACCTCAGCTCTACACAGGATTTAAGAACACACTTCGAGACTGTCCTCCATGCAATGGATGTCACCTCATTCCCCTAGCTGAACTCTACTGAGAAAAACACTCTGCTTCTAATCCCTTTTCACCTTTTACACTTAGAGTCACGCATCCTCAAAGAGGTGGTCGGCTTGCATTCCAAGTACAATTAAAGCACAGTTCTTGTTGTAACACTGCAGGTCTTTGGAAGATGCACAGGCCCTAAGTTTCCCTGGCGCATCCGTTGTATAGGCACTTGGCTGCACGCAGAAAAGCGGTCGTAGAATAAAGTTGAATCACTGAAAGCCCCAGTGGGTATCGTGAATCTCTTTTGACTTGTTAGCATCAACATGTACTTACGCTGCGTGTCAATCTGGAAATGGGAGACTGATAGCACAAAGCTTGTTTTCCCATTTTGAAAGCTCCACTCATGCAGTCTCGAAGCTACCTGAAAAGCACTGTTGTTACCGTGTTTTTAGGGAATGCCGGCATGGCTCAGAGAAGAAAATGAGTTTTCCCGAAAGAAACCTTGTGCTTCCAGTTCCTAGTTGGAAGCTCACCCTGCTCTCCTCTACACCAAAAGTGAGAATCCCCGTGAGCACTAACCTCCAAGTAAGGCCCTGATTATCCTTGCAAATCGGGAGGCATGCAGCAGCTCCATGAGGCCTTCATCGCTGTTCTGCTTTAGTTTAACGGTAGTAAGCTTTCCAAGACTCCTAGGAACCTTGCTTCAGCACCCGTTTCGGTAACAGAAAACGGCATAGAGCCAGGAAGCTCTGGTCCTGCGAGTATGCTGCGTGTCAACGTACACATTGAAGACTGATGGCACAAGGCTTGTTTGCCCATTATGAGAGCTCCGTTTCTGTGGCCTCGAATATACCTGAAAAGCACTGTTGTTGCCGGGGCTTTACTCACTGCTGCATGGTTCTGAGAAGATACTGAGTTTTCCTGTAAGAAGCCTTGTGCTTCCAGTTCCCAGTTGGAAGCTCACCCTGCTCTGCTCTATATCTAAAGTGAAAGTCAACATGAGCCCTAGCCTCGAAGTAAGGCCCTGAGTTGCCTTGCCAAACGGGAGGCCTGGAGCAGCTCCATGAGGCCTTCTTCACTGTTCTGCTTTAGTTTCATGGTAGTAAGCTTTTCAAGACTCCTAGGGACCTTGCTTCAGCACCCGTTTCGGTACCAGTATACTGAGTAGAGCTTAGAAACTCAGGGCCAGCTCAGCAACTTCAGCCCCGTAGGCCTTTTGGAACACCCCATTGTTGACTAGAGAAAGGCAACACACTGCACTCTTCCTTGGGTGAGCCAGATGACCTCAGCTCTACACAGGATTCAGGAACACACTTCTAGACTGTCCTCCATGCAATGGATGTCACCTCATTCCCCTAGCTGAACTCTATTGAGAAAACCACTCTGCTTCTATTCCCTTTTCACCTTTTACACTTAGAGTCACGCATCCTCAAGGAGGTGGTCGGCTTGCATTCCAAGTACAATTTAAGCACAGTTCTTGGTGTAACACTGCAGGTCTCAGGAAGAAGCACAGGCCCCTAAGTCTCCATCGCGCATCCTTTGTTTAGGCACTTTGCTGCACGCAGATAAGCGGTCGTAGAAAAAATTGGAATCATGGAAAGCCCCAGTGGGATCGTGAATCTCTTTTGACTTGTTCGCATCAACATGTAGTTATGCTGCGTGTCATTCTGGAAATGTGAGACTGAGACACAAATCTTGTTATCCTATTTTAAAGCTTCACTCATGCAGTCTCGAAGCTACCTGTAAAGCACTGTGTTACCGTGCTTTTAGTTACTGCCGGCATGGCTCAGTGAAGAAAATGTTTTCTCTAAAGAAACCTTGTGCTTCCAGTTCCTAGTTGGACGCTCACCCTTCTCTCCTCTATACCTAAAGTGAAAGTCAACGTGAGCCCTAGCCTAGAAGTAAGGCCCTGATTTGCCTTGCCAAACGGGAGGAGTGGAGCAGCTCCATGTGGCCTTCAACACTGTTCTGCTTTACTTTAACGGTAGTAAGCATTCCAAGACTCCTAGAGACCTTGCTTCAGCACCCACTTGGGTATCAGAAAACTGCCTAGAGCCAGGAAGCTTTGGTCCTGCGTGTATGCTGCGTATCAACTTACAAATTGGAGACTGAGAGCACAAGGCTTGTTTGCCCATTATGAAAGCTCCGTTCATGCGGCTTCCAATATACCTGAAAAGCTTTGTTGTTGCCGCTCTTTTAGTAACTGCCGGCATGGTTCTGAGAAGATATTGAGTTTTCCCGTAAGAAACCTTGTGCTTCCAGTTCCTAGTTGGAAGCTCACCCTGCTCTCCTCTATACCAAAAGTGAAAGTCCACGTGAGCACTAACCTCGAACTAAGGCCCTGATTATCCTTGCAAATCGGGAGGCATGCAGCAGCTCCATGAGGCCTTCATCGCTGTTCTGCTATAGTTTAACGGTAGTAAGCTTACCAAGACTCCTAGGAACCATGCTTCAGCACCCGTTTCGGTAACAGAACATTGCATAGAGCCAGGAAGCTCTGGTGGGCCGTGTATGCTGCGTGTCAACCTAGAAATTGGAGACTTATGGCACAAGGCTTGTCTTCCCATTATGAAAGCCTCGTTCATGTGGCCTCGAATATACCTGAAGAGTTTGTTGTTGCCGCTGTTTTAGTCACTGCCGGCATAGTTCTGAGAAGATATTGAGTTGTCCCGTAAGAAACCTTGTGCCTCCAGTTCCTAGTTGGAAGCTCACCCTGCTCTGCTCTATACCTAAAGTGAAAGTCAACGTGAGCCACAATCTCGAAGTAAGGCACGGATTTGCCTTGCCAAACGGGAGGCGTGGAGCAGCTCCATGAGGCCTTCTTCACTGTTCCGCTTTAGTTTCACGGTAGTAAGCTTTCCAAGACTCCTAGGGACCTTGCTTCAGCACCCGTTTCGGTACCAGTATACTGAGTAGAGCCAGGAAGCTCAGGGCCAGCTCAGCAACTTCTGCCCCGTAGGCCTTTTGGAACACCCCATTGTTGGCTAGAGAAAGGCAACACACTGCACTCTTCCTTGGGAGAGCCAGATGACCTCAGCTCTACACAGGATTCAGGAACACACTTCTAGACTGTCCTCCATGCAGTGGATGTCACCTCATTCCCCTAGCTGAACTCTACTGAGAAAAACACTCTGCTTCTAATCCCTTTTCACCTTTTACACTTAGAGTCACGCGTCCTCAAGGAGGTGGTCGGCTTGCATTCCAAGTACAATTTAAGCACAGTTCTTGGTGTAACACTGCAGGTCTCAGGAAGAAGCACAGGCCCCTAAGTCTCCATCGCGCATCCTTTGTTTAGGCACTTTGCTGCACGCAGATAAGCGGTCGTAGAAAAAATTGGAATCATGGAAAGCCCCAGTGGGATCGTGAATCTCTTTTGACTTGTTCGCATCAACATGTAGTTATGCTGCGTGTCATTCTGGAAATGTGAGACTGAGACACAAATCTTGTTATCCCATTTTAAAGCTTCACTCATGCAGTCTCGAAGCTACCTGTAAAGCACTGTGTTACCGTGCTTTTAGTTACTGCCGGCATGGCTCAGTGAAGAAAATGTTTTCTCTAAAGAAACCTTGTGCTTCCAGTTCCTAGTTGGACGCTCACCCTTCTCTCCTCTATACCTAAAGTGAAAGTCAACGTGAGCCCTAGCCTAGAAGTAAGGCCCTGATTTGCCTTGCCAAACGGGAGGAGTGGAGCAGCTCCATGTGGCCTTCAACACTGTTCTGCTTTACTTTAACGGTAGTAAGCATTCCAAGACTCCTAGAGACCTTGCTTAGGCACCCACTTGGGTATCAGAAAACTGCCTAGAGCCAGGAAGCTTTGGTCCTGCGTGTATGCTGCCTATCAACTTACAAATTGGAGACTGAGAGCACAAGGCTTGTTTGCCCATTATGAAAGCTCCGTTCATGCGGCTTCCAATATACCTGAAAAGCTTTGTTGTTGCCGCTGTTTTAGTAACTGCCGGCATGGTTCTGAGAAGATATTGAGTTTTCCCGTAAGAAACCTTGTGCTTCCAGTTCCTAGTTGGAAGCTCACCCTGCTCTCCTCTATACCAAAAGTGAAAGTCCACGTGAGCACTAACCTCGAACTAAGGCCCTGATTATCCTTGCAAATCGGGAGGCATGCAGCAGCTCTATGAGGCCTTCATCGCTGTTCTGCTATAGTTTAACGGTAGTAAGCTTACCAAGACTCCTAGGAACCATGCTTCAGCACCCGTTTCGGTAACAGAACATTGCATAGAGCCAGGAAGCTCTGGTGGGCCGTGTATGCTGCGTGTCAACCTAGAAATTGGAGACTTATGGCACAAGGCTTGTCTTCCCATTATGAAAGCCTCGTTCATGTGGCCTCGAATATACCTGAAGAGTTTGTTGTTGCCGCTGTTTTAGTCACTGCCGGCATAGTTCTGAGAAGATATTGAGTTGTCCCGTAAGAAACCTTGTGCCTCCAGTTCCTAGTTGGAAGCTCACCCTGCTCTGCTCTATACCTAAAGTGAAAGTCAACGTGAGCCACAATCTCGAAGTAAGGCACGGATTTGCCTTGCCAAACGGGAGGCGTGGAGCAGCTCCATGAGGCCTTCTTCACTGTTCCGCTTTAGTTTCACGGTAGTAAGCTTTCCAAGACTCCTAGGGACCTTGCTTCAGCACCCGTTTCGGTACCAGTATACTGAGTAGAGCCAGGAAGCTCAGGGCCAGCTCAGCAACTTCTGCCCCGTAGGCCTTTTGGAACACCCCATTGTTGGCTAGAGAAAGGCAACACACTGCACTCTTCCTTGGGAGAGCCAGATGACCTCAGCTCTACACAGGATTCAGGAACACACTTCTAGACTGTCCTCCATGCAGTGGATGTCACCTCATTCCCCTAGCTGAACTCTACTGAGAAAAACACTCTGCTTCTAATCCCTTTTCACCTTTTACACTTAGAGTCACGCGTCCTCAAGGAGGTGGTCGGCTTGCATTCCAAGTACAATTTAAACACAGTTCTTGGTGTAACACTGCAGGTCTTTGGAAGAAGCACGGTCACCTAAGTCTCCCTCGCGCTTCCTTTGTTTAGGCACTTGGCTGCACGCAGAAAAGCGGTCGTAGAAAACAGTTGCATCACTGAAAGCCCCAGTGGGTATCGTGAATCTCTTTTGACTTGTTAGCATCAACATGTACTTATGCTGCGTGTCAATCTGGAAATGGGAGACACAAATCTAGTTTTCGCATTTTGAAAGCTCCACTCATGCAGTCTCGAAGCTACCTGTAAAGCAGTGTTGTTAACGTGCTTTTAGTTTCTGCCGGCATGGCTCAGAGAAGAACATGAGTTTTCTCGAAAGAAACCTTGTGCTTCCAGTTCCTAGTTGGAAGCTCACCCTGCTCTCCTCTATACCAAAAGTGAAAGTCCACGTGAGCAGTAACCTCCAAGGAAGGCCCTGATTATCCTTGCAAATCGGGAGGCATGCAGCAGCTCCATGAGGCCTTCATCGCTGTTCTGCTTTAGTTTAACGGTAGTAAGCTTTCCAAGACTCCTAGGAACCTTGCTTCAGCACCCGTTTCGGTAACAGAACACTGCATAGAGCCAGGAAGCTCTGGTCCTGCGAGTATGCTGCGTGTCAACGTACACATTGAAGACTGATGGCACAAGGCTCGTTTGCCCATTATGAGAGCTCCGTTTAAGTGGCCCCGAGTATTCCTGAAAAGCACTGTTGTTGCCGGGGCTTTACTCACTGCTGCATGGTTCTGAGAAGATACTGAGTTTTCCCGTAAGAAACCTTGTGCTTCCAGTTCCTAGTTGGAAGCTCACCCTGCTCTGTTCTATATCTAAAGTGAAAGTCAACGTGAGCCCTAGCCTCGAAGTAAGGCCCTGAGTTGCCTTGCCAAACGGCAGGCCTGGAGCAGCTCCATGAGGCCTTCTTCACTCTTATGCTTTAGTTTCACGGTAGTAAGTCTTTTCAAGACTCCTAGGGACCTTGCTTCAGCACCCGTTTCGGTAAGAGTATACTGAGTAGAGACAGGAAGCTTTGGTCCAATTAAGCAACTTCCAGCCCTGTAGGCCTCTTGGAACAATCCAGTGTTGGATACAGAAAGGCAACACACTGCACTCTTCCTTGGGAGAGCCAGATGACCTCAGCTCTACACAGGATTTAAGAACACACTTCGAGACTGTCCTCCATGCAATGGATGTCACCTCATTCCCCTAGCTGAACTCTACTGAGAAAAACACTCTGCTTCTAATCCCTTTTCACCTTTTACACTTAGAGTCACGCATCCTCAAAGAGGTGGTCGGCTTGCATTCCAAGTACAATTAAAGCACAGTTCTTGTTGTAACACTGCAGGTCTTTGGAAGATGCACAGGCCCTAAGTTTCCCTGGCGCATCCGTTGTATAGGCACTTGGCTGCACGCAGAAAAGCGGTCGTAGAATAAAGTTGAATCACTGAAAGCCCCAGTGGGTATCGTGAATCTCTTTTGACTTGTTAGCATCAACATGTACTTACGCTGCGTGTCAATCTGGAAATGGGAGACTGATAGCACAAAGCTTGTTTTCCCATTTTGAAAGCTCCACTCATGCAGTCTCGAAGCTACCTGAAAAGCACTGTTGTTACCGTGTTTTTAGGGAATGCCGGCATGGCTCAGAGAAGAAAATGAGTTTTCCCGAAAGAAACCTTGTGCTTCCAGTTCCTAGTTGGAAGCTCACCCTGCTCTCCTCTACACCAAAAGTGAGAATCCCCGTGAGCACTAACCTCCAAGTAAGGCCCTGATTATCCTTGCAAATCGGGAGGCATGCAGCAGCTCCATGAGGCCTTCATCGCTGTTCTGCTTTAGTTTAACGGTAGTAAGCTTTCCAAGACTCCTAGGAACCTTGCTTCAGCACCCGTTTCGGTAACAGAAAACGGCATAGAGCCAGGAAGCTCTGGTCCTGCGAGTATGCTGCGTGTCAACGTACACATTGAAGACTGATGGCACAAGGCTTGTTTGCCCATTATGAGAGCTCCGTTTCTGTGGCCTCGAATATACCTGAAAAGCACTGTTGTTGCCGGGGCTTTACTCACTGCTGCATGGTTCTGAGAAGATACTGAGTTTTCCTGTAAGAAGCCTTGTGCTTCCAGTTCCCAGTTGGAAGCTCACCCTGCTCTGCTCTATATCTAAAGTGAAAGTCAACATGAGCCCTAGCCTCGAAGTAAGGCCCTGAGTTGCCTTGCCAAACGGGAGGCCTGGAGCAGCTCCATGAGGCCTTCTTCACTGTTCTGCTTTAGTTTCATGGTAGTAAGCTTTTCAAGACTCCTAGGGACCTTGCTTCAGCACCCGTTTCGGTACCAGTATACTGAGTAGAGCTTAGAAACTCAGGGCCAGCTCAGCAACTTCAGCCCCGTAGGCCTTTTGGAACACCCCATTGTTGACTAGTGAAAGGCAACACACTGCACTCTTCCTTGGGTGAGCCAGATGACCTCAGCTCTACACAGGATTCAGGAACACACTTCTAGACTGTCCTCCATGCAATGGATGTCACCTCATTCCCCTAGCTGAACTCTATTGAGAAAAACACTCTGCTTCTATTCCCTTTTCACCTTTTACACTTAGAGTCACGCATCCTCAAGGAGGTGGTCGGCTTGCATTCCAAGTACAATTTAAGCACAGTTCTTGGTGTAACACTGCAGGTCTCAGGAAGAAGCACAGGCCCCTAAGTCTCCATCGCGCATCCTTTGTTTAGGCACTTTGCTGCACGCAGATAAGCGGTCGTAGAAAAAATTGGAATCATGGAAAGCCCCAGTGGGATCGTGAATCTCTTTTGACTTGTTCGCATCAACATGTAGTTATGCTGCGTGTCATTCTGGAAATGTGAGACTGAGACACAAATCTTGTTATCCCATTTTAAAGCTTCACTCATGCAGTCTCGAAGCTACCTGTAAAGCACTGTGTTACCGTGCTTTTAGTTACTGCCGGCATGGCTCAGTGAAGAAAATGTTTTCTCTAAAGAAACCTTGTGCTTCCAGTTCCTAGTTGGACGCTCACCCTTCTCTCCTCTATACCTAAAGTGAAAGTCAACGTGAGCCCTAGCCTAGAAGTAAGGCCCTGATTTGCCTTGCCAAACGGGAGGAGTGGAGCAGCTCCATGTGGCCTTCAACACTGTTCTGCTTTACTTTAACGGTAGTAAGCATTCCAAGACTCCTAGAGACCTTGCTTAGGCACCCACTTGGGTATCAGAAAACTGCCTAGAGCCAGGAAGCTTTGGTCCTGCGTGTATGCTGCGTATCAACTTACAAATTGGAGACTGAGAGCACAAGGCTTGTTTGCCCATTATGAAAGCTCCGTTCATGCGGCTTCCAATATACCTGAAAAGCTTTGTTGTTGCCGCTCTTTTAGTAACTGCCGGCATGGTTCTGAGAAGATATTGAGTTTTCCCGTAAGAAACCTTGTGCTTCCAGTTCCTAGTTGGAAGCTCACCCTGCTCTCCTCTATACCAAAAGTGAAAGTCCACGTGAGCACTAACCTCGAACTAAGGCCCTGATTATCCTTGCAAATCGGGAGGCATGCAGCAGCTCTATGAGGCCTTCATCGCTGTTCTGCTATAGTTTAACGGTAGTAAGCTTACCAAGACTCCTAAGAACCATGCTTCAGCACCCGTTTCGGTAACAGAACATTGCATAGAGCCAGGAAGCTCTGGTGGGCCGTGTATGCTGCGTGTCAACCTAGAAATTGGAGACTTATGGCACAAGGCTTGTCTTCCCATTATGAAAGCCTCGTTCATGTGGCCTCGAATATACCTGAAGAGTTTGTTGTTGCCGCTGTTTTAGTCACTGCCGGCATAGTTCTGAGAAGATATTGAGTTGTCCCGTAAGAAACCTTGTGCCTCCAGTTCCTAGTTGGAAGCTCACCCTGCTCTGCTCTATACCTAAAGTGAAAGTCAACGTGAGCCACAATCTCGAAGTAAGGCACGGATTTGCCTTGCCAAACGGGAGGCGTGGAGCAGCTCCATGAGGCCTTCTTCACTGTTCCGCTTTAGTTTCACGGTAGTAAGCTTTCCAAGACTCCTAGGGACCTTGCTTCAGCACCCGTTTCGGTACCAGTATACTGAGTAGAGCCAGGAAGCTCAGGGCCAGCTCAGCAACTTCTGCCCCGTAGGCCTTTTGGAACACCCCATTGTTGGCTAGAGAAAGGCAACACACTGCACTCTTCCTTGGGAGAGCCAGATGACCTCAGCTCTACACAGGATTCAGGAACACACTTCTAGACTGTCCTCCATGCAGTGGATGTCACCTCATTCCCCTAGCTGAACTCTACTGAGAAAAACACTCTGCTTCTAATCCCTTTTCACCTTTTACACTTAGAGTCACGCGTCCTCAAGGAGGTGGTCGGCTTGCATTCCAAGTACAATTTAAACACAGTTCTTGGTGTAACACTGCAGGTCTTTGGAAGAAGCACGGTCACCTAAGTCTCCCTCGCGCTTCCTTTGTTTAGGCACTTGGCTGCACGCAGAAAAGCGGTCGTAGAAAACAGTTGCATCACTGAAAGCCCCAGTGGGTATCGTGAATCTCTTTTGACTTGTTAGCATCAACATGTACTTATGCTGCGTGTCAATCTGGAAATGGGAGACACAAATCTAGTTTTCGCATTTTGAAAGCTCCACTCATGCAGTCTCGAAGCTACCTGTAAAGCAGTGTTGTTAACGTGCTTTTAGTTTCTGCCGGCATGGCTCAGAGAAGAACATGAGTTTTCTCGAAAGAAACCTTGTGCTTCCAGTTCCTAGTTGGAAGCTCACCCTGCTCTCCTCTATACCAAAAGTGAAAGTCCACGTGAGCAGTAACCTCCAAGGAAGGCCCTGATTATCCTTGCAAATCGGGAGGCATGCAGCAGCTCCATGAGGCCTTCATCGCTGTTCTGCTTTAGTTTAACGGTAGTAAGCTTTCCAAGACTCCTAGGAACCTTGCTTCAGCACCCGTTTCGGTAACAGAACACTGCATAGAGCCAGGAAGCTCTGGTCCTGCGAGTATGCTGCGTGTCAACGTACACATTGAAGACTGATGGCACAAGGCTCGTTTGCCCATTATGAGAGCTCCGTTTAAGTGGCCCCGAGTATTCCTGAAAAGCACTGTTGTTGCCGGGGCTTTACTCACTGCTGCATGGTTCTGAGAAGATACTGAGTTTTCCCGTAAGAAACCTTGTGCTTCCAGTTCCTAGTTGGAAGCTCACCCTGCTCTGTTCTATATCTAAAGTGAAAGTCAACGTGAGCCCTAGCCTCGAAGTAAGGCCCTGAGTTGCCTTGCCAAACGGCAGGCCTGGAGCAGCTCCATGAGGCCTTCTTCACTCTTATGCTTTAGTTTCACGGTAGTAAGTCTTTTCAAGACTCCTAGGGACCTTGCTTCAGCACCCGTTTCGGTAAGAGTATACTGAGTAGAGACAGGAAGCTTTGGTCCAATTAAGCAACTTCCAGCCCTGTAGGCCTCTTGGAACAATCCAGTGTTGGATACAGAAAGGCAACACACTGCACTCTTCCTTGGGAGAGCCAGATGACCTCAGCTCTACACAGGATTTAAGAACACACTTCGAGACTGTCCTCCATGCAATGGATGTCACCTCATTCCCCTAGCTGAACTCTACTGAGAAAAACACTCTGCTTCTAATCCCTTTTCACCTTTTACACTTAGAGTCACGCATCCTCAAAGAGGTGGTCGGCTTGCATTCCAAGTACAATTAAAGCACAGTTCTTGTTGTAACACTGCAGGTCTTTGGAAGATGCACAGGCCCTAAGTTTCCCTGGCGCATCCGTTGTATAGGCACTTGGCTGCACGCAGAAAAGCGGTCGTAGAATAAAGTTGAATCACTGAAAGCCCCAGTGGGTATCGTGAATCTCTTTTGACTTGTTAGCATCAACATGTACTTACGCTGCGTGTCAATCTGGAAATGGGAGACTGATAGCACAAAGCTTGTTTTCCCATTTTGAAAGCTCCACTCATGCAGTCTCGAAGCTACCTGAAAAGCACTGTTGTTACCGTGTTTTTAGGGAATGCCGGCATGGCTCAGAGAAGAAAATGAGTTTTCCCGAAAGAAACCTTGTGCTTCCAGTTCCTAGTTGGAAGCTCACCCTGCTCTCCTCTACACCAAAAGTGAGAATCCCCGTGAGCACTAACCTCCAAGTAAGGCCCTGATTATCCTTGCAAATCGGGAGGCATGCAGCAGCTCCATGAGGCCTTCATCGCTGTTCTGCTTTAGTTTAACGGTAGTAAGCTTTCCAAGACTCCTAGGAACCTTGCTTCAGCACCCGTTTCGGTAACAGAAAACGGCATAGAGCCAGGAAGCTCTGGTCCTGCGAGTATGCTGCGTGTCAACGTACACATTGAAGACTGATGGCACAAGGCTTGTTTGCCCATTATGAGAGCTCCGTTTCTGTGGCCTCGAATATACCTGAAAAGCACTGTTGTTGCCGGGGCTTTACTCACTGCTGCATGGTTCTGAGAAGATACTGAGTTTTCCTGTAAGAAGCCTTGTGCTTCCAGTTCCCAGTTGGAAGCTCACCCTGCTCTGCTCTATATCTAAAGTGAAAGTCAACATGAGCCCTAGCCTCGAAGTAAGGCCCTGAGTTGCCTTGCCAAACGGGAGGCCTGGAGCAGCTCCATGAGGCCTTCTTCACTGTTCTGCTTTAGTTTCATGGTAGTAAGCTTTTCAAGACTCCTAGGGACCTTGCTTCAGCACCCGTTTCGGTACCAGTATACTGAGTAGAGCTTAGAAACTCAGGGCCAGCTCAGCAACTTCAGCCCCGTAGGCCTTTTGGAACACCCCATTGTTGACTAGTGAAAGGCAACACACTGCACTCTTCCTTGGGTGAGCCAGATGACCTCAGCTCTACACAGGATTCAGGAACACACTTCTAGACTGTCCTCCATGCAATGGATGTCACCTCATTCCCCTAGCTGAACTCTATTGAGAAAAACACTCTGCTTCTATTCCCTTTTCACCTTTTACACTTAGAGTCACGCATCCTCAAGGAGGTGGTCGGCTTGCATTCCAAGTACAATTTAAGCACAGTTCTTGGTGTAACACTGCAGGTCTCAGGAAGAAGCACAGGCCCCTAAGTCTCCATCGCGCATCCTTTGTTTAGGCACTTTGCTGCACGCAGATAAGCGGTCGTAGAAAAAATTGGAATCATGGAAAGCCCCAGTGGGATCGTGAATCTCTTTTGACTTGTTCGCATCAACATGTAGTTATGCTGCGTGTCATTCTGGAAATGTGAGACTGAGACACAAATCTTGTTATCCCATTTTAAAGCTTCACTCATGCAGTCTCGAAGCTACCTGTAAAGCACTGTGTTACCGTGCTTTTAGTTACTGCCGGCATGGCTCAGTGAAGAAAATGTTTTCTCTAAAGAAACCTTGTGCTTCCAGTTCCTAGTTGGACGCTCACCCTTCTCTCCTCTATACCTAAAGTGAAAGTCAACGTGAGCCCTAGCCTAGAAGTAAGGCCCTGATTTGCCTTGCCAAACGGGAGGAGTGGAGCAGCTCCATGTGGCCTTCAACACTGTTCTGCTTTACTTTAACGGTAGTAAGCATTCCAAGACTCCTAGAGACCTTGCTTAGGCACCCACTTGGGTATCAGAAAACTGCCTAGAGCCAGGAAGCTTTGGTCCTGCGTGTATGCTGCGTATCAACTTACAAATTGGAGACTGAGAGCACAAGGCTTGTTTGCCCATTATGAAAGCTCCGTTCATGCGGCTTCCAATATACCTGAAAAGCTTTGTTGTTGCCGCTCTTTTAGTAACTGCCGGCATGGTTCTGAGAAGATATTGAGTTTTCCCGTAAGAAACCTTGTGCTTCCAGTTCCTAGTTGGAAGCTCACCCTGCTCTCCTCTATACCAAAAGTGAAAGTCCACGTGAGCACTAACCTCGAACTAAGGCCCTGATTATCCTTGCAAATCGGGAGGCATGCAGCAGCTCTATGAGGCCTTCATCGCTGTTCTGCTATAGTTTAACGGTAGTAAGCTTACCAAGACTCCTAAGAACCATGCTTCAGCACCCGTTTCGGTAACAGAACATTGCATAGAGCCAGGAAGCTCTGGTGGGCCGTGTATGCTGCGTGTCAACCTAGAAATTGGAGACTTATGGCACAAGGCTTGTCTTCCCATTATGAAAGCCTCGTTCATGTGGCCTCGAATATACCTGAAGAGTTTGTTGTTGCCGCTGTTTTAGTCACTGCCGGCATAGTTCTGAGAAGATATTGAGTTGTCCCGTAAGAAACCTTGTGCCTCCAGTTCCTAGTTGGAAGCTCACCCTGCTCTGCTCTATACCTAAAGTGAAAGTCAACGTGAGCCACAATCTCGAAGTAAGGCACGGATTTGCCTTGCCAAACGGGAGGCGTGGAGCAGCTCCATGAGGCCTTCTTCACTGTTCCGCTTTAGTTTCACGGTAGTAAGCTTTCCAAGACTCCTAGGGACCTTGCTTCAGCACCCGTTTCGGTACCAGTATACTGAGTAGAGCCAGGAAGCTCAGGGCCAGCTCAGCAACTTCTGCCCCGTAGGCCTTTTGGAACACCCCATTGTTGGCTAGAGAAAGGCAACACACTGCACTCTTCCTTGGGAGAGCCAGATGACCTCAGCTCTACACAGGATTCAGGAACACACTTCTAGACTGTCCTCCATGCAGTGGATGTCACCTCATTCCCCTAGCTGAACTCTACTGAGAAAAACACTCTGCTTCTAATCCCTTTTCACCTTTTACACTTAGAGTCACGCGTCCTCAAGGAGGTGGTCGGCTTGCATTCCAAGTACAATTGAAACACAGTTCTTGGTGTAACACTGCAGGTCTTTGGAAGAAGCACGGTCACCTAAGTCTCCCTCGCGCTTCCTTTGTTTAGGCACTTGGCTGCACGCAGAAAAGCGGTCGTAGAAAACAGTTGCATCACTGAAAGCCCCAGTGGGTATCGTGAATCTCTTTTGACTTGTTAGCATCAACATGTACTTATGCTGCGTGTCAATCTGGAAATGGGAGACACAAATCTAGTTTTCGCATTTTGAAAGCTCCACTCATGCAGTCTCGAAGCTACCTGTAAAGCAGTGTTGTTAACGTGCTTTTAGTTTCTGCCGGCATGGCTCAGAGAAGAACATGAGTTTTCTCGAAAGAAACCTTGTGCTTCCAGTTCCTATTTGGAAGCTCACCCTGCTCTCCTCTATACCAAAAGTGAAAGTCCACGTGAGCAGTAACCTCCAAGGAAGGCCCTGATTATCCTTGCAAATCGGGAGGCATGCAGCAGCTCCATGAGGCCTTCATCGCTGTTCTGCTTTAGTTTAACGGTAGTAAGCTTTCCAAGACTCCTAGGAACCTTGCTTCAGCACCCATTTCGGTAACAGAACACTGCATAGAGCCAGGAAGCTCTGGTCCTGCGAGTATGCTGCGTGTCAACGTACACATTGAAGACTGATGGCACAAGGCTCGTTTGCCCATTATGAGAGCTCCGTTTAAGTGGCCCCGAGTATTCCTGAAAAGCACTGTTGTTGCCGGGGCTTTACTCACTGCTGCATGGTTCTGAGAAGATACTGAGTTTTCCCGTAAGAAACCTTGTGCTTCCAGTTCCTAGTTGGAAGCTCACCCTGCTCTGTTCTATATCTAAAGTGAAAGTCAACGTGAGCCCTAGCCTCGAAGTAAGGCCCTGAGTTGCCTTGCCAAACGGCAGGCCTGGAGCAGCTCCATGAGGCCTTCTTCACTGTTATGCTTTAGTTTCACGGTAGTAAGTCTTTTCAAGACTCCTAGGGACCTTGCTTCAGCACCCGTTTCGGTAAGAGTATACTGAGTAGAGACAGGAAGCTTTGGTCCAATTAAGCAACTTCCAGCCCTGTAGGCCTCTTGGAACAATCCAGTGTTGGATACAGAAAGGCAACACACTGCACTCTTCCTTGGGAGAGCCAGATGACCTCAGCTCTACACAGGATTTAAGAACACACTTCGAGACTGTCCTCCATGCAATGGATGTCACCTCATTCCCCTAGCTGAACTCTACTGAGAAAAACACTCTGCTTCTAATCCCTTTTCACCTTTTACACTTAGAGTCACGCATCCTCAAAGAGGTGGTCGGCTTGCATTCCAAGTACAATTAAAGCACAGTTCTTGTTGTAACACTGCAGGTCTTTGGAAGATGCACAGGCCCTAAGTTTCCCTGGCGCATCCGTTGTATAGGCACTTGGCTGCACGCAGAAAAGCGGTCGTAGAATAAAGTTGAATCACTGAAAGCCCCAGTGGGTATCGTGAATCTCTTTTGACTTGTTAGCATCAACATGTACTTACGCTGCGTGTCAATCTGGAAATGGGAGACTGATAGCACAAAGCTTGTTTTCCCATTTTGAAAGCTCCACTCATGCAGTCTCGACGCTACCTGAAAAGCACTGTTGTTACCGTGTTTTTAGGGAATGCCGGCATGGCTCAGAGAAGAAAATGAGTTTTCCCGAAAGAAACCTTGTGCTTCCAGTTCCTAGTTGGAAGCTCACCCTGCTCTCCTCTACACCAAAAGTGAGAATCCCCGTGAGCACTAACCTCCAAGTAAGGCCCTGATTATCCTTGCAAATCGGGAGGCATGCAGCAGCTCCATGAGGCCTTCATCGCTGTTCTGCTTTAGTTTAACGGTAGTAAGCTTTCCAAGACTCCTAGGAACCTTGCTTCAGCACCCGTTTCGGTAACAGAAAACGGCATAGAGCCAGGAAGCTCTGGTCCTGCGAGTATGCTGCGTGTCAACGTACACATTGAAGACTGATGGCACAAGGCTTGTTTGCCCATTATGAGAGCTCCGTTTCTGTGGCCTCGAATATACCTGAAAAGCACTGTTGTTGCCGGGGCTTTACTCACTGCTGCATGGTTCTGAGAAGATACTGAGTTTTCCTGTAAGAAGCCTTGTGCTTCCAGTTCCCAGTTGGAAGCTCACCCTGCTCTGCTCTATATCTAAAGTGAAAGTCAACATGAGCCCTAGCCTCGAAGTAAGGCCCTGAGTTGCCTTGCCAAACGGGAGGCCTGGAGCAGCTCCATGAGGCCTTCTTCACTGTTCTGCTTTAGTTTCATGGTAGTAAGCTTTTCAAGACTCCTAGGGACCTTGCTTCAGCACCCGTTTCGGTACCAGTATACTGAGTAGAGCTTAGAAACTCAGGGCCAGCTCAGCAACTTCAGCCCCGTAGGCCTTTTGGAACACCCCATTGTTGACTAGAGAAAGGCAACACACTGCACTCTTCCTTGGGTGAGCCAGATGACCTCAGCTCTACACAGGATTCAGGAACACACTTCTAGACTGTCCTCCATGCAATGGATGTCACCTCATTCCCCTAGCTGAACTCTATTGAGAAAACCACTCTGCTTCTATTCCCTTTTCACCTTTTACACTTAGAGTCACGCATCCTCAAGGAGGTGGTCGGCTTGCATTCCAAGTACAATTTAAGCACAGTTCTTGGTGTAACACTGCAGGTCTCAGGAAGAAGCACAGGCCCCTAAGTCTCCATCGCGCATCCTTTGTTTAGGCACTTTGCTGCACGCAGATAAGCGGTCGTAGAAAAAATTGGAATCATGGAAAGCCCCAGTGGGATCGTGAATCTCTTTTGACTTGTTCGCATCAACATGTAGTTATGCTGCGTGTCATTCTGGAAATGTGAGACTGAGACACAAATCTTGTTATCCCATTTTAAAGCTTCACTCATGCAGTCTCGAAGCTACCTGTAAAGCACTGTGTTACCGTGCTTTTAGTTACTGCCGGCATGGCTCAGTGAAGAAAATGTTTTCTCTAAAGAAACCTTGTGCTTCCAGTTCCTAGTTGGACGCTCACCCTTCTCTCCTCTATACCTAAAGTGAAAGTCAACGTGAGCCCTAGCCTAGAAGTAAGGCCCTGATTTGCCTTGCCAAACGGGAGGAGTGGAGCAGCTCCATGTGGCCTTCAACACTGTTCTGCTTTACTTTAACGGTAGTAAGCATTCCAAGACTCCTAGAGACCTTGCTTCAGCACCCACTTGGGTATCAGAAAACTGCCTAGAGCCAGGAAGCTTTGGTCCTGCGTGTATGCTGCGTATCAACTTACAAATTGGAGACTGAGAGCACAAGGCTTGTTTGCCCATTATGAAAGCTCCGTTCATGCGGCTTCCAATATACCTGAAAAGCTTTGTTGTTGCCGCTCTTTTAGTAACTGCCGGCATGGTTCTGAGAAGATATTGAGTTTTCCCGTAAGAAACCTTGTGCTTCCAGTTCCTAGTTGGAAGCTCACCCTGCTCTCCTCTATACCAAAAGTGAAAGTCCACGTGAGCACTAACCTCGAACTAAGGCCCTGATTATCCTTGCAAATCGGGAGGCATGCAGCAGCTCCATGAGGCCTTCATCGCTGTTCTGCTATAGTTTAACGGTAGTAAGCTTACCAAGACTCCTAGGAACCATGCTTCAGCACCCGTTTCGGTAACAGAACATTGCATAGAGCCAGGAAGCTCTGGTGGGCCGTGTATGCTGCGTGTCAACCTAGAAATTGGAGACTTATGGCACAAGGCTTGTCTTCCCATTATGAAAGCCTCGTTCATGTGGCCTCGAATATACCTGAAGAGTTTGTTGTTGCCGCTGTTTTAGTCACTGCCGGCATAGTTCTGAGAAGATATTGAGTTGTCCCGTAAGAAACCTTGTGCCTCCAGTTCCTAGTTGGAAGCTCACCCTGCTCTGCTCTATACCTAAAGTGAAAGTCAACGTGAGCCACAATCTCGAAGTAAGGCACGGATTTGCCTTGCCAAACGGGAGGCGTGGAGCAGCTCCATGAGGCCTTCTTCACTGTTCCGCTTTAGTTTCACGGTAGTAAGCTTTCCAAGACTCCTAGGGACCTTGCTTCAGCACCCGTTTCGGTACCAGTATACTGAGTAGAGCCAGGAAGCTCAGGGCCAGCTCAGCAACTTCTGCCCCGTAGGCCTTTTGGAACACCCCATTGTTGGCTAGAGAAAGGCAACACACTGCACTCTTCCTTGGGAGAGCCAGATGACCTCAGCTCTACACAGGATTCAGGAACACACTTCTAGACTGTCCTCCATGCAGTGGATGTCACCTCATTCCCCTAGCTGAACTCTACTGAGAAAAACACTCTGCTTCTAATCCCTTTTCACCTTTTACACTTAGAGTCACGCGTCCTCAAGGAGGTGGTCGGCTTGCATTCCAAGTACAATTGAAACACAGTTCTTGGTGTAACACTGCAGGTCTTTGGAAGAAGCACGGTCACCTAAGTCTCCCTCGCGCTTCCTTTGTTTAGGCACTTGGCTGCACGCAGAAAAGCGGTCGTAGAAAACAGTTGCATCACTGAAAGCCCCAGTGGGTATCGTGAATCTCTTTTGACTTGTTAGCATCAACATGTACTTATGCTGCGTGTCAATCTGGAAATGGGAGACACAAATCTAGTTTTCGCATTTTGAAAGCTCCACTCATGCAGTCTCGAAGCTACCTGTAAAGCAGTGTTGTTAACGTGCTTTTAGTTTCTGCCGGCATGGCTCAGAGAAGAACATGAGTTTTCTCGAAAGAAACCTTGTGCTTCCAGTTCCTAGTTGGAAGCTCACCCTGCTCTCCTCTATACCAAAAGTGAAAGTCCACGTGAGCAGTAACCTCCAAGGAAGGCCCTGATTATCCTTGCAAATCGGGAGGCATGCAGCAGCTCCATGAGGCCTTCATCGCTGTTCTGCTTTAGTTTAACGGTAGTAAGCTTTCCAAGACTCCTAGGAACCTTGCTTCAGCACCCATTTCGGTAACAGAACACTGCATAGAGCCAGGAAGCTCTGGTCCTGCGAGTATGCTGCGTGTCAACGTACACATTGAAGACTGATGGCACAAGGCTCGTTTGCCCATTATGAGAGCTCCGTTTAAGTGGCCCCGAGTATTCCTGAAAAGCACTGTTGTTGCCGGGGCTTTACTCACTGCTGCATGGTTCTGAGAAGATACTGAGTTTTCCCGTAAGAAACCTTGTGCTTCCAGTTCCTAGTTGGAAGCTCACCCTGCTCTGTTCTATATCTAAAGTGAAAGTCAACGTGAGCCCTAGCCTCGAAGTAAGGCCCTGAGTTGCCTTGCCAAACGGCAGGCCTGGAGCAGCTCCATGAGGCCTTCTTCACTGTTATGCTTTAGTTTCACGGTAGTAAGTCTTTTCAAGACTCCTAGGGACCTTGCTTCAGCACCCGTTTCGGTAAGAGTATACTGAGTAGAGACAGGAAGCTTTGGTCCAATTAAGCAACTTCCAGCCCTGTAGGCCTCTTGGAACAATCCAGTGTTGGATACAGAAAGGCAACACACTGCACTCTTCCTTGGGAGAGCCAGATGACCTCAGCTCTACACAGGATTTAAGAACACACTTCGAGACTGTCCTCCATGCAATGGATGTCACCTCATTCCCCTAGCTGAACTCTACTGAGAAAAACACTCTGCTTCTAATCCCTTTTCACCTTTTACACTTAGAGTCACGCATCCTCAAAGAGGTGGTCGGCTTGCATTCCAAGTACAATTAAAGCACAGTTCTTGTTGTAACACTGCAGGTCTTTGGAAGATGCACAGGCCCTAAGTTTCCCTGGCGCATCCGTTGTATAGGCACTTGGCTGCACGCAGAAAAGTGGTCGTAGAATAAAGTTGAATCACTGAAAGCCCCAGTGGGTATCGTGAATCTCTTTTGACTTGTTAGCATCAACATGTACTTACGCTGCGTGTCAATCTGGAAATGGGAGACTGATAGCACAAAGCTTGTTTTCCCATTTTGAAAGCTCCACTCATGCAGTCTCGAAGCTACCTGAAAAGCACTGTTGTTACCGTGTTTTTAGGGAATGCCGGCATGGCTCAGAGAAGAAAATGAGTTTTCCCGAAAGAAACCTTGTGCTTCCAGTTCCTAGTTGGAAGCTCACCCTGCTCTCCTCTACACCAAAAGTGAGAATCCCCGTGAGCACTAACCTCCAAGTAAGGCCCTGATTATCCTTGCAAATCGGGAGGCATGCAGCAGCTCCATGAGGCCTTCATCGCTGTTCTGCTTTAGTTTAACGGTAGTAAGCTTTCCAAGACTCCTAGGAACCTTGCTTCAGCACCCGGTTCGGTAACAGAAAACGGCATAGAGCCAGGAAGCTCTGGTCCTGCGAGTATGCTGCGTGTCAACGTACACATTGAAGAGTGATGGCACAAGGCTTGTTTGCCCATTATGAGAGCTCCGTTTCTGTGGCCTCGAATATACCTGAAAAGCACTGTTGTTGCCGGGGCTTTACTCACTGCTGCATGGTTCTGAGAAGATACTGAGTTTTCCTGTAAGAAGCCTTGTGCTTCCAGTTCCCAGTTGGAAGCTCACCCTGCTCTGCTCTATATCTAAAGTGAAAGTCAACATGAGCCCTAGCCTCGAAGTAAGGCCCTGAGTTGCCTTGCCAAACGGGAGGCCTGGAGCAGCTCCATGAGGCCTTCTTCACTGTTCTGCTTTAGTTTCATGGTAGTAAGCTTTTCAAGACTCCTAGGGACCTTGCTTCAGCACCCGTTTCGGTACCAGTATACTGAGTAGAGCTTAGAAACTCAGGGCCAGCTCAGCAACTTCAGCCCCGTAGGCCTTTTGGAACACCCCATTGTTGACTAGAGAAAGGCAACACACTGCACTCTTCCTTGGGTGAGCCAGATGACCTCAGCTCTACACAGGATTTAAGAACACACTTCTAGACTGTCCTCCATGCAATGGATGTCACCTCATTCCCCTAGCTGAACTCTATTGAGAAAACCACTCTGCTTCTATTCCCTTTTCACCTTTTACACTTAGAGTCACGCATCCTCAAGGAGGTGGTCGGCTTGCATTCCAAGTACAATTTAAGCACAGTTCTTGGTGTAACACTGCAGGTCTCAGGAAGAAGCACAGGCCCCTAAGTCTCCATCGCGCATCCTTTGTTTAGGCACTTTGCTGCACGCAGATAAGCGGTCGTAGAAAAAATTGGAATCATGGAAAGCCCCAGTGGGATCGTGAATCTCTTTTGACTTGTTCGCATCAACATGTAGTTATGCTGCGTGTCATTCTGGAAATGTGAGACTGAGACACAAATCTTGTTATCCCATTTTAAAGCTTCACTCATGCAGTCTCGAAGCTACCTGTAAAGCACTGTGTTACCGTGCTTTTAGTTACTGCCGGCATGGCTCAGTGAAGAAAATGTTTTCTCTAAAGAAACCTTGTGCTTCCAGTTCCTAGTTGGACGCTCACCCTTCTCTCCTCTATACCTAAAGTGAAAGTCAACGTGAGCCCTAGCCTAGAAGTAAGGCCCTGATTTGCCTTGCCAAACGGGAGGAGTGGAGCAGCTCCATGTGGCCTTCAACACTGTTCTGCTTTACTTTAACGGTAGTAAGCATTCCAAGACTCCTAGAGACCTTGCTTCAGCACCCACTTGGGTATCAGAAAACTGCCTAGAGCCAGGAAGCTTTGGTCCTGCGTGTATGCTGCGTATCAACTTACAAATTGGAGACTGAGAGCACAAGGCTTGTTTGCCCATTATGAAAGCTCCGTTCATGCGGCTTCCAATATACCTGAAAAGCTTTGTTGTTGCCGCTCTTTTAGTAACTGCCGGCATGGTTCTGAGAAGATATTGAGTTTTCCCGTAAGAAACCTTGTGCTTCCAGTTCCTAGTTGGAAGCTCACCCTGCTCTCCTCTATACCAAAAGTGAAAGTCCACGTGAGCACTAACCTCGAACTAAGGCCCTGATTATCCTTGCAAATCGGGAGGCATGCAGCAGCTCTATGAGGCCTTCATCGCTGTTCTGCTATAGTTTAACGGTAGTAAGCTTACCAAGACTCCTAAGAACCATGCTTCAGCACCCGTTTCGGTAACAGAACATTGCATAGAGCCAGGAAGCTCTGGTGGGCCGTGTATGCTGCGTGTCAACCTAGAAATTGGAGACTTATGGCACAAGGCTTGTCTTCCCATTATGAAAGCCTCGTTCATGTGGCCTCGAATATACCTGAAGAGTTTGTTGTTGCCGCTGTTTTAGTCACTGCCGGCATAGTTCTGAGAAGATATTGAGTTGTCCCGTAAGAAACCTTGTGCCTCCAGTTCCTAGTTGGAAGCTCACCCTGCTCTGCTCTATACCTAAAGTGAAAGTCAACGTGAGCCACAATCTCGAAGTAAGGCACGGATTTGCCTTGCCAAACGGGAGGCGTGGAGCAGCTCCATGAGGCCTTCTTCACTGTTCCGCTTTAGTTTCACGGTAGTAAGCTTTCCAAGACTCCTAGGGACCTTGCTTCAGCACCCGTTTCGGTACCAGTATACTGAGTAGAGCCAGGAAGCTCAGGGCCAGCTCAGCAACTTCTGCCCCGTAGGCCTTTTGGAACACCCCATTGTTGGCTAGAGAAAGGCAACACACTGCACTCTTCCTTGGGAGAGCCAGATGACCTCAGCTCTACACAGGATTCAGGAACACACTTCTAGACTGTCCTCCATGCAGTGGATGTCACCTCATTCCCCTAGCTGAACTCTACTGAGAAAAACACTCTGCTTCTAATCCCTTTTCACCTTTTACACTTAGAGTCACGCGTCCTCAAGGAGGTGGTCGGCTTGCATTCCAAGTACAATTTAAACACAGTTCTTGGTGTAACACTGCAGGTCTTTGGAAGAAGCACGGTCACCTAAGTCTCCCTCGCGCTTCCTTTGTTTAGGCACTTGGCTGCACGCAGAAAAGCGGTCGTAGAAAACAGTTGCATCACTGAAAGCCCCAGTGGGTATCGTGAATCTCTTTTGACTTGTTAGCATCAACATGTACTTATGCTGCGTGTCAATCTGGAAATGGGAGACACAAATCTAGTTTTCGCATTTTGAAAGCTCCACTCATGCAGTCTCGAAGCTACCTGTAAAGCAGTGTTGTTAACGTGCTTTTAGTTTCTGCCGGCATGGCTCAGAGAAGAACATGAGTTTTCTCGAAAGAAACCTTGTGCTTCCAGTTCCTATTTGGAAGCTCACCCTGCTCTCCTCTATACCAAAAGTGAAAGTCCACGTGAGCAGTAACCTCCAAGGAAGGCCCTGATTATCCTTGCAAATCGGGAGGCATGCAGCAGCTCCATGAGGCCTTCATCGCTGTTCTGCTTTAGTTTAACGGTAGTAAGCTTTCCAAGACTCCTAGGAACCTTGCTTCAGCACCCATTTCGGTAACAGAACACTGCATAGAGCCAGGAAGCTCTGGTCCTGCGAGTATGCTGCGTGTCAACGTACACATTGAAGACTGATGGCACAAGGCTCGTTTGCCCATTATGAGAGCTCCGTTTAAGTGGCCCCGAGTATTCCTGAAAAGCACTGTTGTTGCCGGGGCTTTACTCACTGCTGCATGGTTCTGAGAAGATACTGAGTTTTCCCGTAAGAAACCTTGTGCTTCCAGTTCCTAGTTGGAAGCTCACCCTGCTCTGTTCTATATCTAAAGTGAAAGTCAACGTGAGCCCTAGCCTCGAAGTAAGGCCCTGAGTTGCCTTGCCAAACGGCAGGCCTGGAGCAGCTCCATGAGGCCTTCTTCACTGTTATGCTTTAGTTTCACGGTAGTAAGTCTTTTCAAGACTCCTAGGGACCTTGCTTCAGCACCCGTTTCGGTAAGAGTATACTGAGTAGAGACAGGAAGCTTTGGTCCAATTAAGCAACTTCCAGCCCTGTAGGCCTCTTGGAACAATCCAGTGTTGGATACAGAAAGGCAACACACTGCACTCTTCCTTGGGAGAGCCAGATGACCTCAGCTCTACACAGGATTTAAGAACACACTTCGAGACTGTCCTCCATGCAATGGATGTCACCTCATTCCCCTAGCTGAACTCTACTGAGAAAAACACTCTGCTTCTAATCCCTTTTCACCTTTTACACTTAGAGTCACGCATCCTCAAAGAGGTGGTCGGCTTGCATTCCAAGTACAATTAAAGCACAGTTCTTGTTGTAACACTGCAGGTCTTTGGAAGATGCACAGGCCCTAAGTTTCCCTGGCGCATCCGTTGTATAGGCACTTGGCTGCACGCAGAAAAGCGGTCGTAGAATAAAGTTGAATCACTGAAAGCCCCAGTGGGTATCGTGAATCTCTTTTGACTTGTTAGCATCAACATGTACTTACGCTGCGTGTCAATCTGGAAATGGGAGACTGATAGCACAAAGCTTGTTTTCCCATTTTGAAAGCTCCACTCATGCAGTCTCGAAGCTACCTGAAAAGCACTGTTGTTACCGTGTTTTTAGGGAATGCCGGCATGGCTCAGAGAAGAAAATGAGTTTTCCCGAAAGAAACCTTGTGCTTCCAGTTCCTAGTTGGAAGCTCACCCTGCTCTCCTCTACACCAAAAGTGAGAATCCCCGTGAGCACTAACCTCCAAGTAAGGCCCTGATTATCCTTGCAAATCGGGAGGCATGCAGCAGCTCCATGAGGCCTTCATCGCTGTTCTGCTTTAGTTTAACGGTAGTAAGCTTTCCAAGACTCCTAGGAACCTTGCTTCAGCACCCGTTTCGGTAACAGAAAACGGCATAGAGCCAGGAAGCTCTGGTCCTGCGAGTATGCTGCGTGTCAACGTACACATTGAAGACTGATGGCACAAGGCTTGTTTGCCCATTATGAGAGCTCCGTTTCTGTGGCCTCGAATATACCTGAAAAGCACAGTTGTTGCCGGGGCTTTACTCACTGCTGCATGGTTCTGAGAAGATACTGAGTTTTCCTGTAAGAAGCCTTGTGCTTCCAGTTCCCAGTTGGAAGCTCACCCTGCTCTGCTCTATATCTAAAGTGAAAGTCAACATGAGCCCTAGCCTCGAAGTAAGGCCCTGAGTTGCCTTGCCAAACGGGAGGCCTGGAGCAGCTCCATGAGGCCTTCTTCACTGTTCTGCTTTAGTTTCATGGTAGTAAGCTTTTCAAGACTCCTAGGGACCTTGCTTCAGCACCCGTTTCGGTACCAGTATACTGAGTAGAGCTTAGAAACTCAGGGCCAGCTCAGCAACTTCAGCCCCGTAGGCCTTTTGGAACACCCCATTGTTGACTAGAGAAAGGCAACACACTGCACTCTTCCTTGGGTGAGCCAGATGACCTCAGCTCTACACAGGATTCAGGAACACACTTCTAGACTGTCCTCCATGCAATGGATGTCACCTCATTCCCCTAGCTGAACTCTATTGAGAAAACCACTCTGCTTCTATTCCCTTTTCACCTTTTACACTTAGAGTCACGCATCCTCAAGGAGGTGGTCGGCTTGCATTCCAAGTACAATTTAAGCACAGTTCTTGGTGTAACACTGCAGGTCTCAGGAAGAAGCACAGGCCCCTAAGTCTCCATCGCGCATCCTTTGTTTAGGCACTTTGCTGCACGCAGATAAGCGGTCGTAGAAAAAATTGGAATCATGGAAAGCCCCAGTGGGATCGTGAATCTCTTTTGACTTGTTCGCATCAACATGTAGTTATGCTGCGTGTCATTCTGGAAATGTGAGACTGAGACACAAATCTTGTTATCCCATTTTAAAGCTTCACTCATGCAGTCTCGAAGCTACCTGTAAAGCACTGTGTTACCGTGCTTTTAGTTACTGCCGGCATGGCTCAGTGAAGAAAATGTTTTCTCTAAAGGAACCTTGTGCTTCCAGTTCCTAGTTGGACGCTCACCCTTCTCTCCTCTATACCTAAAGTGAAAGTCAACGTGAGCCCTAGCCTAGAAGTAAGGCCCTGATTTGCCTTGCCAAACGGGAGGAGTGGAGCAGCTCCATGTGGCCTTCAACACTGTTCTGCTTTACTTTAACGGTAGTAAGCATTCCAAGACTCCTAGAGACCTTGCTTCAGCACCCACTTGGGTATCAGAAAACTGCCTAGAGCCAGGAAGCTTTGGTCCTGCGTGTATGCTGCGTATCAACTTACAAATTGGAGACTGAGAGCACAAGGCTTGTTTGCCCATTATGAAAGCTCCGTTCATGCGGCTTCCAATATACCTGAAAAGCTTTGTTGTTGCCGCTCTTTTAGTAACTGCCGGCATGGTTCTGAGAAGATATTGAGTTTTCCCGTAAGAAACCTTGTGCTTCCAGTTCCTAGTTGGAAGCTCACCCTGCTCTCCTCTATACCAAAAGTGAAAGTCCACGTGAGCACTAACCTCGAACTAAGGCCCTGATTATCCTTGCAAATCGGGAGGCATGCAGCAGCTCCATGAGGCCTTCATCGCTGTTCTGCTATAGTTTAACGGTAGTAAGCTTACCAAGACTCCTAGGAACCATGCTTCAGCACCCGTTTCGGTAACAGAACATTGCATAGAGCCAGGAAGCTCTGGTGGGCCGTGTATGCTGCGTGTCAACCTAGAAATTGGAGACTTATGGCACAAGGCTTGTCTTCCCATTATGAAAGCCTCGTTCATGTGGCCTCGAATATACCTGAAGAGTTTGTTGTTGCCGCTGTTTTAGTCACTGCCGGCATAGTTCTGAGAAGATATTGAGTTGTCCCGTAAGAAACCTTGTGCCTCCAGTTCCTAGTTGGAAGCTCACCCTGCTCTGCTCTATACCTAAAGTGAAAGTCAACGTGAGCCACAATCTCGAAGTAAGGCACGGATTTGCCTTGCCAAACGGGAGGCGTGGAGCAGCTCCATGAGGCCTTCTTCACTGTTCCGCTTTAGTTTCACGGTAGTAAGCTTTCCAAGACTCCTAGGGACCTTGCTTCAGCACCCGTTTCGGTACCAGTATACTGAGTAGAGCCAGGAAGCTCAGGGCCAGCTCAGCAACTTCTGCCCCGTAGGCCTTTTGGAACACCCCATTGTTGGCTAGAGAAAGGCAACACACTGCACTCTTCCTTGGGAGAGCCAGATGACCTCAGCTCTACACAGGATTCAGGAACACACTTCTAGACTGTCCTCCATGCAGTGGATGTCACCTCATTCCCCTAGCTGAACTCTACTGAGAAAAACACTCTGCTTCTAATCCCTTTTCACCTTTTACACTTAGAGTCACGCGTCCTCAAGGAGGTGGTCGGCTTGCATTCCAAGTACAATTGAAACACAGTTCTTGGTGTAACACTGCAGGTCTTTGGAAGAAGCACGGTCACCTAAGTCTCCCTCGCGCTTCCTTTGTTTAGGCACTTGGCTGCACGCAGAAAAGCGGTCGTAGAAAACAGTTGCATCACTGAAAGCCCCAGTGGGTATCGTGAATCTCTTTTGACTTGTTAGCATCAACATGTACTTATGCTGCGTGTCAATCTGGAAATGGGAGACACAAATCTAGTTTTCGCATTTTGAAAGCTCCACTCATGCAGTCTCGAAGCTACCTGTAAAGCAGTGTTGTTAACGTGCTTTTAGTTTCTGCCGGCATGGCTCAGAGAAGAACATGAGTTTTCTCGAAAGAAACCTTGTGCTTCCAGTTCCTAGTTGGAAGCTCACCCTGCTCTCCTCTATACCAAAAGTGAAAGTCCACGTGAGCAGTAACCTCCAAGGAAGGCCCTGATTATCCTTGCAAATCGGGAGGCATGCAGCAGCTCCATGAGGCCTTCATCGCTGTTCTGCTTTAGTTTAACGGTAGTAAGCTTTCCAAGACTCCTAGGAACCTTGCTTCAGCACCCATTTCGGTAACAGAACACTGCATAGAGCCAGGAAGCTCTGGTCCTGCGAGTATGCTGCGTGTCAACGTACACATTGAAGACTGATGGCACAAGGCTCGTTTGCCCATTATGAGAGCTCCGTTTAAGTGGCCCCGAGTATTCCTGAAAAGCACTGTTGTTGCCGGGGCTTTACTCACTGCTGCATGGTTCTGAGAAGATACTGAGTTTTCCCGTAAGAAACCTTGTGCTTCCAGTTCCTAGTTGGAAGCTCACCCTGCTCTGTTCTATATCTAAAGTGAAAGTCAACGTGAGCCCTAGCCTCGAAGTAAGGCCCTGAGTTGCCTTGCCAAACGGCAGGCCTGGAGCAGCTCCATGAGGCCTTCTTCACTGTTATGCTTTAGTTTCACGGTAGTAAGTCTTTTCAAGACTCCTAGGGACCTTGCTTCAGCACCCGTTTCGGTAAGAGTATACTGAGTAGAGACAGGAAGCTTTGGTCCAATTAAGCAACTTCCAGCCCTGTAGGCCTCTTGGAACAATCCAGTGTTGGATACAGAAAGGCAACACACTGCACTCTTCCTTGGGAGAGCCAGATGACCTCAGCTCTACACAGGATTTAAGAACAAACTTCGAGACTGTCCTCCATGCAATGGATGTCACCTCATTCCCCTAGCTGAACTCTACTGAGAAAAACACTCTGCTTCTAATCCCTTTTCACCTTTTACACTTAGAGTCACGCATCCTCAAAGAGGTGGTCGGCTTGCATTCCAAGTACAATTAAAGCACAGTTCTTGTTGTAACACTGCAGGTCTTTGGAAGATGCACAGGCCCTAAGTTTCCCTGGCGCATCCGTTGTATAGGCACTTGGCTGCACGCAGAAAAGCGGTCGTAGAATAAAGTTGAATCACTGAAAGCCCCAGTGGGTATCGTGAATCTCTTTTGACTTGTTAGCATCAACATGTACTTACGCTGCGTGTCAATCTGGAAATGGGAGACTGATAGCACAAAGCTTGTTTTCCCATTTTGAAAGCTCCACTCATGCAGTCTCGAAGCTACCTGAAAAGCACTGTTGTTACCGTGTTTTTAGGGAATGCCGGCATGGCTCAGAGAAGAAAATGAGTTTTCCCGAAAGAAACCTTGTGCTTCCAGTTCCTAGTTGGAAGCTCACCCTGCTCTCCTCTACACCAAAAGTGAGAATCCCCGTGAGCACTAACCTCCAAGTAAGGCCCTGATTATCCTTGCAAATCGGGAGGCATGCAGCAGCTCCATGAGGCCTTCATCGCTGTTCTGCTTTAGTTTAACGGTAGTAAGCTTTCCAAGACTCCTAGGAACCTTGCTTCAGCACCCGGTTCGGTAACAGAAAACGGCATAGAGCCAGGAAGCTCTGGTCCTGCGAGTATGCTGCGTGTCAACGTACACATTGAAGAGTGATGGCACAAGGCTTGTTTGCCCATTATGAGAGCTCCGTTTCTGTGGCCTCGAATATACCTGAAAAGCACTGTTGTTGCCGGGGCTTTACTCACTGCTGCATGGTTCTGAGAAGATACTGAGTTTTCCTGTAAGAAGCCTTGTGCTTCCAGTTCCCAGTTGGAAGCTCACCCTGCTCTGCTCTATATCTAAAGTGAAAGTCAACATGAGCCCTAGCCTCGAAGTAAGGCCCTGAGTTGCCTTGCCAAACGGGAGGCCTGGAGCAGCTCCATGAGGCCTTCTTCACTGTTCTGCTTTAGTTTCATGGTAGTAAGCTTTTCAAGACTCCTAGGGACCTTGCTTCAGCACCCGTTTCGGTACCAGTATACTGAGTAGAGCTTAGAAACTCAGGGCCAGCTCAGCAACTTCAGCCCCGTAGGCCTTTTGGAACACCCCATTGTTGACTAGAGAAAGGCAACACACTGCACTCTTCCTTGGGTGAGCCAGATGACCTCAGCTCTACACAGGATTTAAGAACACACTTCTAGACTGTCCTCCATGCAATGGATGTCACCTCATTCCCCTAGCTGAACTCTATTGAGAAAACCACTCTGCTTCTATTCCCTTTTCACCTTTTACACTTAGAGTCACGCATCCTCAAGGAGGTGGTCGGCTTGCATTCCAAGTACAATTTAAGCACAGTTCTTGGTGTAACACTGCAGGTCTCAGGAAGAAGCACAGGCCCCTAAGTCTCCATCGCGCATCCTTTGTTTAGGCACTTTGCTGCACGCAGATAAGCGGTCGTAGAAAAAATTGGAATCATGGAAAGCCCCAGTGGGATCGTGAATCTCTTTTGACTTGTTCGCATCAACATGTAGTTATGCTGCGTGTCATTCTGGAAATGTGAGACTGAGACACAAATCTTGTTATCCCATTTTAAAGCTTCACTCATGCAGTCTCGAAGCTACCTGTAAAGCACTGTGTTACCGTGCTTTTAGTTACTGCCGGCATGGCTCAGTGAAGAAAATGTTTTCTCTAAAGAAACCTTGTGCTTCCAGTTCCTAGTTGGACGCTCACCCTTCTCTCCTCTATACCTAAAGTGAAAGTCAACGTGAGCCCTAGCCTAGAAGTAAGGCCCTGATTTGCCTTGCCAAACGGGAGGAGTGGAGCAGCTCCATGTGGCCTTCAACACTGTTCTGCTTTACTTTAACGGTAGTAAGCATTCCAAGACTCCTAGAGACCTTGCTTCAGCACCCACTTGGGTATCAGAAAACTGCCTAGAGCCAGGAAGCTTTGGTCCTGCGTGTATGCTGCGTATCAACTTACAAATTGGAGACTGAGAGCACAAGGCTTGTTTGCCCATTATGAAAGCTCCGTTCATGCGGCTTCCAATATACCTGAAAAGCTTTGTTGTTGCCGCTCTTTTAGTAACTGCCGGCATGGTTCTGAGAAGATATTGAGTTTTCCCGTAAGAAACCTTGTGCTTCCAGTTCCTAGTTGGAAGCTCACCCTGCTCTCCTCTATACCAAAAGTGAAAGTCCACGTGAGCACTAACCTCGAACTAAGGCCCTGATTATCCTTGCAAATCGGGAGGCATGCAGCAGCTCCATGAGGCCTTCATCGCTGTTCTGCTATAGTTTAACGGTAGTAAGCTTACCAAGACTCCTAGGAACCATGCTTCAGCACCCGTTTCGGTAACAGAACATTGCATAGAGCCAGGAAGCTCTGGTGGGCCGTGTATGCTGCGTGTCAACCTAGAAATTGGAGACTTATGGCACAAGGCTTGTCTTCCCATTATGAAAGCCTCGTTCATGTGGCCTCGAATATACCTGAAGAGTTTGTTGTTGCCGCTGTTTTAGTCACTGCCGGCATAGTTCTGAGAAGATATTGAGTTGTCCCGTAAGAAACCTTGTGCCTCCAGTTCCTAGTTGGAAGCTCACCCTGCTCTGCTCTATACCTAAAGTGAAAGTCAACGTGAGCCACAATCTCGAAGTAAGGCACGGATTTGCCTTGCCAAACGGGAGGCGTGGAGCAGCTCCATGAGGCCTTCTTCACTGTTCCGCTTTAGTTTCACGGTAGTAAGCTTTCCAAGACTCCTAGGGACCTTGCTTCAGCACCCGTTTCGGTACCAGTATACTGAGTAGAGCCAGGAAGCTCAGGGCCAGCTCAGCAACTTCTGCCCCGTAGGCCTTTTGGAACACCCCATTGTTGGCTAGAGAAAGGCAACACACTGCACTCTTCCTTGGGAGAGCCAGATGACCTCAGCTCTACACAGGATTCAGGAACACACTTCTAGACTGTCCTCCATGCAGTGGATGTCACCTCATTCCCCTAGCTGAACTCTACTGAGAAAAACACTCTGCTTCTAATCCCTTTTCACCTTTTACACTTAGAGTCACGCGTCCTCAAGGAGGTGGTCGGCTTGCATTCCAAGTACAATTTAAACACAGTTCTTGGTGTAACACTGCAGGTCTTTGGAAGAAGCACGGTCACCTAAGTCTCCCTCGCGCTTCCTTTGTTTAGGCACTTGGCTGCACGCAGAAAAGCGGTCGTAGAAAACAGTTGCATCACTGAAAGCCCCAGTGGGTATCGTGAATCTCTTTTGACTTGTTAGCATCAACATGTACTTATGCTGCGTGTCAATCTGGAAATGGGAGACACAAATCTAGTTTTCGCATTTTGAAAGCTCCACTCATGCAGTCTCGAAGCTACCTGTAAAGCAGTGTTGTTAACGTGCTTTTAGTTTCTGCCGGCATGGCTCAGAGAAGAACATGAGTTTTCTCGAAAGAAACCTTGTGCTTCCAGTTCCTAGTTGGAAGCTCACCCTGCTCTCCTCTATACCAAAAGTGAAAGTCCACGTGAGCAGTAACCTCCAAGGAAGGCCCTGATTATCCTTGCAAATCGGGAGGCATGCAGCAGCTCCATGAGGCCTTCATCGCTGTTCTGCTTTAGTTTAACGGTAGTAAGCTTTCCAAGACTCCTAGGAACCTTGCTTCAGCACCCGTTTCGGTAACAGAACACTGCATAGAGCCAGGAAGCTCTGGTCCTGCGAGTATGCTGCGTGTCAACGTACACATTGAAGACTGATGGCACAAGGCTCGTTTGCCCATTATGAGAGCTCCGTTTAAGTGGCCCCGAGTATTCCTGAAAAGCACTGTTGTTGCCGGGGCTTTACTCACTGCTGCATGGTTCTGAGAAGATACTGAGTTTTCCCGTAAGAAACCTTGTGCTTCCAGTTCCTAGTTGGAAGCTCACCCTGCTCTGTTCTATATCTAAAGTGAAAGTCAACGTGAGCCCTAGCCTCGAAGTAAGGCCCTGAGTTGCCTTGCCAAACGGCAGGCCTGGAGCAGCTCCATGAGGCCTTCTTCACTGTTCTGCTTTAGTTTCATGGTAGTAAGCTTTTCAAGACTCCTAGGGACCTTGCTTCAGCACCCGTTTCGGTACCAGTATACTGAGTAGAGCTTAGAAACTCAGGGCCAGCTCAGCAACTTCAGCCCCGTAGGCCTTTTGGAACACCCCATTGTTGACTAGAGAAAGGCAACACACTGCACTCTTCCTTGGGTGAGCCAGATGACCTCAGCTCTACACAGGATACAGGAACACACTTCTAGACTGTCCTCCATGCAATGGATGTCACCTCATTCCCCTAGCTGAACTCTATTGAGAAAACCACTCTGCTTCTATTCCCTTTTCACCTTTTACACTTAGAGTCACGCATCCTCAAGGAGGTGGTCGGCTTGCATTCCAAGTACAATTTAAGCACAGTTCTTGGTGTAACACTGCAGGTCTCAGGAAGAAGCACAGGCCCCTAAGTCTCCATCGCGCATCCTTTGTTTAGGCACTTTGCTGCACGCAGATAAGCGGTCGTAGAAAAAATTGGAATCATGGTAAGCCCCAGTGGGATCGTGAATCTCTTTTGACTTGTTCGCATCAACATGTAGTTATGCTGCGTGTCATTCTGGAAATGTGAGACTGAGACACAAATCTTGTTATCCCATTTTAAAGCTTCACTCATGCAGTCTCGAAGCTACCTGTAAAGCACTGTGTTACCGTGCTTTTAGTTACTGCCGGCATGGCTCAGTGAAGAAAATGTTTTCTCTAAAGAAACCTTGTGCTTCCAGTTCCTAGTTGGACGCTCACCCTTCTCTCCTCTATATCTAAAGTGAAAGTCAACGTGAGCCCTAGCCTAGAAGTAAGGCCCTGATTTGCCTTGCCAAACGGGAGGAGTGGAGCAGCTCCATGTGGCCTTCAACACTGTTCTGCTTTACTTTAACGGTAGTAAGCATTCCAAGACTCCTAGAGACCTTGCTTAGGCACACACTTGGGTATCAGAAAACTGCCTAGAGCCAGGAAGCTTTGGTCCTGCGTGTATGCTGCGTATCAACTTACAAATTGGAGACTGAGAGCACAAGGCTTGTTTGCCCATTATGAAAGCTCCGTTCATGCGGCTTCCAATATACCTGAAAAGCTTTGTTGTTGCCGCTGTTTTAGTAACTGCCGGCATGGTTCTGAGAAGATATTGAGTTTTCCCGTAAGAAACCTTGTGCTTCCAGTTCCTAGTTGGAAGCTCACCCTGCTCTCCTCTATACCAAAAGTGAAAGTCCACGTGAGCACTAACCTCGAACTAAGGCCCTGATTATCCTTGCAAAGCGGGAGGCATGCAGCAGCTCTATGAGGCCTTCATCGCTGTTCTGCTATAGTTTAACGGTAGTAAGCTTACCAAGACTCCTAGGAACCATGCTTCAGCACCCGTTTCGGTAACAGAACATTGCATAGAGCCAGGAAGCTCTGGTGGGCCGTGTATGCTGCGTGTCAACCTAGAAATTGGAGACTTATGGCACAAGGCTTGTCTTCCCATTATGAAAGCCTCGTTCATGTGGCCTCGAATATACCTGAAGAGTTTGTTGTTGCCGCTGTTTTAGTCACTGCCGGCATAGTTCTGAGAAGATATTGAGTTTTCCCGTAAGAAACCTTGTGCCTCCAGTTCCTAGTTGGAAGCTCACCCTGCTCTGCTCTATACCTAAAGTGAAAGTCAACGTGAGCCACAATCTCGAAGTAAGGCACGGATTTGCCTTGCCAAACGGGAGGCGTGGAGCAGCTCCATGAGGCCTTCTTCACTGTTCCGCTTTAGTTTCACGGTAGTAAGCTTTCCAAGACTCCTAGGGACCTTGCTTCAGCACCCGTTTCGGTACCAGTATACTGAGTAGAGCCAGGAAGCTCAGGGCCAGCTCAGCAACTTCTGCCCCGTAGGCCTTTTGGAACACCCCATTGTTGGCTAGAGAAAGGCAACACACTGCACTCTTCCTTGGGAGAGCCAGATGACCTCAGCTCTACACAGGATTCAGGAACACACTTCTAGACTGTCCTCCATGCAGTGGATGTCACCTCATTCCCCTAGCTGAACTCTACTGAGAAAAACACTCTGCTTCTAATCCCTTTTCACCTTTTACACTTAGAGTCACGCATCCTCAAGGAGGTGGTCGGCTTGCATTCCAAGTACAATTTAAACACTGTTCTTGGTGTAACACTGCAGGTCTTTGGAAGAAGCACGGTCACCTAAGTCTCCCTCGCGCTTCCTTTGTTTAGGCACTTGGCTGCACGCAGAAAAGCGGTCGTAGAAAACAGTTGCATCACTGAAAGCCCCAGTGGGTATCGTGAATCTCTTTTGACTTGTTAGCATCAACATGTACTTATGCTGCGTGTCAATCTGGAAATGGGAGACACAAATCTAGTTTTCGCATTTTGAAAGCTCCACTCATGCAGTCTCGAAGCTACCTGTAAAGCAGTGTTGTTAACGTGCTTTTAGTTTCTGCCGGCATGGCTCAGAGAAGAACATGAGTTTTCTCGAAAGAAACCTTGTGCTTCCAGTTCCTAGTTGGAAGCTCACCCTGCTCTCCTCTATACCAAAAGTGAAAGTCCACGTGAGCAGTAACCTCCAAGGAAGGCCCTGATTATCCTTGCAAATCGGGAGGCATGCAGCAGCTCCATGAGGCCTTCATCGCTGTTCTGCTTTAGTTTAACGGTAGTAAGCTTTCCAAGACTCCTAGGAACCTTGCTTCAGCACCCGTTTCGGTAACAGAACACTGCATAGAGCCAGGAAGCTCTGGTCCTGCGAGTATGCTGCGTGTCAACGTACACATTGAAGACTGATGGCACAAGGCTCGTTTGCCCATTATGAGAGCTCCGTTTAAGTGGCCCCGAGTATTCCTGAAAAGCACTGTTGTTGCCGGGGCTTTACTCACTGCTGCATGGTTCTGAGAAGATACTGAGTTTTCCCGTAAGAAACCTTGTGCTTCCAGTTCCTAGTTGGAAGCTCACCCTGCTCTGTTCTATATCTAAAGTGAAAGTCAACGTGAGCCCTAGCCTCGAAGTAAGGCCCTGAGTTGCCTTGCCAAACGGCAGGCCTGGAGCAGCTCCATGAGGCCTTCTTCACTGTTATGCTTTAGTTTCACAGTAGTAAGTCTTTTCAAGACTCCTAGGGACCTTGCTTCAGCACCCGTTTCGGTAAGAGTATACTGAGTAGAGACAGGAAGCTTTGGTCCAATTAAGCAACTTCCAGCCCTGTAGGCCTCTTGGAACAATCCAGTGTTGGATACAGAAAGGCAACACACTGCACTCTTCCTTGGGAGAGCCAGATGACCTCAGCTCTACACAGGATTTAAGAACACACTTCGAGACTGTCCTCCATGCAATGGATGTCACCTCATTCCCCTAGCTGAACTCTACTGAGAAAAACACTCTGCTTCTAATCCCTTTTCACCTTTTACACTTAGAGTCACGCATCCTCAAAGAGGTGGTCGGCTTGCATTCCAAGTACAATTAAAGCACAGTTCTTGTTGTAACACTGCAGGTCTTTGGAAGATGCACAGGCCCTAAGTTTCCCTGGCGCATCCGTTGTATAGGCACTTGGCTGCACGCAGAAAAGCGGTCGTAGAATAAAGTTGAATCACTGAAAGCCCCAGTGGGTATCGTGAATCTCTTTTGACTTGTTAGCATCAACATGTACTTACGCTGCGTGTCAATCTGGAAATGGGAGACTGATAGCACAAAGCTTGTTTTCCCATTTTGAAAGCTCCACTCATGCAGTCTCGAAGCTACCTGAAAAGCACTGTTGTTACCGTGTTTTTAGGGAATGCCGGCATGGCTCAGAGAAGAAAATGAGTTTTCCCGAAAGAAACCTTGTGCTTCCAGTTCCTAGTTGGAAGCTCACCCTGCTCTCCTCTACACCAAAAGTGAGAATCCCCGTGAGCACTAACCTCCAAGTAAGGCCCTGATTATCCTTGCAAATCGGGAGGCATGCAGCAGCTCCATGAGGCCTTCATCGCTGTTCTGCTTTAGTTTAACGGTAGTAAGCTTTCCAAGACTCCTAGGAACCTTGCTTCAGCACCCCTTTCGGTAACAGAAAACGGCATAGAGCCAGGAAGCTCTGGTCCTGCGAGTATGCTGCGTGTCAACGTACACATTGAAGACTGATGGCACAAGGCTTGTTTGCCCATTATGAGAGCTCCGTTTCTGTGGCCTCGAATATACCTGAAAAGCACTGTTGTTGCCGGGGCTTTACTCACTGCTGCATGGTTCTGAGAAGATACTGAGTTTTCCCGTAAGAAGCCTTGTGCTTCCAGTTCCCAGTTGGAAGCTCACCCTGATCTGTTCTATATCTAAAGTGAAAGTCAACGTGAGCCCTAGCCTCGAAGTAAGGCCCTGAGTTGCCTTGCCAAACGGGAGGCCTGGAGCAGCTGCATGAGGCCTTCTTCACTGTTCTGCTTTAGTTTCATGGTAGTAAGCTTTTCAAGACTCCTAGGGACCTTGCTTCAGCACCCGTTTCGTTACCAGTATACTGAGTAGAGCTTAGAAACTCAGGGCCAGCTCAGCAACTTCAGCCCCGTAGGCCTTTTGGAACACCCCATTGTTGACTAGAGAAAGGCAACACAATGCACTCTTCCTTGGGTGAGCCAGATGACCTCAGCTCTACACAGGATTCAGGAACACACTTCTAGACTGTCCTCCATGCAATGGATGTCACCTCATTCCCCTAGCTGAACTCTATTGAGAAAACCACTCTGCTTCTATTCCCTTTTCACCTTTTACACTTAGAGTCACGCATCCTCAAGGAGGTGGTCGGCTTGCATTCCAAGTACAATTTAAGCACAGTTCTTGGTGTAACACTGCAGGTCTCAGGAAGAAGCACAGGCCCCTAAGTCTCCATCGCGCATCCTTTGTTTAGGCACTTTGCTGCACGCAGATAAGCGGTCGTAGAAAAAATTGGAATCATGGTAAGCCCCAGTGGGATCGTGAATCTCTTTTGACTTGTTCACATCAACATGTAGTTATGCTGCGTGTCATTCTGGAAATGTGAGACTGAGACACAAATCTTGTTATCCCATTTTAAAGCTTCACTCATGCAGTCTCGAAGCTACCTGTAAAGCACTGTGTTACCGTGCTTTTAGTTACTGCCGGCATGGCTCAGTGAAGAAAATGTTTTCTCTAAAGAAACCTTGTGCTTCCAGTTCCTAGTTGGACGCTCACCCTTCTCTCCTCTATACCTAAAGTGAAAGTCAACGTGAGCCCTAGCCTAGAAGTAAGGCCCTGATTTGCCTTGCCAAACGGGAGGAGTGGAGCAGCTCCATGTGGCCTTCAACACTGTTCTGCTTTACTTTAACGGTAGTAAGCATTCCAAGACTCCTAGAGACCTTGCTTCAGCACCCACTTGGGTATCAGAAAACTGCCTAGAGCCAGGAAGCTTTGGTCCTGCGTGTATGCTGCGTATCAACTTACAAATTGGAGACTGAGAGCACAAGGCTTGTTTGCCCATTATGAAAGCTCCGTTCATGCGGCTTCCAATATACCTGAAAAGCTTTGTTGTTGCCGCTGTTTTAGTAACTGCCGGCATGGTTCTGAGAAGATATTGAGTTTTCCCGTAAGAAACCTTGTGCTTCCAGTTCCTAGTTGGAAGCTCACCCTGCTCTCCTCTATACCAAAAGTGAAAGTCCACGTGAGCACTAACCTCGAACTAAGGCCCTGATTATCCTTGCAAATCGGGAGGCATGCAGCAGCTCTATGAGGCCTTCATCGCTGTTCTGCTATAGTTTAACGGTAGTAAGCTTACCAAGACTCCTAGGAACCATGCTTCAGCACCCGTTTCGGTAACAGAACATTGCATAGAGCCAGGAAGCTCTGGTGGGCCGTGTATGCTGCGTGTCAACCTAGAAATTGGAGACTTATGGCACAAGGCTTGTCTTCCCATTATGAAAGCCTCGTTCATGTGGCCTCGAATATACCTGAAGAGTTTGTTGTTGCCGCTGTTTTAGTCACTGCCGGCATAGTTCTGAGAAGATATTGAGTTTTCCCGTAAGAAACCTTGTGCCTCCAGTTCCTAGTTGGAAGCTCACCCTGCTCTGCTCTATACCTAAAGTGAAAGTCAACGTGAGCCACAATCTCGAAGTAAGGCACGGATTTGCCTTGCCAAACGGGAGGCGTGGAGCAGCTCCATGAGGCCTTCTTCACTGTTCCGCTTTAGTTTCACGGTAGTAAGCTTTCCAAGACTCCTAGGGACCTTGCTTCAGCACCCGTTTCGGTACCAGTATACTGAGTAGAGCCAGGAAGCTCAGGGCCAGCTCAGCAACTTCTGCCCCGTAGGCCTTTTGGAACACCCCATTGTTGGCTAGAGAAAGGCAACACACTGCACTCTTCCTTGGGAGAGCCAGATGACCTCAGCTCTACACAGGATTCAGGAACACACTTCTAGACTGTCCTCCATGCAGTGGATGTCACCTCATTCCCCTAGCTGAACTCTACTGAGAAAAACACTCTGCTTCTAATCCCTTTTCACCTTTTACACTTAGAGTCACGCGTCCTCAAGGAGGTGGTCGGCTTGCATTCCAAGTACAATTTAAACACAGTTCTTGGTGTAACACTGCAGGTCTTTGGAAGAAGCACGGTCACCTAAGTCTCCCTCGCGCTTCCTTTGTTTAGGCACTTGGCTGCACGCAGAAAAGCGGTCGTAGAAAACAGTTGCATCACTGAAAGCCCCAGTGGGTATCGTGAATCTCTTTTGACTTGTTAGCATCAACATGTACTTATGCTGCGTGTCAATCTGGAAATGGGAGACACAAATCTAGTTTTCGCATTTTGAAAGCTCCACTCATGCAGTCTCGAAGCTACCTGTAAAGCAGTGTTGTTAACGTGCTTTTAGTTTCTGCCGGCATGGCTCAGAGAAGAACATGAGTTTTCTCGAAAGAAACCTTGTGCTTCCAGTTCCTAGTTGGAAGCTCACCCTGCTCTCCTCTATACCAAAAGTGAAAGTCCACGTGAGCAGTAACCTCCAAGGAAGGCCCTGATTATCCTTGCAAATCGGGAGGCATGCAGCAGCTCCATGAGGCCTTCATCGCTGTTCTGCTTTAGTTTAACGGTAGTAAGCTTTCCAAGACTCCTAGGAACCTTGCTTCAGCACCCGTTTCGGTAACAGAACACTGCATAGAGCCAGGAAGCTCTGGTCCTGCGAGTATGCTGCGTGTCAACGTACACATTGAAGACTGATGGCACAAGGCTCGTTTGCCCATTATGAGAGCTCCGTTTAAGTGGCCCCGAGTATTCCTGAAAAGCACTGTTGTTGCCGGGGCTTTACTCACTGCTGCATGGTTCTGAGAAGATACTGAGTTTTCCCGTAAGAAACCTTGTGCTTCCAGTTCCTAGTTGGAAGCTCACCCTGCTCTGTTCTATATCTAAAGTGAAAGTCAACGTGAGCCCTAGCCTCGAAGTAAGGCCCTGAGTTGCCTTGCCAAACGGCAGGCCTGGAGCAGCTCCATGAGGCCTTCTTCACTGTTATGCTTTAGTTTCACAGTAGTAAGTCTTTTCAAGACTCCTAGGGACCTTGCTTCAGCACCCGTTTCGGTAAGAGTATACTGAGTAGAGACAGGAAGCTTTGGTCCAATTAAGCAACTTCCAGCCCTGTAGGCCTCTTGGAACAATCCAGTGTTGGATACAGAAAGGCAACACACTGCACTCTTCCTTGGGAGAGCCAGATGACCTCAGCTCTACACAGGATTTAAGAACACACTTCGAGACTGTCCTCCATGCAATGGATGTCACCTCATTCCCCTAGCTGAACTCTACTGAGAAAAACACTCTGCTTCTAATCCCTTTTCACCTTTTACACTTAGAGTCACGCATCCTCAAAGAGGTGGTCGGCTTGCATTCCAAGTACAATTAAAGCACAGTTCTTGTTGTAACACTGCAGGTCTTTGGAAGATGCACAGGCCCTAAGTTTCCCTGGCGCATCCGTTGTATAGGCACTTGGCTGCACGCAGAAAAGCGGTCTTAGAATAAAGTTGAATCACTGAAAGCCCCAGTGGGTATCGTGAATCTCTTTTGACTTGTTAGCATCAACATGTACTTACGCTGCGTGTCAATCTGGAAATGGGAGACTGATAGCACAAAGCTTGTTTTCCCATTTTGAAAGCTCCACTCATGCAGTCTCGAAGCTACCTGAAAAGCACTGTTGTTACCGTGTTTTTAGGGAATGCCGGCATGGCTCAGAGAAGAAAATGAGTTTTCCCGAAAGAAACCTTGTGCTTCCAGTTCCTAGTTGGAAGCTCACCCTGCTCTCCTCTACACCAAAAGTGAGAATCCCCGTGAGCACTAACCTCCAAGTAAGGCCCTGATTATCCTTGCAAATCGGGAGGCATGCAGCAGCTCCATGAGGCCTTCATCGCTGTTCTGCTTTAGTTTAACGGTAGTAAGCTTTCCAAGACTCCTAGGAACCTTGCTTCAGCACCCCTTTCGGTAACAGAAAACGGCATAGAGCCAGGAAGCTCTGGTCCTGCGAGTATGCTGCGTGTCAACGTACACATTGAAGACTGATGGCACAAGGCTTGTTTGCCCATTATGAGAGCTCCGTTTCTGTGGCCTCGAATATACCTGAAAAGCACTGTTGTTGCCGGGGCTTTACTCACTGCTGCATGGTTCTGAGAAGATACTGAGTTTTCCTGTAAGAAGCCTTGTGCTTCCAGTTCCCAGTTGGAAGCTCACCCTGATCTGTTCTATATCTAAAGTGAAAGTCAACGTGAGCCCTAGCCTCGAAGTAAGGCCCTGAGTTGCCTTGCCAAACGGGAGGCCTGGAGCAGCTGCATGAGGCCTTCTTCACTGTTCTGCTTTAGTTTCATGGTAGTAAGCTTTTCAAGACTCCTAGGGACCTTGCTTCAGCACCCGTTTCGTTACCAGTATACTGAGTAGAGCTTAGAAACTCAGGGCCAGCTCAGCAACTTCAGCCCCGTAGGCCTTTTGGAACACCCCATTGTTGACTAGAGAAAGGCAACACAATGCACTCTTCCTTGGGTGAGCCAGATGACCTCAGCTCTACACAGGATTCAGGAACACACTTCTAGACTGTCCTCCATGCAATGGATGTCACCTCATTCCCCTAGCTGAACTCTATTGAGAAAACCACTCTGCTTCTATTCCCTTTTCACCTTTTACACTTAGAGTCACGCATCCTCAAGGAGGTGGTCGGCTTGCATTCCAAGTACAATTTAAGCACAGTTCTTGGTGTAACACTGCAGGTCTCAGGAAGAAGCACAGGCCCCTAAGTCTCCATCGCGCATCCTTTGTTTAGGCACTTTGCTGCACGCAGATAAGCGGTCGTAGAAAAAATTGGAATCATGGTAAGCCCCAGTGGGATCGTGAATCTCTTTTGACTTGTTCACATCAACATGTAGTTATGCTGCGTGTCATTCTGGAAATGTGAGACTGAGACACAAATCTTGTTATCCCATTTTAAAGCTTCACTCATGCAGTCTCGAAGCTACCTGTAAAGCACTGTGTTACCGTGCTTTTAGTTACTGCCGGCATGGCTCAGTGAAGAAAATGTTTTCTCTAAAGAAACCTTGTGCTTCCAGTTCCTAGTTGGACGCTCACCCTTCTCTCCTCTATACCTAAAGTGAAAGTCAACGTGAGCCCTAGCCTAGAAGTAAGGCCCTGATTTGCCTTGCCAAACGGGAGGAGTGGAGCAGCTCCATGTGGCCTTCAACACTGTTCTGCTTTACTTTAACGGTAGTAAGCATTCCAAGACTCCTAGAGACCTTGCTTCAGCACCCACTTGGGTATCAGAAAACTGCCTAGAGCCAGGAAGCTTTGGTCCTGCGTGTATGCTGCGTATCAACTTACAAATTGGAGACTGAGAGCACAAGGCTTGTTTGCCCATTATGAAAGCTCCGTTCATGCGGCTTCCAATATACCTGAAAAGCTTTGTTGTTGCCGCTGTTTTAGTAACTGCCGGCATGGTTCTGAGAAGATATTGAGTTTTCCCGTAAGAAACCTTGTGCTTCCAGTTCCTAGTTGGAAGCTCACCCTGCTCTCCTCTATACCAAAAGTGAAAGTCCACGTGAGCACTAACCTCGAACTAAGGCCCTGATTATCCTTGCAAATCGGGAGGCATGCAGCAGCTCTATGAGGCCTTCATCGCTGTTCTGCTATAGTTTAACGGTAGTAAGCTTACCAAGACTCCTAGGAACCATGCTTCAGCACCCGTTTCGGTAACAGAACATTGCATAGAGCCAGGAAGCTCTGGTGGGCCGTGTATGCTGCGTGTCAACCTAGAAATTGGAGACTTATGGCACAAGGCTTGTCTTCCCATTATGAAAGCCTCGTTCATGTGGCCTCGAATATACCTGAAGAGTTTGTTGTTGCCGCTGTTTTAGTCACTGCCGGCATAGTTCTGAGAAGATATTGAGTTTTCCCGTAAGAAACCTTGTGCCTCCAGTTCCTAGTTGGAAGCTCACCCTGCTCTGCTCTATACCTAAAGTGAAAGTCAACGTGAGCCACAATCTCGAAGTAAGGCACGGATTTGCCTTGCCAAACGGGAGGCGTGGAGCAGCTCCATGAGGCCTTCTTCACTGTTCCGCTTTAGTTTCACGGTAGTAAGCTTTCCAAGACTCCTAGGGACCTTGCTTCAGCACCCGTTTCGGTACCAGTATACTGAGTAGAGCCAGGAAGCTCAGGGCCAGCTCAGCAACTTCTGCCCCGTAGGCCTTTTGGAACACCCCATTGTTGGCTAGAGAAAGGCAACACACTGCACTCTTCCTTGGGAGAGCCAGATGACCTCAGCTCTACACAGGATTCAGGAACACACTTCTAGACTGTCCTCCATGCAGTGGATGTCACCTCATTCCCCTAGCTGAACTCTACTGAGAAAAACACTCTGCTTCTAATCCCTTTTCACCTTTTACACTTAGAGTCACGCGTCCTCAAGGAGGTGGTCGGCTTGCATTCCAAGTACAATTTAAACACAGTTCTTGGTGTAACACTGCAGGTCTTTGGAAGAAGCACGGTCACCTAAGTCTCCCTCGCGCTTCCTTTGTTTAGGCACTTGGCTGCACGCAGAAAAGCGGTCGTAGAAAACAGTTGCATCACTGAAAGCCCCAGTGGGTATCGTGAATCTCTTTTGACTTGTTAGCATCAACATGTACTTATGCTGCGTGTCAATCTGGAAATGGGAGACACAAATCTAGTTTTCGCATTTTGAAAGCTCCACTCATGCAGTCTCGAAGCTACCTGTAAAGCAGTGTTGTTAACGTGCTTTTAGTTTCTGCCGGCATGGCTCAGAGAAGAACATGAGTTTTCTCGAAAGAAACCTTGTGCTTCCAGTTCCTAGTTGGAAGCTCACCCTGCTCTCCTCTATACCAAAAGTGAAAGTCCACGTGAGCAGTAACCTCCAAGGAAGGCCCTGATTATCCTTGCAAATCGGGAGGCATGCAGCAGCTCCATGAGGCCTTCATCGCTGTTCTGCTTTAGTTTAACGGTAGTAAGCTTTCCAAGACTCCTAGGAACCTTGCTTCAGCACCCGTTTCGGTAACAGAACACTGCATAGAGCCAGGAAGCTCTGGTCCTGCGAGTATGCTGCGTGTCAACGTACACATTGAAGACTGATGGCACAAGGCTCGTTTGCCCATTATGAGAGCTCCGTTTAAGTGGCCCCGAGTATTCCTGAAAAGCACTGTTGTTGCCGGGGCTTTACTCACTGCTGCATGGTTCTGAGAAGATACTGAGTTTTCCCGTAAGAAACCTTGTGCTTCCAGTTCCTAGTTGGAAGCTCACCCTGCTCTGTTCTATATCTAAAGTGAAAGTCAACGTGAGCCCTAGCCTCGAAGTAAGGCCCTGAGTTGCCTTGCCAAACGGCAGGCCTGGAGCAGCTCCATGAGGCCTTCTTCACTGTTATGCTTTAGTTTCACAGTAGTAAGTCTTTTCAAGACTCCTAGGGACCTTGCTTCAGCACCCGTTTCGGTAAGAGTATACTGAGTAGAGACAGGAAGCTTTGGTCCAATTAAGCAACTTCCAGCCCTGTAGGCCTCTTGGAACAATCCAGTGTTGGATACAGAAAGGCAACACACTGCACTCTTCCTTGGGAGAGCCAGATGACCTCAGCTCTACACAGGATTTAAGAACACACTTCGAGACTGTCCTCCATGCAATGGATGTCACCTCATTCCCCTAGCTGAACTCTACTGAGAAAAACACTCTGCTTCTAATCCCTTTTCACCTTTTACACTTAGAGTCACGCATCCTCAAAGAGGTGGTCGGCTTGCATTCCAAGTACAATTAAAGCACAGTTCTTGTTGTAACACTGCAGGTCTTTGGAAGATGCACAGGCCCTAAGTTTCCCTGGCGCATCCGTTGTATAGGCACTTGGCTGCACGCAGAAAAGCGGTCGTAGAATAAAGTTGAATCACTGAAAGCCCCAGTGGGTATCGTGAATCTCTTTTGACTTGTTAGCATCAACATGTACTTACGCTGCGTGTCAATCTGGAAATGGGAGACTGATAGCACAAAGCTTGTTTTCCCATTTTGAAAGCTCCACTCATGCAGTCTCGAAGCTACCTGAAAAGCACTGTTGTTACCGTGTTTTTAGGGAATGCCGGCATGGCTCAGAGAAGAAAATGAGTTTTCCCGAAAGAAACCTTGTGCTTCCAGTTCCTAGTTGGAAGCTCACCCTGCTCTCCTCTACACCAAAAGTGAGAATCCCCGTGAGCACTAACCTCCAAGTAAGGCCCTGATTATCCTTGCAAATCGGGAGGCATGCAGCAGCTCCATGAGGCCTTCATCGCTGTTCTGCTTTAGTTTAACGGTAGTAAGCTTTCCAAGACTCCTAGGAACCTTGCTTCAGCACCCGTTTCGGTAACAGAAAACGGCATAGAGCCAGGAAGCTCTGGTCCTGCGAGTATGCTGCGTGTCAACGTACACATTGAAGACTGATGGCACAAGGCTTGTTTGCCCATTATGAGAGCTCCGTTTCTGTGGCCTCGAATATACCTGAAAAGCACTGTTGTTGCCGGGGCTTTACTCACTGCTGCATGGTTCTGAGAAGATACTGAGTTTTCCTGTAAGAAGCCTTGTGCTTCCAGTTCCCAGTTGGAAGCTCACCCTGCTCTGCTCTATATCTAAAGTGAAAGTCAACATGAGCCCTAGCCTCGAAGTAAGGCCCTGAGTTGCCTTGCCAAACGGGAGGCCTGGAGCAGCTCCATGAGGCCTTCTTCACTGTTCTGCTTTAGTTTCATGGTAGTAAGCTTTTCAAGACTCCTAGGGACCTTGCTTCAGCACCCGTTTCGGGACCAGTATACTGAGTAGAGCTTAGAAACTCAGGGCCAGCTCAGCAACTTCAGCCCCGTAGGCCTTTTGGAACACCCCATTGTTGACTAGAGAAAGGCAACACACTGCACTCTTCCTTGGGTGAGCCAGATGACCTCAGCTCTACACAGGATTCAGGAACACACTTCTAGACTGTCCTCCATGCAATGGATGTCACCTCATTCCCCTAGCTGAACTCTACTGAGAAAAACACTCTGCTTCTAATCCCTTTTCACCTTTTACACTTATAGTCACGCGTCCTCAACGAGGTGGTCGGCTTGCATTCCAAGTACAATTGAAACACAGTTCTTGGTGTAACACTGCAGGTCTTTGGAAGAAGCACGGTCACCTAAGTCTCCCTCGCGCTTCCTTTGTTTAGGCACTTGGCTGCACGCAGAAAAGCGGTCGTAGAAAACAGTTGCATCACTGAAAGCCCCAGTGGGTATCGTGAATCTCTTTTGACTTGTTAGCATCAACATGTACTTATGCTGGGTGTCAATCTGGAAATGGGAGACACAAATCTAGTTTTCGCATTTTGAAAGCTCCACTCATGCAGTCTCGAAGCTACCTGTAAAGCAGTGTTGTTAACGTGCTTTTAGTTTCTGCCGGCATGGCTCAGAGAAGAACATGAGTTTTCTCGAAAGAAACCTTGTGCTTCCAGTTCCTAGTTGGAAGCTCACCCTGCTCTCCTCTATACCAAAAGTGAAAGTCCACGTGAGCAGTAACCTCCAAGGAAGGCCCTGATTATCCTTGCAAATCGGGAGGCATGCAGCAGCTCCATGAGGCCTTCATCGCTGTTCTGCTTTAGTTTAACGGTAGTAAGCTTTCCAAGACTCCTAGGAACCTTGCTTCAGCACCCGTTTCGGTAACAGAACACTGCATAGAGCCAGGAAGCTCTGGTCCTGCGAGTATGCTGCGTGTCAACGTACACATTGAAGACTGATGGCACAAGGCTTGTTTGCCCATTATGAGAGCTCCGTTTAAGTGGCCTCGAATATTCCTGAAAAGCACTGTTGTTGCCGGGGCTTTACTCACTGCTGCATGGTTCTGAGAAGATACTGAGTTTTCCCGTAAGAAGCCTTGTGCTTCCAGTTCCCAGTTGGAAGCTCACCCTGATCTGTTCTATATCTAAAGTGAAAGTCAACGTGAGCCTTAGCCTCGAAGTAAGGCCCTGAGTTGCCTTGCCAAACGGGAGGCCTGGAGCAGCTGCATGAGGCCTTCTTCACTGTTCTGCTTTAGTTTCATGGTAGTAAGCTTTTCAAGACTCCTAGGGACCTTGCTTCAGCACCCGTTTCGGTACCAGTATACTGAGTAGAGCTTAGAAACTCAGGGCCAGCTCAGCAACTTCAGCCCCGTAGGCCTTTTGGAACACCCCATTGTTGACTAGAGAAAGGCAACACACTGCACTCTTCCTTGGGTGAGCCAGATGACCTCAGCTCTACACAGGATACAGGAACACACTTCTAGACTGTCCTCCATGCAATGGATGTCACCTCATTCCCCTAGCTGAACTCTATTGAGAAAACCACTCTGCTTCTATTCCCTTTTCACCTTTTACACTTAGAGTCACGCATCCTCAAGGAGGTGGTCGGCTTGCATTCCAAGTACAATTTAAGCACAGTTCTTGGTGTAACACTGCAGGTCTCAGGAAGAAGCACAGGCCCCTAAGTCTCCATCGCGCATCCTTTGTTTAGGCACTTTGCTGCACGCAGATAAGCGGTCGTAGAAAAAATTGGAATCATGGAAAGCCCCAGTGGGATCGTGAATCTCTTTTGACTTGTTCGCATCAACATGTAGTTATGCTGCGTGTCATTCTGGAAATGTGAGACTGAGACACAAATCTTGTTTTCCCATTTTAAAGCTTCACTCATGCAGTCTCGAAGCTACCTGTAAAGCACTGTGTTACCATGCTTTTAGTTACTGCCGGCATGGCTCAGTGAAGAAAATGTTTTCTCTAAAGAAACCTTGTGCTTCCAGTTCCTAGTTGGACGCTCACCCTTCTCTCCTCTATACCTAAAGTGAAAGTCAACGTGAGCCCTAGCCTAGAAGTAAGGCCCTGATTTGCCTTGCCAAACGGGAGGAGTGGAGCAGCTCCATGTGGCCTTCAACACTGTTCTGCTTTACTTTAACGGTAGTAAGCATTCCAAGACTCCTAGAGACCTTGCTTCAGCACCCACTTGGGTATCAGAAAACTGCCTAGAGCCAGGAAGCTTTGGTCCTGCGTGTATGCTGCGTATCAACTTACAAATTGGAGACTGAGAGCACAAGGCTTGTTTGCCCATTATGAAAGCTCCGTTCATGCGGCTTCCAATATACCTGAAAAGCTTTGTTGTTGCCGCTCTTTTAGTAACTGCCGGCATGGTTCTGAGAAGATATTGAGTTTTCCCGTAAGAAACCTTGTGCTTCCAGTTCCTAGTTGGAAGCTCACCCTGCTCTCCTCTATACCAAAAGTGAAAGTCCACGTGAGCACTAACCTCGAACTAAGGCCCTGATTATCCTTGCAAATCGGGAGGCATGCAGCAGCTCTATGAGGCCTTCATCGCTGTTCTGCTATAGTTTAACGGTAGTAAGCTTACCAAGACTCCTAGGAACCATGCTTCAGCACCCGTTTCGGTAACAGAACATTGCATAGAGCCAGGAAGCTCTGGTGGGCCGTGTATGCTGCGTGTCAACCTAGAAATTGGAGACTTATGGCACAAGGCTTGTCTTCCCATTATGAAAGCCTCGTTCATGTGGCCTCGAATATACCTGAAGAGTTTGTTGTTGCCGCTGTTTTAGTCACTGCCGGCATAGTTCTGAGAAGATATTGAGTTGTCCCGTAAGAAACCTTGTGCCTCCAGTTCCTAGTTGGAAGCTCACCCTGCTCTGCTCTATACCTAAAGTGAAAGTCAACGTGAGCCACAATCTCGAAGTAAGGCACGGATTTGCCTTGCCAAACGGGAGGCGTGGAGCAGCTCCATGAGGCCTTCTTCACTGTTCCGCTTTAGTTTCACGGTAGTAAGCTTTCCAAGACTCCTAGGGACCTTGCTTCAGCACCCGTTTCGGTACCAGTATACTGAGTAGAGCCAGGAAGCTCAGGGCCAGCTCAGCAACTTCTGCCCCGTAGGCCTTTTGGAACACCCCATTGTTGGCTAGAGAAAGGCAACACACTGCACTCTTCCTTGGGAGAGCCAGATGACCTCAGCTCTACACAGGATTCAGGAACACACTTCTAGACTGTCCTCCATGCAGTGGATGTCACCTCATTCCCCTAGCTGAACTCTACTGAGAAAAACACTCTGCTTCTAATCCCTTTTCACCTTTTACACTTAGAGTCACGCGTCCTCAAAGAGGTGGTCGGCTTGCATTCCAAGTACAATTGAAACACAGTTCTTGGTGTAACACTGCAGGTCTTTGGAAGAAGCACGGTCACCTAAGTCTCCCTCGCGCTTCCTTTGTTTAGGCACTTGGCTGCACGCAGAAAAGCGGTCGTAGAAAACAGTTGCATCACTGAAAGCCCCAGTGGGTATCGTGAATCTCTTTTGACTTGTTAGCATCAACATGTACTTATGCTGCGTGTCAATCTGGAAATGGGAGACACAAATCTAGTTTTCGCATTTTGAAAGCTCCACTCATGCAGTCTCGAAGCTACCTGTAAAGCAGTGTTGTTAACGTGCTTTTAGTTTCTGCCGGCATGGCTCAGAGAAGAACATGAGTTTTCTCGAAAGAAACCTTGTGCTTCCAGTTCCTAGTTGGAAGCTCACCCTGCTCTCCTCTATACCAAAAGTGAAAGTCCACGTGAGCAGTAACCTCCAAGGAAGGCCCTGATTATCCTTGCAAATCGGGAGGCATGCAGCAGCTCCATGAGGCCTTCATCGCTGTTCTGCTTTAGTTTAACGGTAGTAAGCTTTCCAAGACTCCTAGGAACCTTGCTTCAGCACCCGTTTCGGTAACAGAACACTGCATAGAGCCAGGAAGCTCTGGTCCTGCGAGTATGCTGCGTGTCAACGTACACATTGAAGACTGATGGCACAAGGCTCGTTTGCCCATTATGAGAGCTCCGTTTAAGTGGCCCCGAGTATTCCTGAAAAGCACTGTTGTTGCCGGGGCTTTACTCACTGCTGCATGGTTCTGAGAAGATACTGAGTTTTCCCGTAAGAAACCTTGTGCTTCCAGTTCCTAGTTGGAAGCTCACCCTGCTCTGTTCTATATCTAAAGTGAAAGTCAACGTGAGCCCTAGCCTCGAAGTAAGGCCCTGAGTTGCCTTGCCAAACGGCAGGCCTGGAGCAGCTCCATGAGGCCTTCTTCACTGTTATGCTTTAGTTTCACAGTAGTAAGTCTTTTCAAGACTCCTAGGGACCTTGCTTCAGCACCCGTTTCGGTAAGAGTATACTGAGTAGAGACAGGAAGCTTTGGTCCAATTAAGCAACTTCCAGCCCTGTAGGCCTCTTGGAACAATCCAGTGTTGGATACAGAAAGGCAACACACTGCACTCTTCCTTGGGAGAGCCAGATGACCTCAGCTCTACACAGGATTTAAGAACACACTTCGAGACTGTCCTCCATGCAATGGATGTCACCTCATTCCCCTAGCTGAACTCTACTGAGAAAAACACTCTGCTTCTAATCCCTTTTCACCTTTTACACTTAGAGTCACGCATCCTCAAAGAGGTGGTCGGCTTGCATTCCAAGTACAATTAAAGCACAGTTCTTGTTGTAACACTGCAGGTCTTTGGAAGATGCACAGGCCCTAAGTTTCCCTGGCGCATCCGTTGTATAGGCACTTGGCTGCACGCAGAAAAGCGGTCGTAGAATAAAGTTGAATCACTGAAAGCCCCAGTGGGTATCGTGAATCTCTTTTGACTTGTTAGCATCAACATGTACTTACGCTGCGTGTCAATCTGGAAATGGGAGACTGATAGCACAAAGCTTGTTTTCCCATTTTGAAAGCTCCACTCATGCAGTCTCGAAGCTACCTGAAAAGCACTGTTGTTACCGTGTTTTTAGGGAATGCCGGCATGGCTCAGAGAAGAAAATGAGTTTTCCCGAAAGAAACCTTGTGCTTCCAGTTCCTAGTTGGAAGCTCACCCTGCTCTCCTCTACACCAAAAGTGAGAATCCCCGTGAGCACTAACCTCCAAGTAAGGCCCTGATTATCCTTGCAAATCGGGAGGCATGCAGCAGCTCCATGAGGCCTTCATCGCTGTTCTGCTTTAGTTTAACGGTAGTAAGCTTTCCAAGACTCCTAGGAACCTTGCTTCAGCACCCGTTTCGGTAACAGAAAACGGCATAGAGCCAGGAAGCTCTGGTCCTGCGAGTATGCTGCGTGTCAACGTACACATTGAAGACTGATGGCACAAGGCTTGTTTGCCCATTATGAGAGCTCCGTTTCTGTGGCCTCGAATATACCTGAAAAGCACTGTTGTTGCCGGGGCTTTACTCACTGCTGCATGGTTCTGAGAAGATACTGAGTTTTCCTGTAAGAAGCCTTGTGCTTCCAGTTCCCAGTTGGAAGCTCACCCTGCTCTGCTCTATATCTAAAGTGAAAGTCAACATGAGCCCTAGCCTCGAAGTAAGGCCCTGAGTTGCCTTGCCAAACGGGAGGCCTGGAGCAGCTCCATGAGGCCTTCTTCACTGTTCTGCTTTAGTTTCATGGTAGTAAGCTTTTCAAGACTCCTAGGGACCTTGCTTCAGCACCCGTTTCGGGACCAGTATACTGAGTAGAGCTTAGAAACTCAGGGCCAGCTCAGCAACTTCAGCCCCGTAGGCCTTTTGGAACACCCCATTGTTGACTAGAGAAAGGCAACACACTGCACTCTTCCTTGGGTGAGCCAGATGACCTCAGCTCTACACAGGATTCAGGAACACACTTCTAGACTGTCCTCCATGCAATGGATGTCACCTCATTCCCCTAGCTGAACTCTACTGAGAAAAACACTCTGCTTCTAATCCCTTTTCACCTTTTACACTTAGAGTCACGCGTCCTCAAGGAGGTGGTCGGCTTGCATTCCAAGTACAATTTAAGCACAGTTCTTGGTGTAACACTGCAGGTCTCAGGAAGAAGCACAGGCCCCTAAGTCTCCATCGCGCATCCTTTGTTTAGGCACTTTGCTGCACGCAGATAAGCGGTCGTAGAAAAAATTGGAATCATGGAAAGCCCCAGTGGGATCGTGAATCTCTTTTGACTTGTTCGCATCAACATGTAGTTATGCTGCGTGTCATTCTGGAAATGTGAGACTGAGACACAAATCTTGTTATCCCATTTTAAAGCTTCACTCATGCAGTCTCGAAGCTACCTGTAAAGCACTGTGTTACCGTGCTTTTAGTTACTGCCGGCATGGCTCAGTGAAGAAAATGTTTTCTCTAAAGAAACCTTGTGCTTCCAGTTCCTAGTTGGACGCTCACCCTTCTCTCCTCTATACCTAAAGTGAAAGTCAACGTGAGCCCTAGCCTAGAAGTAAGGCCCTGATTTGCCTTGCCAAACGGGAGGAGTGGAGCAGCTCCATGTGGCCTTCAACACTGTTCTGCTTTACTTTAACGGTAGTAAGCATTCCAAGACTCCTAGAGACCTTGCTTCAGCACCCACTTGGGTATCAGAAAACTGCCTAGAGCCAGGAAGCTTTGGTCCTGCGTGTATGCTGCGTATCAACTTACAAATTGGAGACTGAGAGCACAAGGCTTGTTTGCCCATTATGAAAGCTCCGTTCATGCGGCTTCCAATATACCTGAAAAGCTTTGTTGTTGCCGCTCTTTTAGTAACTGCCGGCATGGTTCTGAGAAGATATTGAGTTTTCCCGTAAGAAACCTTGTGCTTCCAGTTCCTAGTTGGAAGCTCACCCTGCTCTCCTCTATACCAAAAGTGAAAGTCCACGTGAGCACTAACCTCGAACTAAGGCCCTGATTATCCTTGCAAATCGGGAGGCATGCAGCAGCTCTATGAGGCCTTCATCGCTGTTCTGCTATAGTTTAACGGTAGTAAGCTTACCAAGACTCCTAGGAACCATGCTTCAGCACCCGTTTCGGTAACAGAACATTGCATAGAGCCAGGAAGCTCTGGTGGGCCGTGTATGCTGCGTGTCAACCTAGAAATTGGAGACTTATGGCACAAGGCTTGTCTTCCCATTATGAAAGCCTCGTTCATGTGGCCTCGAATATACCTGAAGAGTTTGTTGTTGCCGCTGTTTTAGTCACTGCCGGCATAGTTCTGAGAAGATATTGAGTTGTCCCGTAAGAAACCTTGTGCCTCCAGTTCCTAGTTGGAAGCTCACCCTGCTCTGCTCTATACCTAAAGTGAAAGTCAACGTGAGCCACAATCTCGAAGTAAGGCACGGATTTGCCTTGCCAAACGGGAGGCGTGGAGCAGCTCCATGAGGCCTTCTTCACTGTTCCGCTTTAGTTTCACGGTAGTAAGCTTTCCAAGACTCCTAGGGACCTTGCTTCAGCACCCGTTTCGGTACCAGTATACTGAGTAGAGCCAGGAAGCTCAGGGCCAGCTCAGCAACTTCTGCCCCGTAGGCCTTTTGGAACACCCCATTGTTGGCTAGAGAAAGGCAACACACTGCACTCTTCCTTGGGAGAGCCAGATGACCTCAGCTCTACACAGGATTCAGGAACACACTTCTAGACTGTCCTCCATGCAGTGGATGTCACCTCATTCCCCTAGCTGAACTCTACTGAGAAAAACACTCTGCTTCTAATCCCTTTTCACCTTTTACACTTAGAGTCACGCGTCCTCAAAGAGGTGGTCGGCTTGCATTCCAAGTACAATTGAAACACAGTTCTTGGTGTAACACTGCAGGTCTTTGGAAGAAGCACGGTCACCTAAGTCTCCCTCGCGCTTCCTTTGTTTAGGCACTTGGCTGCACGCAGAAAAGCGGTCGTAGAAAACAGTTGCATCACTGAAAGCCCCAGTGGGTATCGTGAATCTCTTTTGACTTGTTAGCATCAACATGTACTTATGCTGCGTGTCAATCTGGAAATGGGAGACACAAATCTAGTTTTCGCATTTTGAAAGCTCCACTCATGCAGTCTCGAAGCTACCTGTAAAGCAGTGTTGTTAACGTGCTTTTAGTTTCTGCCGGCATGGCTCAGAGAAGAACATGAGTTTTCTCGAAAGAAACCTTGTGCTTCCAGTTCCTAGTTGGAAGCTCACCCTGCTCTCCTCTATACCAAAAGTGAAAGTCCACGTGAGCAGTAACCTCCAAGGAAGGCCCTGATTATCCTTGCAAATCGGGAGGCATGCAGCAGCTCCATGAGGCCTTCATCGCTGTTCTGCTTTAGTTTAACGGTAGTAAGCTTTCCAAGACTCCTAGGAACCTTGCTTCAGCACCCGTTTCGGTAACAGAACACTGCATAGAGCCAGGAAGCTCTGGTCCTGCGAGTATGCTGCGTGTCAACGTACACATTGAAGACTGATGGCACAAGGCTCGTTTGCCCATTATGAGAGCTCCGTTTAAGTGGCCCCGAGTATTCCTGAAAAGCACTGTTGTTGCCGGGGCTTTACTCACTGCTGCATGGTTCTGAGAAGATACTGAGTTTTCCCGTAAGAAACCTTGTGCTTCCAGTTCCTAGTTGGAAGCTCACCCTGCTCTGTTCTATATCTAAAGTGAAAGTCAACGTGAGCCCTAGCCTCGAAGTAAGGCCCTGAGTTGCCTTGCCAAACGGCAGGCCTGGAGCAGCTCCATGAGGCCTTCTTCACTGTTATGCTTTAGTTTCACAGTAGTAAGTCTTTTCAAGACTCCTAGGGACCTTGCTTCAGCACCCGTTTCGGTAAGAGTATACTGAGTAGAGACAGGAAGCTTTGGTCCAATTAAGCAACTTCCAGCCCTGTAGGCCTCTTGGAACAATCCAGTGTTGGATACAGAAAGGCAACACACTGCACTCTTCCTTGGGAGAGCCAGATGACCTCAGCTCTACACAGGATTTAAGAACACACTTCGAGACTGTCCTCCATGCAATGGATGTCACCTCATTCCCCTAGCTGAACTCTACTGAGAAAAACACTCTGCTTCTAATCCCTTTTCACCTTTTACACTTAGAGTCACGCATCCTCAAAGAGGTGGTCGGCTTGCATTCCAAGTACAATTAAAGCACAGTTCTTGTTGTAACACTGCAGGTCTTTGGAAGATGCACAGGCCCTAAGTTTCCCTGGCGCATCCGTTGTATAGGCACTTGGCTGCACGCAGAAAAGCGGTCGTAGAATAAAGTTGAATCACTGAAAGCCCCAGTGGGTATCGTGAATCTCTTTTGACTTGTTAGCATCAACATGTACTTACGCTGCGTGTCAATCTGGAAATGGGAGACTGATAGCACAAAGCTTGTTTTCCCATTTTGAAAGCTCCACTCATGCAGTCTCGAAGCTACCTGAAAAGCACTGTTGTTACCGTGTTTTTAGGGAATGCCGGCATGGCTCAGAGAAGAAAATGAGTTTTCCCGAAAGAAACCTTGTGCTTCCAGTTCCTAGTTGGAAGCTCACCCTGCTCTCCTCTACACCAAAAGTGAGAATCCCCGTGAGCACTAACCTCCAAGTAAGGCCCTGATTATCCTTGCAAATCGGGAGGCATGCAGCAGCTCCATGAGGCCTTCATCGCTGTTCTGCTTTAGTTTAACGGTAGTAAGCTTTCCAAGACTCCTAGGAACCTTGCTTCAGCACCCGTTTCGGTAACAGAAAACGGCATAGAGCCAGGAAGCTCTGGTCCTGCGAGTATGCTGCGTGTCAACGTACACATTGAAGACTGATGGCACAAGGCTTGTTTGCCCATTATGAGAGCTCCGTTTCTGTGGCCTCGAATATACCTGAAAAGCACTGTTGTTGCCGGGGCTTTACTCACTGCTGCATGGTTCTGAGAAGATACTGAGTTTTCCTGTAAGAAGCCTTGTGCTTCCAGTTCCCAGTTGGAAGCTCACCCTGCTCTGCTCTATATCTAAAGTGAAAGTCAACATGAGCCCTAGCCTCGAAGTAAGGCCCTGAGTTGCCTTGCCAAACGGGAGGCCTGGAGCAGCTCCATGAGGCCTTCTTCACTGTTCTGCTTTAGTTTCATGGTAGTAAGCTTTTCAAGACTCCTAGGGACCTTGCTTCAGCACCCGTTTCGGTACCAGTATACTGAGTAGAGCTTAGAAACTCAGGGCCAGCTCAGCAACTTCAGCCCCGTAGGCCTTTTGGAACACCCCATTGTTGACTAGAGAAAGGCAACACACTGCACTCTTCCTTGGGTGAGCCAGATGACCTCAGCTCTACACAGGATTCAGGAACACACTTCTAGACTGTCCTCCATGCAATGGATGTCACCTCATTCCCCTAGCTGAACTCTACTGAGAAAAACACTCTGCTTCTAATCCCTTTTCACCTTTTACACTTAGAGTCACGCGTCCTCAAGGAGGTGGTCGGCTTGCATTCCAAGTACAATTTAAGCACAGTTCTTGGTGTAACACTGCAGGTCTCAGGAAGAAGCACAGGCCCCTAAGTCTCCATCGCGCATCCTTTGTTTAGGCACTTTGCTGCACGCAGATAAGCGGTCGTAGAAAAAATTGGAATCATGGAAAGCCCCAGTGGGATCGTGAATCTCTTTTGACTTGTTCGCATCAACATGTAGTTATGCTGCGTGTCATTCTGGAAATGTGAGACTGAGACACAAATCTTGTTATCCCATTTTAAAGCTTCACTCATGCAGTCTCGAAGCTACCTGTAAAGCACTGTGTTACCGTGCTTTTAGTTACTGCCGGCATGGCTCAGTGAAGAAAATGTTTTCTCTAAAGAAACCTTGTGCTTCCAGTTCCTAGTTGGACGCTCACCCTTCTCTCCTCTATACCTAAAGTGAAAGTCAACGTGAGCCCTAGCCTAGAAGTAAGGCCCTGATTTGCCTTGCCAAACGGGAGGAGTGGAGCAGCTCCATGTGGCCTTCAACACTGTTCTGCTTTACTTTAACGGTAGTAAGCATTCCAAGACTCCTAGAGACCTTGCTTCAGCACCCACTTGGGTATCAGAAAACTGCCTAGAGCCAGGAAGCTTTGGTCCTGCGTGTATGCTGCGTATCAACTTACAAATTGGAGACTGAGAGCACAAGGCTTGTTTGCCCATTATGAAAGCTCCGTTCATGCGGCTTCCAATATACCTGAAAAGCTTTGTTGTTGCCGCTGTTTTAGTAACTGCCGGCATGGTTCTGAGAAGATATTGAGTTTTCCCGTAAGAAACCTTGTGCTTCCAGTTCCTAGTTGGAAGCTCACCCTGCTCTCCTCTATACCAAAAGTGAAAGTCCACGTGAGCACTAACCTCGAACTAAGGCCCTGATTATCCTTGCAAATCGGGAGGCATGCAGCAGCTCTATGAGGCCTTCATCGCTGTTCTGCTATAGTTTAACGGTAGTAAGCTTACCAAGACTCCTAGGAACCATGCTTCAGCACCCGTTTCGGTAACAGAACATTGCATAGAGCCAGGAAGCTCTGGTGGGCCGTGTATGCTGCGTGTCAACCTAGAAATTGGAGACTTATGGCACAAGGCTTGTCTTCCCATTATGAAAGCCTCGTTCATGTGGCCTCGAATATACCTGAAGAGTTTGTTGTTGCCGCTGTTTTAGTCACTGCCGGCATAGTTCTGAGAAGATATTGAGTTGTCCCGTAAGAAACCTTGTGCCTCCAGTTCCTAGTTGGAAGCTCACCCTGCTCTGCTCTATACCTAAAGTGAAAGTCAACGTGAGCCACAATCTCGAAGTAAGGCACGGATTTGCCTTGCCAAACGGGAGGCGTGGAGCAGCTCCATGAGGCCTTCTTCACTGTTCCGCTTTAGTTTCACGGTAGTAAGCTTTCCAAGACTCCTAGGGACCTTGCTTCAGCACCCGTTTCGGTACCAGTATACTGAGTAGAGCCAGGAAGCTCAGGGCCAGCTCAGCAACTTCTGCCCCGTAGGCCTTTTGGAACACCCCATTGTTGGCTAGAGAAAGGCAACACACTGCACTCTTCCTTGGGAGAGCCAGATGACCTCAGCTCTACACAGGATTCAGGAACACACTTCTAGACTGTCCTCCATGCAGTGGATGTCACCTCATTCCCCTAGCTGAACTCTACTGAGAAAAACACTCTGCTTCTAATCCCTTTTCACCTTTTACACTTAGAGTCACGCGTCCTCAAAGAGGTGGTCGGCTTGCATTCCAAGTACAATTGAAACACAGTTCTTGGTGTAACACTGCAGGTCTTTGGAAGAAGCACGGTCACCTAAGTCTCCCTCGCGCTTCCTTTGTTTAGGCACTTGGCTGCACGCAGAAAAGCGGTCGTAGAAAACAGTTGCATCACTGAAAGCCCCAGTGGGTATCGTGAATCTCTTTTGACTTGTTAGCATCAACATGTACTTATGCTGCGTGTCAATCTGGAAATGGGAGACACAAATCTAGTTTTCGCATTTTGAAAGCTCCACTCATGCAGTCTCGAAGCTACCTGTAAAGCAGTGTTGTTAACGTGCTTTTAGTTTCTGCCGGCATGGCTCAGAGAAGAACATGAGTTTTCTCGAAAGAAACCTTGTGCTTCCAGTTCCTAGTTGGAAGCTCACCCTGCTCTCCTCTATACCAAAAGTGAAAGTCCACGTGAGCAGTAACCTCCAAGGAAGGCCCTGATTATCCTTGCAAATCGGGAGGCATGCAGCAGCTCCATGAGGCCTTCATCGCTGTTCTGCTTTAGTTTAACGGTAGTAAGCTTTCCAAGACTCCTAGGAACCTTGCTTCAGCACCCGTTTCGGTAACAGAACACTGCATAGAGACAGGAAGCTCTGGTCCTGCGAGTATGCTGCGTGTCAACGTACACATTGAAGACTGATGGCACAAGGCTCGTTTGCCCATTATGAGAGCTCCGTTTAAGTGGCCCCGAGTATTCCTGAAAAGCACTGTTGTTGCCGGGGCTTTACTCACTGCTGCATGGTTCTGAGAAGATACTGAGTTTTCCCGTAAGAAGCCTTGTGCTTCCAGTTCCCAGTTGGAAGCTCACCCTGCTCTGTTCTATATCTAAAGTGAAAGTCAACGTGAGCCTTAGCCTCGAAGTAAGGCCCTGAGTTGCCTTGCCAAACGGGAGGCCTGGAGCAGCTGCATGAGGCCTTCTTCACTGTTCTGCTTTAGTTTCATGGTAGTAAGCTTTTCAAGACTCCTAGGGACCTTGCTTCAGCACCCGTTTCGGTACCAGTATACTGAGTAGAGCTTAGAAACTCAGGGCCAGCTCAGCAACTTCAGCCCCGTAGGCCTTTTGGAACACCCCATTGTTGACTAGAGAAAGGCAACACACTGCACTCTTCCTTGGGTGAGCCAGATGACCTCAGCTCTACACAGGATACAGGAACACACTTCTAGACTGTCCTCCATGCAATGGATGTCACCTCATTCCCCTAGCTGAACTCTATTGAGAAAACCACTCTGCTTCTATTCCCTTTTCACCTTTTACACTTAGAGTCACGCATCCTCAAGGAGGTGGTCGGCTTGCATTCCAAGTACAATTTAAGCACAGTTCTTGGTGTAACACTGCAGGTCTCAGGAAGAAGCACAGGCCCCTAAGTCTCCATCACGCATCCTTTGTTTAGGCACTTTGCTGCACGCAGATAAGCGGTCGTAGAAAAAATTGGAATCATGGTAAGCCCCAGTGGGATCGTGAATCTCTTTTGACTTGTTCGCATCAACATGTAGTTATGCTGCGTGTCATTCTGGAAATGTGAGACTGAGACACAAATCTTGTTATCCCATTTTAAAGCTTCACTCATGCAGTCTCGAAGCTACCTGTAAAGCACTGTGTTACCGTGCTTTTAGTTACTGCCGGCATGGCTCAGTGAAGAAAATGTTTTCTCTAAAGAAACCTTGTGCTTCCAGTTCCTAGTTGGACGCTCACCCTTCTCTCCTCTATACCTAAAGTGAAAGTCAACGTGAGCCCTAGCCTAGAAGTAAGGCCCTGATTTGCCTTGCCAAACGGGAGGAGTGGAGCAGCTCCATGTGGCCTTCAACACTGTTCTGCTTTACTTTAACGGTAGTAAGCATTCCAAGACTCCTAGAGACCTTGCTTCAGCACCCACTTGGGTATCAGAAAACTGCCTAGAGCCAGGAAGCTTTGGTCCTGCGTGTATGCTGCGTATCAACTTACAAATTGGAGACTGAGAGCACAAGGCTTGTTTGCCCATTATGAAAGCTCCGTTCATGCGGCTTCCAATATACCTGAAAAGCTTTGTTGTTGCTGCTCTTTTAGTAACTGCCGGCATGGTTCTGAGAAGATATTGAGTTTTCCCGTAAGAAACCTTGTGCTTCCAGTTCCTAGTTGGAAGCTCACCCTGCTCTCCTCTATACCAAAAGTGAAAGTCCACGTGAGCACTAACCTCGAACTAAGGCCCTGATTATCCTTGCAAATCGGGAGGCATGCAGCAGCTCTATGAGGCCTTCATCGCTGTTCTGCTATAGTTTAACGGTAGTAAGCTTACCAAGACTCCTAGGAACCATGCTTCAGCACCCGTTTCGGTAACAGAACATTGCATAGAGCCAGGAAGCTCTGGTGGGCCGTGTATGCTGCGTGTCAACCTAGAAATTGGAGACTTATGGCACAAGGCTTGTCTTCCCATTATGAAAGCCTCGTTCATGTGGCCTCGAATATACCTGAAGAGTTTGTTGTTGCCGCTGTTTTAGTCACTGCCGGCATAGTTCTGAGAAGATATTGAGTTGTCCCGTAAGAAACCTTGTGCCTCCAGTTCCTAGTTGGAAGCTCACCCTGCTCTGCTCTATACCTAAAGTGAAAGTCAACGTGAGCCACAATCTCGAAGTAAGGCACGGATTTGCCTTGCCAAACGGGAGGCGTGGAGCAGCTCCATGAGGCCTTCTTCACTGTTCCGCTTTAGTTTCACGGTAGTAAGCTTTCCAAGACTCCTAGGGACCTTGCTTCAGCACCCGTTTCGGTACCAGTATACTGAGTAGAGCCAGGAAGCTCAGGGCCAGCTCAGCAACTTCTGCCCCGTAGGCCTTTTGGAACACCCCATTGTTGGCTAGAGAAAGGCAACACACTGCACTCTTCCTTGGGAGAGCCAGATGACCTCAGCTCTACACAGGATTCAGGAACACACTTCTAGACTGTCCTCCATGCAGTGGATGTCACCTCATTCCCCTAGCTGAACTCTACTGAGAAAAACACTCTGCTTCTAATCCCTTTTCACCTTTTACACTTAGAGTCACGCGTCCTCAAGGAGGTGGTCGGCTTGCATTCCAAGTACAATTGAAACACAGTTCTTGGTGTAACACTGCAGGTCTTTGGAAGAAGCACGGTCACCTAAGTCTCCCTCGCGCTTCCTTTGTTTAGGCACTTGGCTGCACGCAGAAAAGCGGTCGTAGAAAACAGTTGCATCACTGAAAGCCCCAGTGGGTATCGTGAATCTCTTTTGACTTGTTAGCATCAACATGTACTTATGCTGCGTGTCAATCTGGAAATGGGAGACACAAATCTAGTTTTCGCATTTTGAAAGCTCCACTCATGCAGTCTCGAAGCTACCTGTAAAGCAGTGTTGTTAACGTGCTTTTAGTTTCTGCCGGCATGGCTCAGAGAAGAACATGAGTTTTCTCGAAAGAAACCTTGTGCTTCCAGTTCCTAGTTGGAAGCTCACCCTGCTCTCCTCTATACCAAAAGTGAAAGTCCACGTGAGCAGTAACCTCCAAGGAAGGCCCTGATTATCCTTGCAAATCGGGAGGCATGCAGCAGCTCCATGAGGCCTTCATCGCTGTTCTGCTTTAGTTTAACGGTAGTAAGCTTTCCAAGACTCCTAGGAACCTTGCTTCAGCACCCGTTTCGGTAACAGAACACTGCATAGAGCCAGGAAGCTCTGGTCCTGCGAGTATGCTGCGTGTCAACGTACACACTGAAGACTGATGGCACAAGGCTCGTTTGCCCATTATGAGAGCTCCTTTTAAGTGGCCCCGAGTATTCCTGAAAAGCACTGTTGTTGCCGGGGCTTTACTCACTGCTGCATGGTTCTGAGAAGATACTGAGTTTTCCCGTAAGAAACCTTGTGCTTCCAGTTCCTAGTTGGAAGCTCACCCTGCTCTGTTCTATATCTAAAGTGAAAGTCAACGTGAGCCCTAGCCTCGAAGTAAGGCCCTGAGTTGCCTTGCCAAACGGCAGGCCTGGAGCAGCTCCATGAGGCCTTCTTCACTGTTATGCTTTAGTTTCACAGTAGTAAGTCTTTTCAAGACTCCTAGGGACCTTGCTTCAGCACCCGTTTCGGTAAGAGTATACTGAGTAGAGACAGGAAGCTTTGGTCCAATTAAGCAACTTCCAGCCCTGTAGGCCTCTTGGAACAATCCAGTGTTGGATACAGAAAGGCAACACACTGCACTCTTCCTTGGGAGAGCCAGATGACCTCAGCTCTACACAGGATTTAAGAACACACTTCGAGACTGTCCTCCATGCAATGGATGTCACCTCATTCCCCTAGCTGAACTCTACTGAGAAAAACACTCTGCTTCTAATCCCTTTTCACCTTTTACACTTAGAGTCACGCATCCTCAAAGAGGTGGTCGGCTTGCATTCCAAGTACAATTAAAGCACAGTTCTTGTTGTAACACTGCAGGTCTTTGGAAGATGCACAGGCCCTACGTTTCCCTGGCGCATCCGTTGTATAGGCACTTGGCTGCACGCAGAAAAGCGGTCGTAGAATAAAGTTGAATCACTGAAAGCCCCAGTGGGTATCGTGAATCTCTTTTGACTTGTTAGCATCAACATGTACTTACGCTGCGTGTCAATCTGGAAATGGGAGACTGATAGCACAAAGCTTGTTTTCCCATTTTGAAAGCTCCACTCATGCAGTCTCGAAGCTACCTGAAAAGCACTGTTGTTACCGTGTTTTTAGGGAATGCCGGCATGGCTCAGAGAAGAAAATGAGTTTTCCCGAAAGAAACCTTGTGCTTCCAGTTCCTAGTTGGAAGCTCACCCTGCTCTCCTCTACACCAAAAGTGAGAATCCCCGTGAGCACTAACCTCCAAGTAAGGCCCTGATTATCCTTGCAAATCGGGAGGCATGCAGCAGCTCCATGAGGCCTTCATCGCTGTTCTGCTTTAGTTTAACGGTAGTAAGCTTTCCAAGACTCCTAGGAACCTTGCTTCAGCACCCGTTTCGGTAACAGAAAACGGCATAGAGCCAGGAAGCTCTGGTCCTGCGAGTATGCTGCGTGTCAACGTACACATTGAAGACTGATGGCACAAGGCTTGTTTGCCCATTATGAGAGCTCCGTTTCTGTGGCCTCGAATATACCTGAAAAGCACAGTTGTTGGCGGGGCTTTACTCACTGCTGCATGGTTCTGAGAAGATACTGAGTTTTCCTGTAAGAAGCCTTGTGCTTCCAGTTCCCAGTTGGAAGCTCACCCTGCTCTGCTCTATATCTAAAGTGAAAGTCAACATGAGCCCTAGCCTCGAAGTAAGGCCCTGAGTTGCCTTGCCAAACGGGAGGCCTGGAGCAGCTCCATGAGGCCTTCTTCACTGTTCTGCTTTAGTTTCATGGTAGTAAGCTTTTCAAGACTCCTAGGGACCTTGCTTCAGCACCCGTTTCGGTACCAGTATACTGAGTAGAGCTTAGAAACTCAGGGCCAGCTCAGCAACTTCAGCCCCGTAGGCCTTTTGGAACACCCCATTGTTGACTAGAGAAAGGCAACACACTGCACTCTTCCTTGGGTGAGCCAGATGACCTCAGCTCTACACAGGATTCAGGAACACACTTCTAGACTGTCCTCCATGCAATGGATGTCACCTCATTCCCCTAGCTGAACTCTACTGAGAAAAACACTCTGCTTCTAATCCCTTTTCACCTTTTACCCTTAGAGTCACGCGTCCTCAAGGAGGTGGTCGGCTTGCATTCCAAGTACAATTTAAGCACAGTTCTTGGTGTAACACTGCAGGTCTCAGGAAGAAGCACAGGCCCCTAAGTCTCCATCGCGCATCCTTTGTTTAGGCACTTTGCTGCACGCAGATAAGCGGTCGTAGAAAAAATTGGAATCATGGAAAGCCCCAGTGGGATCGTGAATCTCTTTTGACTTGTTCGCATCAACATGTAGTTATGCTGCGTGTCATTCTGGAAATGTGAGACTGAGACACAAATCTTGTTTTCCCATTTTAAAGCTTCACTCATGCAGTCTCGAAGCTACCTGTAAAGCACTGTGTTACCGTGCTTTTAGTTACTGCCGGCATGGCTCAGTGAAGAAAATGTTTTCTCTAAAGAAACCTTGTGCTTCCAGTTCCTAGTTGGACGCTCACCCTTCTCTCCTCTATACCTAAAGTGAAAGTCAACGTGAGCCCTAGCCTAGAAGTAAGGCCCTGATTTGCCTTGCCAAACGGGAGGAGTGGAGCAGCTCCATGTGGCCTTCAACACTGTTCTGCTTTACTTTAACGGTAGTAAGCATTCCAAGACTCCTAGAGACCTTGCTTCAGCACCCACTTGGGTATCAGAAAACTGCCTAGAGCCAGGAAGCTTTGGTCCTGCGTGTATGCTGCGTATCAACTTACAAATTGGAGACTGAGAGCACAAGGCTTGTTTGCCCATTATGAAAGCTCCGTTCATGCGGCTTCCAATATACCTGAAAAGCTTTGTTGTTGCCGCTCTTTTAGTAACTGCCGGCATGGTTCTGAGAAGATATTGAGTTTTCCCGTAAGAAACCTTGTGCTTCCAGTTCCTAGTTGGAAGCTCACCCTGCTCTCCTCTATACCAAAAGTGAAAGTCCACGTGAGCACTAACCTCGAACTAAGGCCCTGATTATCCTTGCAAATCGGGAGGCATGCAGCAGCTCTATGAGGCCTTCATCGCTGTTCTGCTATAGTTTAACGGTAGTAAGCTTACCAAGACTCCTAGGAACCATGCTTCAGCACCCGTTTCGGTAACAGAACATTGCATAGAGCCAGGAAGCTCTGGTGGGCCGTGTATGCTGCGTGTCAACCTAGAAATTGGAGACTTATGGCACAAGGCTTGTCTTCCCATTATGAAAGCCTCGTTCATGTGGCCTCGAATATACCTGAAGAGTTTGTTGTTGCCGCTGTTTTAGTCACTGCCGGCATAGTTCTGAGAAGATATTGAGTTGTCCCGTAAGAAACCTTGTGCCTCCAGTTCCTAGTTGGAAGCTCACCCTGCTCTGCTCTATACCTAAAGTGAAAGTCAACGTGAGCCACAATCTCGAAGTAAGGCACGGATTTGCCTTGCCAAACGGGAGGCGTGGAGCAGCTCCATGAGGCCTTCTTCACTGTTCCGCTTTAGTTTCACGGTAGTAAGCTTTCCAAGACTCCTAGGGACCTTGCTTCAGCACCCGTTTCGGTACCAGTATACTGAGTAGAGCCAGGAAGCTCAGGGCCAGCTCAGCAACTTCTGCCCCGTAGGCCTTTTGGAACACCCCATTGTTGGCTAGAGAAAGGCAACACACTGCACTCTTCCTTGGGAGAGCCAGATGACCTCAGCTCTACACAGGATTCAGGAACACACTTCTAGACTGTCCTCCATGCAGTGGATGTCACCTCATTCCCCTAGCTGAACTCTACTGAGAAAAACACTCTGCTTCTAATCCCTTTTCACCTTTTACACTTAGAGTCACGCGTCCTCAAGGAGGTGGTCGGCTTGCATTCCAAGTACAATTGAAACACAGTTCTTGGTGTAACACTGCAGGTCTTTGGAAGAAGCACGGTCACCTAAGTCTCCCTCGCGCTTCCTTTGTTTAGGCACTTGGCTGCACGCAGAAAAGCGGTCGTAGAAAACAGTTGCATCACTGAAAGCCCCAGTGGGTATCGTGAATCTCTTTTGACTTGTTAGCATCAACATGTACTTATGCTGCGTGTCAATCTGGAAATGGGAGACACAAATCTAGTTTTCGCATTTTGAAAGCTCCACTCATGCAGTCTCGAAGCTACCTGTAAAGCAGTGTTGTTAACGTGCTTTTAGTTTCTGCCGGCATGGCTCAGAGAAGAACATGAGTTTTCTCGAAAGAAACCTTGTGCTTCCAGTTCCTAGTTGGAAGCTCACCCTGCTCTCCTCTATACCAAAAGTGAAAGTCCACGTGAGCAGTAACCTCCAAGGAAGGCCCTGATTATCCTTGCAAATCGGGAGGCATGCAGCAGCTCCATGAGGCCTTCATCGCTGTTCTGCTTTAGTTTAACGGTAGTAAGCTTTCCAAGACTCCTAGGAACCTTGCTTCAGCACCCGTTTCGGTAACAGAACACTGCATAGAGCCAGGAAGCTCTGGTCCTGCGAGTATGCTGCGTGTCAACGTACACATTGAAGACTGATGGCACAAGGCTCGTTTGCCCATTATGAGAGCTCCGTTTAAGTGGCCCCGAGTATTCCTGAAAAGCACTGTTGTTGCCGGGGCTTTACTCACTGCTGCATGGTTCTGAGAAGATACTGAGTTTTCCCGTAAGAAGCCTTGTGCTTCCAGTTCCCAGTTGGAAGCTCACCCTGCTCTGTTCTATATCTAAAGTGAAAGTCAACGTGAGCCTTAGCCTCGAAGTAAGGCCCTGAGTTGCCTTGCCAAACGGGAGGCCTGGAGCAGCTGCATGAGGCCTTCTTCACTGTTCTGCTTTAGTTTCATGGTAGTAAGCTTTTCAAGACTCCTAGGGACCTTGCTTCAGCACCCGTTTCGGTACCAGTATACTGAGTAGAGCTTAGAAACTCAGGGCCAGCTCAGCAACTTCAGCCCCGTAGGCCTTTTGGAACACCCCATTGTTGACTAGAGAAAGGCAACACACTGCACTCTTCCTTGGGTGAGCCAGATGACCTCAGCTCTACACAGGATACAGGAACACACTTCTAGACTGTCCTCCATGCAATGGATGTCACCTCATTCCCCTAGCTGAACTCTATTGAGAAAACCACTCTGCTTCTATTCCCTTTTCACCTTTTACACTTAGAGTCACGCATCCTCAAGGAGGTGGTCGGCTTGCATTCCAAGTACAATTTAAGCACAGTTCTTGGTGTAACACTGCAGGTCTCAGGAAGAAGCACAGGCCCCTAAGTCTCCATCGCGCATCCTTTGTTTAGGCACTTTGCTGCACGCAGATAAGCGGTCGTAGAAAAAATTGGAATCATGGTAAGCCCCAGTGGGATCGTGAATCTCTTTTGACTTGTTCGCATCAACATGTAGTTATGCTGCGTGTCATTCTGGAAATGTGAGACTGAGACACAAATCTTGTTATCCCATTTTAAAGCTTCACTCATGCAGTCTCGAAGCTACCTGTAAAGCACTGTGTTACCGTGCTTTTAGTTACTGCCGGCATGGCTCAGTGAAGAAAATGTTTTCTCTAAAGAAACCTTGTGCTTCCAGTTCCTAGTTGGACGCTCACCCTTCTCTCCTCTATACCTAAAGTGAAAGTCAACGTGAGCCCTAGCCTAGAAGTAAGGCCCTGATTTGCCTTGCCAAACGGGAGGAGTGGAGCAGCTCCATGTGGCCTTCAACACTGTTCTGCTTTACTTTAACGGTAGTAAGCATTCCAAGACTCCTAGAGACCTTGCTTAGGCACCCACTTGGGTATCAGAAAACTGCCTAGAGCCAGGAAGCTTTGGTCCTGCGTGTATGCTGCCTATCAACTTACAAATTGGAGACTGAGAGCACAAGGCTTGTTTGCCCATTATGAAAGCTCCGTTCATGCGGCTTCCAATATACCTGAAAAGCTTTGTTGTTGCCGCTGTTTTAGTAACTGCCGGCATGGTTCTGAGAAGATATTGAGTTTTCCCGTAAGAAACCTTGTGCTTCCAGTTCCTAGTTGGAAGCTCACCCTGCTCTCCTCTATACCAAAAGTGAAAGTCCACGTGAGCACTAACCTCGAACTAAGGCCCTGATTATCCTTGCAAATCGGGAGGCATGCAGCAGCTCTATGAGGCCTTCATCGCTGTTCTGCTATAGTTTAACGGTAGTAAGCTTACCAAGACTCCTAGGAACCATGCTTCAGCACCCGTTTCGGTAACAGAACATTGCATAGAGCCAGGAAGCTCTGGTGGGCCGTGTATGCTGCATGTCAACCTAGAAATTGGAGACTTATGGCACAAGGCTTGTCTTCCCATTATGAAAGCCTCGTTCATGTGGCCTCGAATATACCTGAAGAGTTTGTTGTTGCCGCTGTTTTAGTCACTGCCGGCATAGTTCTGAGAAGATATTGAGTTTTCCCGTAAGAAACCTTGTGCCTCCAGTTCCTAGTTGGAAGCTCACCCTGCTCTGCTCTATACCTAAAGTGAAAGTCAACGTGAGCCACAATCTCGAAGTAAGGCACGGATTTGCCTTGCCAAACGGGAGGCGTGGAGCAGCTCCATGAGGCCTTCTTCACTGTTCCGCTTTAGTTTCACGGTAGTAAGCTTTCCAAGACTCCTAGGGACCTTGCTTCAGCACCCGTTTCGGTACCAGTATACTGAGTAGAGCCAGGAAGCTCAGGGCCAGCTCAGCAACTTCTGCCCCGTAGGCCTTTTGGAACACCCCATTGTTGGCTAGAGAAAGGCAACACACTGCACTCTTCCTTGGGAGAGCCAGATGACCTCAGCTCTACACAGGATTCAGGAACACACTTCTAGACTGTCCTCCATGCAGTGGATGTCACCTCATTCCCCTAGCTGAACTCTACTGAGAAAAACACTCTGCTTCTAATCCCTTTTCACCTTTTACACTTAGAGTCATGCGTCCTCAAGGAGGTGGTCGGCTTGCATTCCAAGTACAATTTAAACACAGTTCTTGGTGTAACACTGCAGGTCTTTGGAAGAAGCACGGTCACCTAAGTCTCCCTCGCGCTTCCTTTGTTTAGGCACTTGGCTGCACGCAGAAAAGCGGTCGTAGAAAACAGTTGCATCACTGAAAGCCCCAGTGGGTATCGTGAATCTCTTTTGACTTGTTAGCATCAACATGTACTTATGCTGCGTGTCAATCTGGAAATGGGAGACACAAATCTAGTTTTCGCATTTTGAAAGCTCCACTCATGCAGTCTCGAAGCTACCTGTAAAGCAGTGTTGTTAACGTGCTTTTAGTTTCTGCCGGCATGGCTCAGAGAAGAACATGAGTTTTCTCGAAAGAAACCTTGTGCTTCCAGTTCCTAGTTGGAAGCTCACCCTGCTCTCCTCTATACCAAAAGTGAAAGTCCACGTGAGCAGTAACCTCCAAGGAAGGCCCTGATTATCCTTGCAAATCGGGAGGCATGCAGCAGCTCCATGAGGCCTTCATCGCTGTTCTGCTTTAGTTTAACGGTAGTAAGCTTTCCAAGACTCCTAGGAACCTTGCTTCAGCACCCGTTTCGGTAACAGAACACTGCATAGAGCCAGGAAGCTCTGGTCCTGCGAGTATGCTGCGTGTCAACGTACACATTGAAGACTGATGGCACAAGGCTCGTTTGCCCATTATGAGAGCTCCGTTTAAGTGGCCCCGAGTATTCCTGAAAAGCACTGTTGTTGCCGGGGCTTTACTCACTGCTGCATGGTTCTGAGAAGATACTGAGTTTTCCCGTAAGAAACCTTGTGCTTCCAGTTCCTAGTTGGAAGCTCACCCTGCTCTGTTCTATATCTAAAGTGAAAGTCAACGTGAGCCCTAGCCTCGAAGTAAGGCCCTGAGTTGCCTTGCCAAACGGCAGGCCTGGAGCAGCTCCATGAGGCCTTCTTCACTGTTATGCTTTAGTTTCACAGTAGTAAGTCTTTTCAAGACTCCTAGGGACCTTGCTTCAGCACCCGTTTCGGTAAGAGTATACTGAGTAGAGACAGGAAGCTTTGGTCCAATTAAGCAACTTCCAGCCCTGTAGGCCTCTTGGAACAATCCAGTGTTGGATACAGAAAGGCAACACACTGCACTCTTCCTTGGGAGAGCCAGATGACCTCAGCTCTACACAGGATTTAAGAACACACTTCGAGACTGTCCTCCATGCAATGGATGTCACCTCATTCCCCTAGCTGAACTCTACTGAGAAAAACACTCTGCTTCTAATCCCTTTTCACCTTTTACACTTAGAGTCACGCATCCTCAAAGAGGTGGTCGGCTTGCATTCCAAGTACAATTAAAGCACAGTTCTTGTTGTAACACTGCAGGTCGTTGGAAGATGCACAGGCCCTAAGTTTCCCTGGCGCATCCGTTGTATAGGCACTTGGCTGCACGCAGAAAAGCGGTCGTAGAATAAAGTTGAATCACTGAAAGCCCCAGTGGGTATCGTGAATCTCTTTTGACTTGTTAGCATCAACATGTACTTACGCTGCGTGTCAATCTGGAAATGGGAGACTGATAGCACAAAGCTTGTTTTCCCATTTTGAAAGCTCCACTCATGCAGTCTCGAAGCTACCTGAAAAGCACTGTTGTTACCGTGTTTTTAGGGAATGCCGGCATGGCTCAGACAAGAAAATGAGTTTTCCCGAAAGAAACCTTGTGCTTCCAGTTCCTAGTTGGAAGCTCACCCTGCTCTCCTCTACACCAAAAGTGAGAATCCCCGTGAGCACTAACCTCCAAGTAAGGCCCTGATTATCCTTGCAAATCGGGAGGCATGCAGCAGCTCCATGAGGCCTTCATCGCTGTTCTGCTTTAGTTTAACGGTAGTAAGCTTTCCAAGACTCCTAGGAACCTTGCTTCAGCACCCGTTTCGGTAACAGAAAACGGCATAGAGCCAGGAAGCTCTGGTCCTGCGAGTATGCTGCGTGTCAACGTACACATTGAAGACTGATGGCACAAGGCTTGTTTGCCCATTATGAGAGCTCCGTTTCTGTGGCCTCGAATATACCTGAAAAGCACTGTTGTTGCCGGGGCTTTACTCACTGCTGCATGGTTCTGAGAAGATACTGAGTTTTCCTGTAAGAAGCCTTGTGCTTCCAGTTCCCAGTTGGAAGCTCACCCTGCTCTGCTCTATATCTAAAGTGAAAGTCAACATGAGCCCTAGCCTCGAAGTAAGGCCCTGAGTTGCCTTGCCAAACGGGAGGCCTGGAGCAGCTGCATGAGGCCTTCTTCACTGTTCTGCTTTAGTTTCATGGTAGTAAGCTTTTCAAGACTCCTAGGGACCTTGCTTCAGCACCCGTTTCGGTACCAGTATACTGAGTAGAGCTTAGAAACTCAGGGCCAGCTCAGCAACTTCAGCCCCGTAGGCCTTTTGGAACACCCCATTGTTGACTAGAGAAAGGCAACACACTGCACTCTTCCTTGGGTGAGCCAGATGACCTCAGCTCTACACAGGATACAGGAACACACTTCTAGACTGTCCTCCATGCAATGGATGTCACCTCATTCCCCTAGCTGAACTCTATTGAGAAAACCACTCTGCTTCTATTCCCTTTTCACCTTTTACACTTAGAGTCACGCATCCTCAAGGAGGTGGTCGGCTTGCATTCCAAGTACAATTTAAGCACAGTTCTTGGTGTAACACTGCAGGTCTCAGGAAGAAGCACAGGCCCCTAAGTCTCCATCGCGCATCCTTTGTTTAGGCACTTTGCTGCACGCAGATAAGCGGTCGTAGAAAAAATTGGAATCATGGTAAGCCCCAGTGGGATCGTGAATCTCTTTTGACTTGTTCGCATCAACATGTAGTTATGCTGCGTGTCATTCTGGAAATGTGAGACTGAGACACAAATCTTGTTATCCCATTTTAAAGCTTCACTCATGCAGTCTCGAAGCTACCTGTAAAGCACTGTGTTACCGTGCTTTTAGTTACTGCCGGCATGGCTCAGTGAAGAAAATGTTTTCTCTAAAGAAACCTTGTGCTTCCAGTTCCTAGTTGGACGCTCACCCTTCTCTCCTCTATACCTAAAGTGAAAGTCAACGTGAGCCCTAGCCTAGAAGTAAGGCCCTGATTTGCCTTGCCAAACGGGAGGAGTGGAGCAGCTCCATGTGGCCTTCAACACTGTTCTGCTTTACTTTAACGGTAGTAAGCATTCCAAGACTCCTAGAGACCTTGCTTCAGCACCCACTTGGGTATCAGAAAACTGCCTAGAGCCAGGAAGCTTTGGTCCTGCGTGTATGCTGCGTATCAACTTACAAATTGGAGACTGAGAGCACAAGGCTTGTTTGCCCATTATGAAAGCTCCGTTCATGCGGCTTCCAATATACCTGAAAAGCTTTGTTGTTGCCGCTCTTTTAGTAACTGCCGGCATGGTTCTGAGAAGATATTGAGTTTTCCCGTAAGAAACCTTGTGCTTCCAGTTCCTAGTTGGAAGCTCACCCTGCTCTCCTCTATACCAAAAGTGAAAGTCCACGTGAGCACTAACCTCGAACTAAGGCCCTGATTATCCTTGCAAATCGGGAGGCATGCAGCAGCTCTATGAGGCCTTCATCGCTGTTCTGCTATAGTTTAACGGTAGTAAGCTTACCAAGACTCCTAGGAACCATGCTTCAGCACCCGTTTCGGTAACAGAACATTGCATAGAGCCAGGAAGCTCTGGTGGGCCGTGTATGCTGCGTGTCAACCTAGAAATTGGAGACTTATGGCACAAGGCTTGTCTTCCCATTATGAAAGCCTCGTTCATGTGGCCTCGAATATACCTGAAGAGTTTGTTGTTGCCGCTGTTTTAGTCACTGCCGGCATAGTTCTGAGAAGATATTGAGTTTTCCCGTAAGAAACCTTGTGCCTCCAGTTCCTAGTTGGAAGCTCACCCTGCTCTGCTCTATACCTAAAGTGAAAGTCAACGTGAGCCACAATCTCGAAGTAAGGCACGGATTTGCCTTGCCAAACGGGAGGCGTGGAGCAGCTCCATGAGGCCTTCTTCACTGTTCCGCTTTAGTTTCACGGTAGTAAGCTTTCCAAGACTCCTAGGGACCTTGCTTCAGCACCCGTTTCGGTACCAGTATACTGAGTAGAGCCAGGAAGCTCAGGGCCAGCTCAGCAACTTCTGCCCCGTAGGCCTTTTGGAACACCCCATTGTTGGATAGAGAAAGGCAACACACTGCACTCTTCCTTGGGAGAGCCAGATGACCTCAGCTCTACACAGGATTCAGGAACACACTTCTAGACTGTCCTCCATGCAGTGGATGTCACCTCATTCCCCTAGCTGAACTCTACTGAGAAAAACACTCTGCTTCTAATCCCTTTTCACCTTTTACACTTAGAGTCATGCGTCCTCAAGGAGGTGGTCGGCTTGCATTCCAAGTAAAATTTAAACACAGTTCTTGGTGTAACACTGCAGGTCTTTGGAAGAAGCACAGTCACCTAAGTCTCCCTCGCGCTTCCTTTGTTTAGGCACTTGGCTGCACGCAGAAAAGCGGTCGTAGAAAACAGTTGCATCACTGAAAGCCCCAGTGGGTATCGTGAATCTCTTTTGACTTGTTAGCATCAACATGTACTTATGCTGCGTGTCAATCTGGAAATGGGAGACACAAATCTAGTTTTCGCATTTTGAAAGCTCCACTCATGCAGTCTCGAAGCTACCTGTAAAGCAGTGTTGTTAACGTGCTTTTAGTTTCTGCCGGCATGGCTCAGAGAAGAACATGAGTTTTCTCGAAAGAAACCTTGTGCTTCCAGTTCCTAGTTGGAAGCTCACCCTGCTCTCCTCTATACCAAAAGTGAAAGTCCACGTGAGCAGTAACCTCCAAGGAAGGCCCTGATTATCCTTGCAAATCGGGAGGCATGCAGCAGCTCCATGAGGCCTTCATCGCTGTTCTGCTTTAGTTTAACGGTAGTAAGCTTTCCAAGACTCCTAGGAACCTTGCTTCAGCACCCGTTTCGGTAACAGAACACTGCATAGAGCCAGGAAGCTCTGGTCCTGCGAGTATGCTGCGTGTCAACGTACACATTGAAGACTGATGGCACAAGGCTCGTTTGCCCATTATGAGAGCTCCGTTTAAGTGGCCCCGAGTATTCCTGAAAAGCACTGTTGTTGCCGGGGCTTTACTCACTGCTGCATGGTTCTGAGAAGATACTGAGTTTTCCCGTAAGAAGCCTTGTGCTTCCAGTTCCCAGTTGGAAGCTCACCCTGCTCTGTTCTATATCTAAAGTGAAAGTCAACGTGAGCCTTAGCCTCGAAGTAAGGCCCTGAGTTGCCTTGCCAAACGGGAGGCCTGGAGCAGCTGCATGAGGCCTTCTTCACTGTTCTGCTTTAGTTTCATGGTAGTAAGCTTTTCAAGACTCCTAGGGACCTTGCTTCAGCACCCGTTTCGGTACCAGTATACTGAGTAGAGCTTAGAAACTCAGGGCCAGCTCAGCAACTTCAGCCCCGTAGGCCTTTTGGAACACCCCATTGTTGACTAGAGAAAGGCAACACACTGCACTCTTCCTTGGGTGAGCCAGATGACCTCAGCTCTACACAGGATACAGGAACACACTTCTAGACTGTCCTCCATGCAATGGATGTCACCTCATTCCCCTAGCTGAACTCTATTGAGAAAACCACTCTGCTTCTATTCCCTTTTCACCTTTTACACTTAGAGTCACGCGTCCTCAAGGAGGTGGTCGGCTTGCATTCCAAGTACAATTTAAGCACAGTTCTTGGTGTAACACTGCAGGTCTCAGGAAGAAGCACAGGCCCCTAAGTCTCCATCGCGCATCCTTTGTTTAGGCACTTTGCTGCACGCAGATAAGCGGTCGTAGAAAAAATTGGAATCATGGTAAGCCCCAGTGGGATCGTGAATCTCTTTTGACTTGTTCGCATCAACATGTAGTTATGCTGCGTGTCATTCTGGAAATGTGAGACTGAGACACAAATCTTGTTATCCCATTTTAAAGCTTCACTCATGCAGTCTCGAAGCTACCTGTAAAGCACTGTGTTACCGTGCTTTTAGTTACTGCCGGCATGGCTCAGTGAAGAAAATGTTTTCTCTAAAGAAACCTTGTGCTTCCAGTTCCTAGATGGACGCTCACCCTTCTCTCCTCTATACCTAAAGTGAAAGTCAACGTGAGCCCTAGCCTAGAAGTAAGGCCCTGATTTGCCTTGCCAAACGGGAGGAGTGGAGCAGCTCCATGTGGCCTTCAACACTGTTCTGCTTTACTTTAACGGTAGTAAGCATTCCAAGACTCCTAGAGACCTTGCTTCAGCACCCACTTGGGTATCAGAAAACTGCCTAGAGCCAGGAAGCTTTGGTCCTGCGTGTATGCTGCGTATCAACTTACAAATTGGAGACTGAGAGCACAAGGCTTGTTTGCCCATTATGAAAGCTCCGTTCATGCGGCTTCCAATATACCTGAAAAGCTTTGTTGTTGCCGCTCTTTTAGTAACTGCCGGCATGGTTCTGAGAAGATATTGAGTTTTCCCGTAAGAAACCTTGTGCTTCCAGTTCCTAGTTGGAAGCTCACCCTGCTCTCCTCTATACCAAAAGTGAAAGTCCACGTGAGCACTAACCTCGAACTAAGGCCCTGATTATCCTTGCAAAGCGGGAGGCATGCAGCAGCTCTATGAGGCCTTCATCGCTGTTCTGCTATAGTTTAACGGTAGTAAGCTTACCAAGACTCCTAGGAACCATGCTTCAGCACCCGTTTCGGTAACAGAACATTGCATAGAGCCAGGAAGCTCTGGTGGGCCGTGTATGCTGCGTGTCAACCTAGAAATTGGAGACTTATGGCACAAGGCTTGTCTTCCCATTATGAAAGCCTCGTTCATGTGGCCTCGAATATACCTGAAGAGTTTGTTGTTGCCGCTGTTTTAGTCACTGCCGTCATAGTTCTGAGAAGATATTGAGTTTTCCCGTAAGAAACCTTGTGCCTCCAGTTCCTAGTTGGAAGCTCACCCTGCTCTGCTCTATACCTAAAGTGAAAGTCAACGTGAGCCACAATCTCGAAGTAAGGCACGGATTTGCCTTGCCAAACGGGAGGCGTGGAGCAGCTCCATGAGGCCTTCTTCACTGTTCCGCTTTAGTTTCACGGTAGTAAGCTTTCCAAGACTCCTAGGGACCTTGCTTCAGCACCCGTTTCGGTACCAGTATACTGAGTAGAGCCAGGAAGCTCAGGGCCAGCTCAGCAACTTCTGCCCCGTAGGCCTTTTGGAACACCCCATTGTTGGATAGAGAAAGGCAACACACTGCACTCTTCCTTGGGAGAGCCAGATGACCTCAGCTCTACACAGGATTCAGGAACACACTTCTAGACTGTCCTCCATGCAGTGGATGTCACCTCATTCCCCTAGCTGAACTCTACTGAGAAAAACACTCTGCTTCTAATCCCTTTTCACCTTTTACACTTAGAGTCATGCGTCCTCAAGGAGGTGGTCGGCTTGCATTCCAAGTACAATTTAAACACAGTTCTTGGTGTAAAACTGCAGGTCTTTGGAAGAAGCACGGTCACCTAAGTCTCCCTCGCGCTTCCTTTGTTTAGGCACTTGGCTGCACGCAGAAAAGCGGTCGTAGAAAACAGTTGCATCACTGAAAGCCCCAGTGGGTATCGTGAATCTCTTTTGACTTGTTAGCATCAACATGTACTTATGCTGCGTGTCAATCTGGAAATGGGAGACACAAATCTAGTTTTCGCATTTTGAAAGCTCCACTCATGCAGTCTCGAAGCTACCTGTAAAGCAGTGTTGTTAACGTGCTTTTAGTTTCTGCCGGCATGGCTCAGAGAAGAACATGAGTTTTCTCGAAAGAAACCTTGTGCTTCCAGTTCCTAGTTGGAAGCTCACCCTGCTCTCCTCTATACCAAAAGTGAAAGTCCACGTGAGCAGTAACCTCCAAGGAAGGCCCTGATTATCCTTGCAAATCGGGAGGCATGCAGCAGCTCCATGAGGCCTTCATCGCTGTTCTGCTTTAGTTTAACGGTAGTAAGCTTTCCAAGACTCCTAGGAACCTTGCTTCAGCACCCGTTTCGGTAACAGAACACTGCATAGAGCCAGGAAGCTCTGGTCCTGCGAGTATGCTGCGTGTCAACGTACACATTGAAGACTGATGGCACAAGGCTCGTTTGCCCATTATGAGAGCTCCGTTTAAGTGGCCCCGAGTATTCCTGAAAAGCACTGTTGTTGCCGGGGCTTTACTCACTGCTGCATGGTTCTGAGAAGATACTGAGTTTTCCCGTAAGAAGCCTTGTGCTTCCAGTTCCCAGTTGGAAGCTCACCCTGCTCTGTTCTATATCTAAAGTGAAAGTCAACGTGAGCCTTAGCCTCGAAGTAAGGCCCTGAGTTGCCTTGCCAAACGGGAGGCCTGGAGCAGCTGCATGAGGCCTTCTTCACTGTTCTGCTTTAGTTTCATGGTAGTAAGCTTTTCAAGACTCCTAGGGACCTTGCTTCAGCACCCGTTTCGGTACCAGTATACTGAGTAGAGCTTAGAAACTCAGGGCCAGCTCAGCAACTTCAGCCCCGTAGGCCTTTTGGAACACCCCATTGTTGACTAGAGAAAGGCAACACACTGCACTCTTCCTTGGGTGAGCCAGATGACCTCAGCTCTACACAGGATACAGGAACACACTTCTAGACTGTCCTCCATGCAATGGATGTCACCTCATTCCCCTAGCTGAACTCTATTGAGAAAACCACTCTGCTTCTATTCCCTTTTCACCTTTTACACTTAGAGTCACGCATCCTCAAGGAGGTGGTCGGCTTGCATTCCAAGTACAATTTAAGCACAGTTCTTGGTGTAACACTGCAGGTCTCAGGAAGAAGCACAGGCCCCTAAGTCTCCATCGCGCATCCTTTGTTTAGGCACTTTGCTGCACGCAGATAAGCGGTCGTAGAAAAAATTGGAATCATGGTAAGCCCCAGTGGGATCGTGAATCTCTTTTGACTTGTTCGCATCAACATGTAGTTATGCTGCGTGTCATTCTGGAAATGTGAGACTGAGACACAAATCTTGTTATCCCATTTTAAAGCTTCACTCATGCAGTCTCGAAGCTACCTGTAAAGCACTGTGTTACCGTGCTTTTAGTTACTGCCGGCATGGCTCAGTGAAGAAAATGTTTTCTCTAAAGAAACCTTGTGCTTCCAGTTCCTAGTTGGACGCTCACCCTTCTCTCCTCTATACCTAAAGTGAAAGTCAACGTGAGCCCTAGCCTAGAAGTAAGGCCCTGATTTGCCTTGCCAAACGGGAGGAGTGGAGCAGCTCCATGTGGCCTTCAACACTGTTCTGCTTTACTTTAACGGTAGTAAGCATTCCAAGACTCCTAGAGACCTTGCTTCAGCACCCACTTGGGTATCAGAAAACTGCCTAGAGCCAGGAAGCTTTGGTCCTGCGTGTATGCTGCGTATCAACTTACAAATTGGAGACTGAGAGCACAAGGCTTGTTTGCCCATTATGAAAGCTCCGTTCATGCGGCTTCCAATATACCTGAAAAGCTTTGTTGTTGCCGCTCTTTTAGTAACTGCCGGCATGGTTCTGAGAAGATATTGAGTTTTCCCGTAAGAAACCTTGTGCTTCCAGTTCCTAGTTGGAAGCTCACCCTGCTCTCCTCTATACCAAATGTGAAAGTCCACATGAGCACTAACCTCGAACTAAGGCCCTGATTATCCTTGCAAATCGGGAGGCATGCAGCAGCTCTATGAGGCCTTCATCGCTGTTCTGCTATAGTTTAACGGTAGTAAGCTTACCAAGACTCCTAGGAACCATGCTTCAGCACCCGTTTCGGTAACAGAACATTGCATAGAGCCAGGAAGCTCTGGTGGGCCGTGTATGCTGCGTGTCAACCTAGAAATTGGAGACTTATGGCACAAGGCTTGTCTTCCCATTATGAAAGCCTCGTTCATGTGGCCTCGAATATACCTGAAGAGTTTGTTGTTGCCGCTGTTTTAGTCACTGCCGGCATAGTTCTGAGAAGATATTGAGTTTTCCCGTAAGAAACCTTGTGCCTCCAGTTCCTAGTTGGAAGCTCACCCTGCTCTGCTCTATACCTAAAGTGAAAGTCAACGTGAGCCACAATCTCGAAGTAAGGCACGGATTTGCCTTGCCAAACGGGAGGCGTGGAGCAGCTCCATGAGGCCTTCTTCACTGTTCCGCTTTAGTTTCACGGTAGTAAGCTTTCCAAGACTCCTAGGGACCTTGCTTCAGCACCCGTTTCGGTACCAGTATACTGAGTAGAGCCAGGAAGCTCAGGGCCAGCTCAGCAACTTCTGCCCCGTAGGCCTTTTGGAACACCCCATTGTTGGCTAGAGAAAGGCAACACACTGCACTCTTCCTTGGGAGAGCCAGATGACCTCAGCTCTACACAGGATTCAGGAACACACTTCTAGACTGTCCTCCATGCAGTGGATGTCACCTCATTCCCCTAGCTGAACTCTACTGAGAAAAACACTCTGCTTCTAATCCCTTTTCACCTTTTACACTTAGAGTCATGCGTCCTCAAGGAGGTGGTCGGCTTGCATTCCAAGTACAATTTAAACACAGTTCTTGGTGTAAAACTGCAGGTCTTTGGAAGAAGCACGGTCACCTAAGTCTCCCTCGCGCTTCCTTTGTTTAGGCACTTGGCTGCACGCAGAAAAGCGGTCGTAGAAAACAGTTGCATCACTGAAAGCCCCAGTGGGTATCGTGAATCTCTTTTGACTTGTTAGCATCAACATGTACTTATGCTGCGTGTCAATCTGGAAATGGGAGACACAAATCTAGTTTTCGCATTTTGAAAGCTCCACTCATGCAGTCTCGAAGCTACCTGTAAAGCAGTGTTGTTAACGTGCTTTTAGTTTCTGCCGGCATGGCTCAGAGAAGAACATGAGTTTTCTCGAAAGAAACCTTGTGCTTCCAGTTCCTAGTTGGAAGCTCACCCTGCTCTCCTCTATACCAAAAGTGAAAGTCCACGTGAGCAGTAACCTCCAAGGAAGGCCCTGATTATCCTTGCAAATCGGGAGGCATGCAGCAGCTCCATGAGGCCTTCATCGCTGTTCTGCTTTAGTTTAACGGTAGTAAGCTTTCCAAGACTCCTAGGAACCTTGCTTCAGCACCCGTTTCGGTAACAGAACACTGCATAGAGCCAGGAAGCTCTGGTCCTGCGAGTATGCTGCGTGTCAACGTACACATTGAAGACTGATGGCACAAGGCTCGTTTGCCCATTATGAGAGCTCCGTTTAAGTGGCCCCGAGTATTCCTGAAAAGCACTGTTGTTGCCGGGGCTTTACTCACTGCTGCATGGTTCTGAGAAGATACTGAGTTTTCCCGTAAGAAGCCTTGTGCTTCCAGTTCCCAGTTGGAAGCTCACCCTGCTCTGTTCTATATCTAAAGTGAAAGTCAACGTGAGCCTTAGCCTCGAAGTAAGGCCCTGAGTTGCCTTGCCAAACGGGAGGCCTGGAGCAGCTGCATGAGGCCTTCTTCACTGTTCTGCTTTAGCTTCATGGTAGTAAGCTTTTCAAGACTCCTAGGGACCTTGCTTCAGCACCCGTTTCGGTACCAGTATACTGAGTAGAGCTTAGAAACTCAGGGCCAGCTCAGCAACTTCAGCCCCGTAGGCCTTTTGGAACACCCCATTGTTGACTAGAGAAAGGCAACACACTGCACTCTTCCTTGGGTGAGCCAGATGACCTCAGCTCTACACAGGATACAGGAACACACTTCTAGACTGTCCTCCATGCAATGGATGTCACCTCATTCCCCTAGCTGAACTCTATTGAGAAAACCACTCTGCTTCTATTCCCTTTTCACCTTTTACACTTAGAGTCACGCATCCTCAAGGAGGTGGTCGGCTTGCATTCCAAGTACAATTTAAGCACAGTTCTTGGTGTAACACTGCAGGTCTCAGGAAGAAGCACAGGCCCCTAAGTCTCCATCGCGCATCCTTTGTTTAGGCACTTTGCTGCACGCAGATAAGCGGTCGTAGAAAAAATTGGAATCATGGTAAGCCCCAGTGGGATCGTGAATCTCTTTTGACTTGTTCGCATCAACATGCAGTTATGCTGCGTGTCATTCTGGAAATGTGAGACTGAGACACAAATCTTGTTATCCCATTTTAAAGCTTCACTCATGCAGTCTCGAAGCTACCTGTAAAGCACTGTGTTACCGTGCTTTTAGTTACTGCCGGCATGGCTCAGTGAAGAAAATGTTTTCTCTAAAGAAACCTTGTGCTTCCAGTTCCTAGTTGGACGCTCACCCTTCTCTCCTCTATACCTAAAGTGAAAGTCAACGTGAGCCCTAGCCTAGAAGTAAGGCCCTGATTTGCCTTGCCAAACGGGAGGAGTGGAGCAGCTCCATGTGGCCTTCAACACTGTTCTGCTTTACTTTAACGGTAGTAAGCATTCCAAGACTCCTAGAGACCTTGCTTCAGCACCCACTTGGGTATCAGAAAACTGCCTAGAGCCAGGAAGCTTTGGTCCTGCGTGTATGCTGCGTATCAACTTACAAATTGGAGACTGAGAGCACAAGGCTTGTTTGCCCATTATGAAAGCTCCGTTCATGCGGCTTCCAATATACCTGAAAAGCTTTGTTGTTGCCGCTCTTTTAGTAACTGCCGGCATGGTTCTAAGAAGATATTGAGTTTTCCCGTAAGAAACCTTGTGCTTCCAGTTCCTAGTTGGAAGCTCACCCTGCTCTCCTCTATACCAAAAGTGAAAGTCCACGTGAGCACTAACCTCGAACTAAGGCCCTGATTATCCTTGCAAATCGGGAGGCATGCAGCAGCTCTATGAGGCCTTCATCGCTGTTCTGCTATAGTTTAACGGTAGTAAGCTTACCAAGACTCCTAGGAACCATGCTTCAGCACCCGTTTCGGTAACAGAACATTGCATAGAGCCAGGAAGCTCTGGTGGGCCGTGTATGCTGCGTGTCAACCTAGAAATTGGAGACTTATGGCACAAGGCTTGTCTTCCCATTATGAAAGCCTCGTTCATGTGGCCTCGAATATACCTGAAGAGTTTGTTGTTGCCGCTGTTTTAGTCACTGCCGGCATAGTTCTGAGAAGATATTGAGTTTTCCCGTAAGAAACCTTGTGCCTCCAGTTCCTAGTTGGAAGCTCACCCTGCTCTGCTCTATACCTAAAGTGAAAGTCAACGTGAGCCACAATCTCGAAGTAAGGCACGGATTTGCCTTGCCAAACGGGAGGCGTGGAGCAGCTCCATGAGGCCTTCTTCACTGTTCCGCTTTAGTTTCACGGTAGTAAGCTTTCCAAGACTCCTAGGGACCTTGCTTCAGCACCCGTTTCGGTACCAGTATACTGAGTAGAGCCAGGAAGCTCAGGGCCAGCTCAGCAACTTCTGCCCCGTAGGCCTTTTGGAACACCCCATTGTTGGCTAGAGAAAGGCAACACACTGCACTCTTCCTTGGGAGAGCCAGATGACCTCAGCTCTACACAGGATTCAGGAACACACTTCTAGACTGTCCTCCATGCAGTGGATGTCACCTCATTCCCCTAGCTGAACTCTACTGAGAAAAACACTCTGCTTCTAATCCCTTTTCACCTTTTACACTTAGAGTCATGCGTCCTCAAGGAGGTGGTCGGCTTGCATTCCAAGTACAATTGAAACACAGTTCTTGGTGTAAAACTGCAGGTCTTTGGAAGAAGCACGGTCACCTAAGTCTCCCTCGCGCTTCCTTTGTTTAGGCACTTGGCTGCACGCAGAAAAGCGGTCGTAGAAAACAGTTGCATCACTGAAAGCCCCAGTGGGTATCGTGAATCTCTTTTGACTTGTTAGCATCAACATGTACTTATGCTGCGTGTCAATCTGGAAATGGGAGACACAAATCTAGTTTTCGCATTTTGAAAGCTCCACTCATGCAGTCTCGAAGCTACCTGTAAAGCAGTGTTGTTAACGTGCTTTTAGTTTCTGCCGGCATGGCTCAGAGAAGAACATGAGTTTTCTCGAAAGAAACCTTGTGCTTCCAGTTCCTAGTTGGAAGCTCACCCTGCTCTCCTCTATACCAAAAGTGAAAGTCCACGTGAGCAGTAACCTCCAAGGAAGGCCCTGATTATCCTTGCAAATCGGGAGGCATGCAGCAGCTCCATGAGGCCTTCATCGCTGTTCTGCTTTAGTTTAACGGTAGTAAGCTTTCCAAGACTCCTAGGAACCTTGCTTCAGCACCCGTTTCGGTAACAGAACACTGCATAGAGCCAGGAAGCTCTGGTCCTGCGAGTATGCTGCGTGTCAACGTACACATTGAAGACTGATGGCACAAGGCTCGTTTGCCCATTATGAGAGCTCCGTTTAAGTGGCCCCGAGTATTCCTGAAAAGCACTGTTGTTGCCGGGGCTTTACTCACTGCTGCATGGTTCTGAGAAGATACTGAGTTTTCCCGTAAGAAGCCTTGTGCTTCCAGTTCCCAGTTGGAAGCTCACCCTGCTCTGTTCTATATCTAAAGTGAAAGTCAACGTGAGCCTTAGCCTCGAAGTAAGGCCCTGAGTTGCCTTGCCAAACGGGAGGCCTGGAGCAGCTGCATGAGGCCTTCTTCACTGTTCTGCTTTAGTTTCATGGTAGTAAGCTTTTCAAGACTCCTAGGGACCTTGCTTTAGCACCCGTTTCGGTACCAGTATACTGAGTAGAGCTTAGAAACTCAGGGCCAGCTCAGCAACTTCAGCCCCGTAGGCCTTTTGGAACACCCCATTGTTGACTAGAGAAAGGCAACACACTGCACTCTTCCTTGGGTGAGCCAGATGACCTCAGCTCTACACAGGATACAGGAACACACTTCTAGACTGTCCTCCATGCAATGGATGTCACCTCATTCCCCTAGCTGAACTCTATTGAGAAAACCACTCTGCTTCTATTCCCTTTTCACCTTTTACACTTAGAGTCACGCATCCTCAAGGAGGTGGTCGGCTTGCATTCCAAGTACAATTTAAGCACAGTTCTTGGTGTAACACTGCAGGTCTCAGGAAGAAGCACAGGCCCCTAAGTCTCCATCGCGCATCCTTTGTTTAGGCACTTTGCTGCACGCAGATAAGCGGTCGTAGAAAAAATTGGAATCATGGTAAGCCCCAGTGGGATCGTGAATCTCTTTTGACTTGTTCGCATCAACATGTAGTTATGCTGCGTGTCATTCTGGAAATGTGAGACTGAGACACAAATCTTGTTATCCCATTTTAAAGCTTCACTCATGCAGTCTCGAAGCTACCTGTAAAGCACTGTGTTACCGTGCTTTTAGTTACTGCCGGCATGGCTCAGTGAAGAAAATGTTTTCTCTAAAGAAACCTTGTGCTTCCAGTTCCTAGTTGGACGCTCACCCTTCTCTCCTCTATACCTAAAGTGAAAGTCAATGTGAGCCCTAGCCTAGAAGTAAGGCCCTGATTTGCCTTGCCAAACGGGAGGAGTGGAGCAGCTCCATGTGGCCTTCAACACTGTTCTGCTTTACTTTAACGGTAGTAAGCATTCCAAGACTCCTAGAGACCTTGCTTCAGCACCCACTTGGGTATCAGAAAACTGCCTAGAGCCAGGAAGCTTTGGTCCTGCGTGTATGCTGCGTATCAACTTACAAATTGGAGACTGAGAGCACAAGGCTTGTTTGCCCATTATGAAAGCTCCGTTCATGCGGCTTCCAATATACCTGAAAAGCTTTGTTGTTGCCGCTCTTTTAGTAACTGCCGGCATGGTTCTGAGAAGATATTGAGTTTTCCCGTAAGAAACCTTGTGCTTCCAGTTCCTAGTTGGAAGCTCACCCTGCTCTCCTCTATACCAAAAGTGAAAGTCCACGTGAGCACTAACCTCGAACTAAGGCCCTGATTATCCTTGCAAATCGGGAGGCATGCAGCAGCTCTATGAGGCCTTCATCGCTGTTCTGCTATAGTTTAACGGTAGTAAGCTTACCAAGACTCCTAGGAACCATGCTTCAGCACCCGTTTCGGTAACAGAACATTGCATAGAGCCAGGAAGCTCTGGTGGGCCGTGTATGCTGCGTGTCAACCTAGAAATTGGAGACTTATGGCACAAGGCTTGTCTTCCCATTATGAAAGCCTCGTTCATGTGGCCTCGAATATACCTGAAGAGTTTGTTGTTGCCGCTGTTTTAGTCACTGCCGGCATAGTTCTGAGAAGATATTGAGTTTTCCCGTAAGAAACCTTGTGCCTCCAGTTCCTAGTTGGAAGCTCACCCTGCTCTGCTCTATACCTAAAGTGAAAGTCAACGTGAGCCACAATCTCGAAGTAAGGCACGGATTTGCCTTGCCAAACGGGAGGCGTGGAGCAGCTCCATGAGGCCTTCTTCACTGTTCCGCTTTAGTTTCACGGTAGTAAGCTTTCCAAGACTCCTAGGGACCTTGCTTCAGCACCCGTTTCGGTACCAGTATACTGAGTAGAGCCAGGAAGCTCAGGGCCAGCTCAGCAACTTCTGCCCCGTAGGCCTTTTGGAACACCCCATTGTTGGATAGAGAAAGGCAACACACTGCACTCTTCCTTGGGAGAGCCAGATGACCTCAGCTCTACACAGGATTCAGGAACACACTTCTAGACTGTCCTCCATGCAGTGGATGTCACCTCATTCCCCTAGCTGAACTCTACTGAGAAAAACACTCTGCTTCTAATCCCTTTTCACCTTTTACACTTAGAGTCATGCGTCCTCAAGGAGGTGGTCGGCTTGCATTCCAAGTAAAATTTAAACACAGTTCTTGGTGTAACACTGCAGGTCTTTGGAAGAAGCACAGTCACCTAAGTCTCCCTCGCGCTTCCTTTGTTTAGGCACTTGGCTGCACGCAGAAAAGCGGTCGTAGAAAACAGTTGCATCACTGAAAGCCCCAGTGGGTATCGTGAATCTCTTTTGACTTGTTAGCATCAACATGTACTTATGCTGCGTGTCAATCTGGAAATGGGAGACACAAATCTAGTTTTCGCATTTTGAAAGCTCCACTCATGCAGTCTCGAAGCTACCTGTAAAGCAGTGTTGTTAACGTGCTTTTAGTTTCTGCCGGCATGGCTCAGAGAAGAACATGAGTTTTCTCGAAAGAAACCTTGTGCTTCCAGTTCCTAGTTGGAAGCTCACCCTGCTCTCCTCTATACCAAAAGTGAAAGTCCACGTGAGCAGTAACCTCCAAGGAAGGCCCTGATTATCCTTGCAAATCGGGAGGCATGCAGCAGCTCCATGAGGCCTTCATCGCTGTTCTGCTTTAGTTTAACGGTAGTAAGCTTTCCAAGACTCCTAGGAACCTTGCTTCAGCACCCGTTTCGGTAACAGAACACTGCATAGAGCCAGGAAGCTCTGGTCCTGCGAGTATGCTGCGTGTCAACGTACACATTGAAGACTGATGGCACAAGGCTCGTTTGCCCATTATGAGAGCTCCGTTTAAGTGGCCCCGAGTATTCCTGAAAAGCACTGTTGTTGCCGGGGCTTTACTCACTGCTGCATGGTTCTGAGAAGATACTGAGTTTTCCCGTAAGAAGCCTTGTGCTTCCAGTTCCCAGTTGGAAGCTCACCCTGCTCTGTTCTATATCTAAAGTGAAAGTCAACGTGAGCCTTAGCCTCGAAGTAAGGCCCTGAGTTGCCTTGCCAAACGGGAGGCCTGGAGCAGCTGCATGAGGCCTTCTTCACTGTTCTGCTTTAGTTTCATGGTAGTAAGCTTTTCAAGACTCCTAGGGACCTTGCTTCAGCACCCGTTTCGGTACCAGTATACTGAGTAGAGCTTAGAAACTCAGGGCCAGCTCAGCAACTTCAGCCCCGTAGGCCTTTTGGAACACCCCATTGTTGACTAGAGAAAGGCAACACACTGCACTCTTCCTTGGGTGAGCCAGATGACCTCAGCTCTACACAGGATACAGGAACACACTTCTAGACTGTCCTCCATGCAATGGATGTCACCTCATTCCCCTAGTTGAACTCTATTGAGAAAACCACTCTGCTTCTATTCCCTTTTCACCTTTTACACTTAGAGTCACGCGTCCTCAAGGAGGTGGTCGGCTTGCATTCCAAGTACAATTTAAGCACAGTTCTTGGTGTAACACTGCAGGTCTCAGGAAGAAGCACAGGCCCCTAAGTCTCCATCGCGCATCCTTTGTTTAGGCACTTTGCTGCACGCAGATAAGCGGTCGTAGAAAAAATTGGAATCATGGTAAGCCCCAGTGGGATCGTGAATCTCTTTTGACTTGTTCGCATCAACATGTAGTTATGCTGCGTGTCATTCTGGAAATGTGAGACTGAGACACAAATCTTGTTATCCCATTTTAAAGCTTCACTCATGCAGTCTCGAAGCTACCTGTAAAGCACTGTGTTACCGTGCTTTTAGTTACTGCCGGCATGGCTCAGTGAAGAAAATGTTTTCTCTAAAGAAACCTTGTGCTTCCAGTTCCTAGTTGGACGCTCACCCTTCTCTCCTCTATACCTAAAGTGAAAGTCAACGTGAGCCCTAGCCTAGAAGTAAGGCCCTGATTTGCCTTGCCAAACGGGAGGAGTGGAGCAGCTCCATGTGGCCTTCAACACTGTTCTGCTTTACTTTAACGGTAGTAAGCATTCCAAGACTCCTAGAGACCTTGCTTCAGCACCCACTTGGGTATCAGAAAACTGCCTAGAGCCAGGAAGCTTTGGTCCTGCGTGTATGCTGCGTATCAACTTACAAATTGGAGACTGAGAGCACAAGGCTTGTTTGCCCATTATGAAAGCTCCGTTCATGCGGCTTCCAATATACCTGAAAAGCTTTGTTGTTGCCGCTCTTTTAGTAACTGCCGGCATGGTTCTGAGAAGATATTGAGTTTTCCCGTAAGAAACCTTGTGCTTCCAGTTCCTAGTTGGAAGCTCACCCTGCTCTCCTCTATACCAAAAGTGAAAGTCCACGTGAGCACTAACCTCGAACTAAGGCCCTGATTATCCTTGCAAATCGGGAGGCATGCAGCAGCTCTATGAGGCCTTCATCGCTGTTCTGCTATAGTTTAACGGTAGTAAGCTTACCAAGACTCCTAGGAACCATGCTTCAGCACCCGTTTCGGTAACAGAACATTGCATAGAGCCAGGAAGCTCTGGTGGGCCGTGTATGCTGCGTGTCAACCTAGAAATTGGAGACTTATGGCACAAGGCTTGTCTTCCCATTATGAAAGCCTCGTTCATGTGGCCTCGAATATACCTGAAGAGTTTGTTGTTGCCGCTGTTTTAGTCACTGCCGTCATAGTTCTGAGAAGATATTGAGTTTTCCCGTAAGAAACCTTGTGCCTCCAGTTCCTAGTTGGAAGCTCACCCTGCTCTGCTCTATACCTAAAGTGAAAGTCAACGTGAGCCACAATCTCGAAGTAAGGCACGGATTTGCCTTGCCAAACGGGAGGCGTGGAGCAGCTCCATGAGGCCTTCTTCACTGTTCCGCTTTAGTTTCACGGTAGTAAGCTTTCCAAGACTCCTAGGGACCTTGCTTCAGCACCCGTTTCGGTACCAGTATACTGAGTAGAGCCAGGAAGCTCAGGGCCAGCTCAGCAACTTCTGCCCCGTAGGCCTTTTGGAACACCCCATTGTTGGATAGAGAAAGGCAACACACTGCACTCTTCCTTGGGAGAGCCAGATGACCTCAGCTCTACACAGGATTCAGGAACACACTTCTAGACTGTCCTCCATGCAGTGGATGTCACCTCATTCCCCTAGCTGAACTCTACTGAGAAAAACACTCTGCTTCTAATCCCTTTTCACCTTTTACACTTAGAGTCATGCGTCCTCAAGGAGGTGGTCGGCTTGCATTCCAAGTACAATTTAAACACAGTTCTTGGTGTAAAACTGCAGGTCTTTGGAAGAAGCACGGTCACCTAAGTCTCCCTCGCGCTTCCTTTGTTTAGGCACTTGGCTGCACGCAGAAAAGCGGTCGTAGAAAACAGTTGCATCACTGAAAGCCCCAGTGGGTATCGTGAATCTCTTTTGACTTGTTAGCATCAACATGTACTTATGCTGCGTGTCAATCTGGAAATGGGAGACACAAATCTAGTTTTCGCATTTTGAAAGCTCCACTCATGCAGTCTCGAAGCTACCTGTAAAGCAGTGTTGTTAACGTGCTTTTAGTTTCTGCCGGCATGGCTCAGAGAAGAACATGAGTTTTCTCGAAAGAAACCTTGTGCTTCCAGTTCCTAGTTGGAAGCTCACCCTGCTCTCCTCTATACCAAAAGTGAAAGTCCACGTGAGCAGTAACCTCCAAGGAAGGCCCTGATTATCCTTGCAAATCGGGAGGCATGCAGCAGCTCCATGAGGCCTTCATCGCTGTTCTGCTTTAGTTTAACGGTAGTAAGCTTTCCAAGACTCCTAGGAACCTTGCTTCAGCACCCGTTTCGGTAACAGAACACTGCATAGAGCCAGGAAGCTCTGGTCCTGCGAGTATGCTGCGTGTCAACGTACACATTGAAGACTGATGGCACAAGGCTCGTTTGCCCATTATGAGAGCTCCGTTTAAGTGGCCCCGAGTATTCCTGAAAAGCACTGTTGTTGCCGGGGCTTTACTCACTGCTGCATGGTTCTGAGAAGATACTGAGTTTTCCCGTAAGAAGCCTTGTGCTTCCAGTTCCCAGTTGGAAGCTCACCCTGCTCTGTTCTATATCTAAAGTGAAAGTCAACGTGAGCCTTAGCCTCGAAGTAAGGCCCTGAGTTGCCTTGCCAAACGGGAGGCCTGGAGCAGCTGCATGAGGCCTTCTTCACTGTTCTGCTTTAGTTTCATGGTAGTAAGCTTTTCAAGACTCCTAGGGACCTTGCTTCAGCACCCGTTTCGGTACCAGTATACTGAGTAGAGCTTAGAAACTCAGGGCCAGCTCAGCAACTTCAGCCCCGTAGGCCTTTTGGAACACCCCATTGTTGACTAGAGAAAGGCAACACACTGCACTCTTCCTTGGGTGAGCCAGATGACCTCAGCTCTACACAGGATACAGGAACACACTTCTAGACTGTCCTCCATGCAATGGATGTCACCTCATTCCCCTAGCTGAACTCTATTGAGAAAACCACTCTGCTTCTATTCCCTTTTCACCTTTTACACTTAGAGTCACGCATCCTCAAGGAGGTGGTCGGCTTGCATTCCAAGTACAATTTAAGCACAGTTCTTGGTGTAACACTGCAGGTCTCAGGAAGAAGCACAGGCCCCTAAGTCTCCATCGCGCATCCTTTGTTTAGGCACTTTGCTGCACGCAGATAAGCGGTCGTAGAAAAAATTGGAATCATGGTAAGCCCCAGTGGGATCGTGAATCTCTTTTGACTTGTTCGCATCAACATGTAGTTATGCTGCGTGTCATTCTGGAAATGTGAGACTGAGACACAAATCTTGTTATCCCATTTTAAAGCTTCACTCATGCAGTCTCGAAGCTACCTGTAAAGCACTGTGTTACCGTGCTTTTAGTTACTGCCGGCATGGCTCAGTGAAGAAAATGTTTTCTCTAAAGAAACCTTGTGCTTCCAGTTCCTAGTTGGACGCTCACCCTTCTCTCCTCTATACCTAAAGTGAAAGTCAACGTGAGCCCTAGCCTAGAAGTAAGGCCCTGATTTGCCTTGCCAAACGGGAGGAGTGGAGCAGCTCCATGTGGCCTTCAACACTGTTCTGCTTTACTTTAACGGTAGTAAGCATTCCAAGACTCCTAGAGACCTTGCTTCAGCACCCACTTGGGTATCAGAAAACTGCCTAGAGCCAGGAAGCTTTGGTCCTGCGTGTATGCTGCGTATCAACTTACAAATTGGAGACTGAGAGCACAAGGCTTGTTTGCCCATTATGAAAGCTCCGTTCATGCGGCTTCCAATATACCTGAAAAGCTTTGTTGTTGCCGCTCTTTTAGTAACTGCCGGCATGGTTCTGAGAAGATATTGAGTTTTCCCGTAAGAAACCTTGTGCTTCCAGTTCCTAGTTGGAAGCTCACCCTGCTCTCCTCTATACCAAATGTGAAAGTCCACATGAGCACTAACCTCGAACTAAGGCCCTGATTATCCTTGCAAATCGGGAGGCATGCAGCAGCTCTATGAGGCCTTCATCGCTGTTCTGCTATAGTTTAACGGTAGTAAGCTTACCAAGACTCCTAGGAACCATGCTTCAGCACCCGTTTCGGTAACAGAACATTGCATAGAGCCAGGAAGCTCTGGTGGGCCGTGTATGCTGCGTGTCAACCTAGAAATTGGAGACTTATGGCACAAGGCTTGTCTTCCCATTATGAAAGCCTCGTTCATGTGGCCTCGAATATACCTGAAGAGTTTGTTGTTGCCGCTGTTTTAGTCACTGCCGGCATAGTTCTGAGAAGATATTGAGTTTTCCCGTAAGAAACCTTGTGCCTCCAGTTCCTAGTTGGAAGCTCACCCTGCTCTGCTCTATACCTAAAGTGAAAGTCAACGTGAGCCACAATCTCGAAGTAAGGCACGGATTTGCCTTGCCAAACGGGAGGCGTGGAGCAGCTCCATGAGGCCTTCTTCACTGTTCCGCTTTAGTTTCACGGTAGTAAGCTTTCCAAGACTCCTAGGGACCTTGCTTCAGCACCCGTTTCGGTACCAGTATACTGAGTAGAGCCAGGAAGCTCAGGGCCAGCTCAGCAACTTCTGCCCCGTAGGCCTTTTGGAACACCCCATTGTTGGCTAGAGAAAGGCAACACACTGCACTCTTCCTTGGGAGAGCCAGATGACCTCAGCTCTACACAGGATTCAGGAACACACTTCTAGACTGTCCTCCATGCAGTGGATGTCACCTCATTCCCCTAGCTGAACTCTACTGAGAAAAACACTCTGCTTCTAATCCCTTTTCACCTTTTACACTTAGAGTCATGCGTCCTCAAGGAGGTGGTCGGCTTGCATTCCAAGTACAATTTAAACACAGTTCTTGGTGTAAAACTGCAGGTCTTTGGAAGAAGCACGGTCACCTAAGTCTCCCTCGCGCTTCCTTTGTTTAGGCACTTGGCTGCACGCAGAAAAGCGGTCGTAGAAAACAGTTGCATCACTGAAAGCCCCAGTGGGTATCGTGAATCTCTTTTGACTTGTTAGCATCAACATGTACTTATGCTGCGTGTCAATCTGGAAATGGGAGACACAAATCTAGTTTTCGCATTTTGAAAGCTCCACTCATGCAGTCTCGAAGCTACCTGTAAAGCAGTGTTGTTAACGTGCTTTTAGTTTCTGCCGGCATGGCTCAGAGAAGAACATGAGTTTTCTCGAAAGAAACCTTGTGCTTCCAGTTCCTAGTTGGAAGCTCACCCTGCTCTCCTCTATACCAAAAGTGAAAGTCCACGTGAGCAGTAACCTCCAAGGAAGGCCCTGATTATCCTTGCAAATCGGGAGGCATGCAGCAGCTCCATGAGGCCTTCATCGCTGTTCTGCTTTAGTTTAACGGTAGTAAGCTTTCCAAGACTCCTAGGAACCTTGCTTCAGCACCCGTTTCGGTAACAGAACACTGCATAGAGCCAGGAAGCTCTGGTCCTGCGAGTATGCTGCGTGTCAACGTACACATTGAAGACTGATGGCACAAGGCTCGTTTGCCCATTATGAGAGCTCCGTTTAAGTGGCCCCGAGTATTCCTGAAAAGCACTGTTGTTGCCGGGGCTTTACTCACTGCTGCATGGTTCTGAGAAGATACTGAGTTTTCCCGTAAGAAGCCTTGTGCTTCCAGTTCCCAGTTGGAAGCTCACCCTGCTCTGTTCTATATCTAAAGTGAAAGTCAACGTGAGCCTTAGCCTCGAAGTAAGGCCCTGAGTTGCCTTGCCAAACGGGAGGCCTGGAGCAGCTGCATGAGGCCTTCTTCACTGTTCTGCTTTAGCTTCATGGTAGTAAGCTTTTCAAGACTCCTAGGGACCTTGCTTCAGCACCCGTTTCGGTACCAGTATACTGAGTAGAGCTTAGAAACTCAGGGCCAGCTCAGCAACTTCAGCCCCGTAGGCCTTTTGGAACACCCCATTGTTGACTAGAGAAAGGCAACACACTGCACTCTTCCTTGGGTGAGCCAGATGACCTCAGCTCTACACAGGATACAGGAACACACTTCTAGACTGTCCTCCATGCAATGGATGTCACCTCATTCCCCTAGCTGAACTCTATTGAGAAAACCACTCTGCTTCTATTCCCTTTTCACCTTTTACACTTAGAGTCACGCATCCTCAAGGAGGTGGTCGGCTTGCATTCCAAGTACAATTTAAGCACAGTTCTTGGTGTAACACTGCAGGTCTCAGGAAGAAGCACAGGCCCCTAAGTCTCCATCGCGCATCCTTTGTTTAGGCACTTTGCTGCACGCAGATAAGCGGTCGTAGAAAAAATTGGAATCATGGTAAGCCCCAGTGGGATCGTGAATCTCTTTTGACTTGTTCGCATCAACATGTAGTTATGCTGCGTGTCATTCTGGAAATGTGAGACTGAGACACAAATCTTGTTATCCCATTTTAAAGCTTCACTCATGCAGTCTCGAAGCTACCTGTAAAGCACTGTGTTACCGTGCTTTTAGTTACTGCCGGCATGGCTCAGTGAAGAAAATGTTTTCTCTAAAGAAACCTTGTGCTTCCAGTTCCTAGTTGGACGCTCACCCTTCTCTCCTCTATACCTAAAGTGAAAGTCAACGTGAGCCCTAGCCTAGAAGTAAGGCCCTGATTTGCCTTGCCAAACGGGAGGAGTGGAGCAGCTCCATGTGGCCTTCAACACTGTTCTGCTTTACTTTAACGGTAGTAAGCATTCCAAGACTCCTAGAGACCTTGCTTCAGCACCCACTTGGGTATCAGAAAACTGCCTAGAGCCAGGAAGCTTTGGTCCTGCGTGTATGCTGCGTATCAACTTACAAATTGGAGACTGAGAGCACAAGGCTTGTTTGCCCATTATGAAAGCTCCGTTCATGCGGCTTCCAATATACCTGAAAAGCTTTGTTGTTGCCGCTCTTTTAGTAACTGCCGGCATGGTTCTAAGAAGATATTGAGTTTTCCCGTAAGAAACCTTGTGCTTCCAGTTCCTAGTTGGAAGCTCACCCTGCTCTCCTCTATACCAAAAGTGAAAGTCCACGTGAGCACTAACCTCGAACTAAGGCCCTGATTATCCTTGCAAATCGGGAGGCATGCAGCAGCTCTATGAGGCCTTCATCGCTGTTCTGCTATAGTTTAACGGTAGTAAGCTTACCAAGACTCCTAGGAACCATGCTTCAGCACCCGTTTCGGTAACAGAACATTGCATAGAGCCAGGAAGCTCTGGTGGGCCGTGTATGCTGCGTGTCAACCTAGAAATTGGAGACTTATGGCACAAGGCTTGTCTTCCCATTATGAAAGCCTCGTTCATGTGGCCTCGAATATACCTGAAGAGTTTGTTGTTGCCGCTGTTTTAGTCACTGCCGGCATAGTTCTGAGAAGATATTGAGTTTTCCCGTAAGAAACCTTGTGCCTCCAGTTCCTAGTTGGAAGCTCACCCTGCTCTGCTCTATACCTAAAGTGAAAGTCAACGTGAGCCACAATCTCGAAGTAAGGCACGGATTTGCCTTGCCAAACGGGAGGCGTGGAGCAGCTCCATGAGGCCTTCTTCACTGTTCCGCTTTAGTTTCACGGTAGTAAGCTTTCCAAGACTCCTAGGGACCTTGCTTCAGCACCCGTTTCGGTACCAGTATACTGAGTAGAGCCAGGAAGCTCAGGGCCAGCTCAGCAACTTCTGCCCCGTAGGCCTTTTGGAACACCCCATTGTTGGCTAGAGAAAGGCAACACACTGCACTCTTCCTTGGGAGAGCCAGATGACCTCAGCTCTACACAGGATTCAGGAACACACTTCTAGACTGTCCTCCATGCAGTGGATGTCACCTCATTCCCCTAGCTGAACTCTACTGAGAAAAACACTCTGCTTCTAATCCCTTTTCACCTTTTACACTTAGAGTCATGCGTCCTCAAGGAGGTGGTCGGCTTGCATTCCAAGTACAATTGAAACACAGTTCTTGGTGTAAAACTGCAGGTCTTTGGAAGAAGCACGGTCACCTAAGTCTCCCTCGCGCTTCCTTTGTTTAGGCACTTGGCTGCACGCAGAAAAGCGGTCGTAGAAAACAGTTGCATCACTGAAAGCCCCAGTGGGTATCGTGAATCTCTTTTGACTTGTTAGCATCAACATGTACTTATGCTGCGTGTCAATCTGGAAATGGGAGACACAAATCTAGTTTTCGCATTTTGAAAGCTCCACTCATGCAGTCTCGAAGCTACCTGTAAAGCAGTGTTGTTAACGTGCTTTTAGTTTCTGCCGGCATGGCTCAGAGAAGAACATGAGTTTTCTCGAAAGAAACCTTGTGCTTCCAGTTCCTAGTTGGAAGCTCACCCTGCTCTCCTCTATACCAAAAGTGAAAGTCCACGTGAGCAGTAACCTCCAAGGAAGGCCCTGATTATCCTTGCAAATCGGGAGGCATGCAGCAGCTCCATGAGGCCTTCATCGCTGTTCTGCTTTAGTTTAACGGTAGTAAGCTTTCCAAGACTCCTAGGAACCTTGCTTCAGCACCCGTTTCGGTAACAGAACACTGCATAGAGCCAGGAAGCTCTGGTCCTGCGAGTATGCTGCGTGTCAACGTACACATTGAAGACTGATGGCACAAGGCTCGTTTGCCCATTATGAGAGCTCCGTTTAAGTGGCCCCGAGTATTCCTGAAAAGCACTGTTGTTGCCGGGGCTTTACTCACTGCTGCATGGTTCTGAGAAGATACTGAGTTTTCCCGTAAGAAGCCTTGTGCTTCCAGTTCCCAGTTGGAAGCTCACCCTGCTCTGTTCTATATCTAAAGTGAAAGTCAACGTGAGCCTTAGCCTCGAAGTAAGGCCCTGAGTTGCCTTGCCAAACGGGAGGCCTGGAGCAGCTGCATGAGGCCTTCTTCACTGTTCTGCTTTAGTTTCATGGTAGTAAGCTTTTCAAGACTCCTAGGGACCTTGCTTTAGCACCCGTTTCGGTACCAGTATACTGAGTAGAGCTTAGAAACTCAGGGCCAGCTCAGCAACTTCAGCCCCGTAGGCCTTTTGGAACACCCCATTGTTGACTAGAGAAAGGCAACACACTGCACTCTTCCTTGGGTGAGCCAGATGACCTCAGCTCTACACAGGATACAGGAACACACTTCTAGACTGTCCTCCATGCAATGGATGTCACCTCATTCCCCTAGCTGAACTCTATTGAGAAAACCACTCTGCTTCTATTCCCTTTTCACCTTTTACACTTAGAGTCACGCATCCTCAAGGAGGTGGTCGGCTTGCATTCCAAGTACAATTTAAGCACAGTTCTTGGTGTAACACTGCAGGTCTCAGGAAGAAGCACAGGCCCCTAAGTCTCCATCGCGCATCCTTTGTTTAGGCACTTTGCTGCACGCAGATAAGCGGTCGTAGAAAAAATTGGAATCATGGTAAGCCCCAGTGGGATCGTGAATCTCTTTTGACTTGTTCGCATCAACATGTAGTTATGCTGCGTGTCATTCTGGAAATGTGAGACTGAGACACAAATCTTGTTATCCCATTTTAAAGCTTCACTCATGCAGTCTCGAAGCTACCTGTAAAGCACTGTGTTACCGTGCTTTTAGTTACTGCCGGCATGGCTCAGTGAAGAAAATGTTTTCTCTAAAGAAACCTTGTGCTTCCAGTTCCTAGTTGGACGCTCACCCTTCTCTCCTCTATACCTAAAGTGAAAGTCAATGTGAGCCCTAGCCTAGAAGTAAGGCCCTGATTTGCCTTGCCAAACGGGAGGAGTGGAGCAGCTCCATGTGGCCTTCAACACTGTTCTGCTTTACTTTAACGGTAGTAAGCATTCCAAGACTCCTAGAGACCTTGCTTCAGCACCCACTTGGGTATCAGAAAACTGCCTAGAGCCAGGAAGCTTTGGTCCTGCGTGTATGCTGCGTATCAACTTACAAATTGGAGACTGAGAGCACAAGGCTTGTTTGCCCATTATGAAAGCTCCGTTCATGCGGCTTCCAATATACCTGAAAAGCTTTGTTGTTGCCGCTCTTTTAGTAACTGCCGGCATGGTTCTGAGAAGATATTGAGTTTTCCCGTAAGAAACCTTGTGCTTCCAGTTCCTAGTTGGAAGCTCACCCTGCTCTCCTCTATACCAAAAGTGAAAGTCCACGTGAGCACTAACCTCGAACTAAGGCCCTGATTATCCTTGCAAATCGGGAGGCATGCAGCAGCTCTATGAGGCCTTCATCGCTGTTCTGCTATAGTTTAACGGTAGTAAGCTTACCAAGACTCCTAGGAACCATGCTTCAGCACCCGTTTCGGTAACAGAACATTGCATAGAGCCAGGAAGCTCTGGTGGGCCGTGTATGCTGCGTGTCAACCTAGAAATTGGAGACTTATGGCACAAGGCTTGTCTTCCCATTATGAAAGCCTCGTTCATGTGGCCTCGAATATACCTGAAGAGTTTGTTGTTGCCGCTGTTTTAGTCACTGCCGGCATAGTTCTGAGAAGATATTGAGTTTTTCCGTAAGAAACCTTGTGCCTCCAGTTCCTAGTTGGAAGCTCACCCTGCTCTGCTCTATACCTAAAGTGAAAGTCAACGTGAGCCACAATCTCGAAGTAAGGCACGGATTTGCCTTGCCAAACGGGAGGCGTGGAGCAGCTCCATGAGGCCTTCTTCACTGTTCCGCTTTAGTTTCACGGTAGTAAGCTTTCCAAGACTCCTAGGGACCTTGCTTCAGCACCCGTTTCGGTACCAGTATACTGAGTAGAGCCAGGAAGCTCAGGGCCAGCTCAGCAACTTCTGCCCCGTAGGCCTTTTGGAACACCCCATTGTTGGCTAGAGAAAGGCAACACACTGCACTCTTCCTTGGGAGAGCCAGATGACCTCAGCTCTACACAGGATTCAGGAACACACTTCTAGACTGTCCTCCATGCAGTGGATGTCACCTCATTCCCCTAGCTGAACTCTACTGAGAAAAACACTCTGCTTCTAATCCCTTTTCACCTTTTACACTTAGAGTCATGCGTCCTCAAGGAGGTGGTCGGCTTGCATTCCAAGTACAATTTAAACACAGTTCTTGGTGTAACACTGCAGGTCTTTGGAAGAAGCACGGTCACCTAAGTCTCCCTCGCGCTTCCTTTGTTTAGGCACTTGGCTGCACGCAGAAAAGCGGTCGTAGAAAACAGTTGCATCACTGAAAGCCCCAGTGGGTATCGTGAATCTCTTTTGACTTGTTAGCATCAACATGTACTTATGCTGCGTGTCAATCTGGAAATGGGAGACACAAATCTAGTTTTCGCATTTTGAAAGCTCCACTCATGCAGTCTCGAAGCTACCTGTAAAGCAGTGTTGTTAACGTGCTTTTAGTTTCTGCCGGCATGGCTCAGAGAAGAACATGAGTTTTCTCGAAAGAAACCTTGTGCTTCCAGTTCCTAGTTGGAAGCTCACCCTGCTCTCCTCTATACCAAAAGTGAAAGTCCACGTGAGCAGTAACCTCCAAGGAAGGCCCTGATTATCCTTGCAAATCGGGAGGCATGCAGCAGCTCCATGAGGCCTTCATCGCTGTTCTGCTTTAGTTTAACGGTAGTAAGCTTTCCAAGACTCCTAGGAACCTTGCTTCAGCACCCGTTTCGGTAACAGAACACTGCATAGAGCCAGGAAGCTCTGGTCCTGCGAGTATGCTGCGTGTCAACGTACACATTGAAGACTGATGGCACAAGGCTTGTTTGCCCATTATGAGAGCTCCGTTTAAGTGGCCTCGAATATTCCTGAAAAGCACTGTTGTTGCCGGGGCTTTACTCACTGCTGCATGGTTCTGAGAAGATACTGAGTTTTCCCGTAAGAAACCTTGTGCTTCCAGTTCCTAGTTGGAAGCTCACCCTGCTCTGTTCTATATCTAAAGTGAAAGTCAACGTGAGCCCTAGCCTCGAAGTAAGGCCCTGAGTTGCCTTGCCAAACGGCAGGCCTGGAGCAGCTCCATGAGGCCTTCTTCACTGTTATGCTTTAGTTTCACAGTAGTAAGTCTTTTCAAGACTCCTAGGGACCTTGCTTCAGCACCCGTTTCGGTAAGAGTATACTGAGTAGAGACAGGAAGCTTTGGTCCAATTAAGCAACTTCCAGCCCTGTAGGCCTCTTGGAACAATCCAGTGTTGGATACAGAAAGGCAACACACTGCACTCTTCCTTGGGAGAGCCAGATGACCTCAGCTCTACACAGGATTTAAGAACACACTTCGAGACTGTCCTCCATGCAATGGATGTCACCTCATTCCCCTAGCTGAACTCTACTGAGAAAAACACTCTGCTTCTAATCCCTTTTCACCTTTTACACTTAGAGTCACGCATCCTCAAAGAGGTGGTCGGCTTGCATTCCAAGTACAATTAAAGCACAGTTCTTGTTGTAACACTGCAGGTCTTTGGAAGATGCACAGGCCCTAAGTTTCCCTGGCGCATCCGTTGTATAGGCACTTGGCTGCACGCAGAAAAGCGGTCGTAGAATAAAGTTGAATCACTGAAAGCCCCAGTGGGTATCGTGAATCTCTTTTGACTTGTTAGCATCAACATGTACTTACGCTGCGTGTCAATCTGGAAATGGGAGACTGATAGCACAAAGCTTGTTTTCCCATTTTGAAAGCTCCACTCATGCAGTCTCGAAGCTACCTGAAAAGCACTGTTGTTACCGTGTTTTTAGGGAATGCCGGCATGGCTCAGAGAAGAAAATGAGTTTTCCCGAAAGAAACCTTGTGCTTCCAGTTCCTAGTTGGAAGCTCACCCTGCTCTCCTCTACACCAAAAGTGAGAATCCCCGTGAGCACTAACCTCCAAGTAAGGCCCTGATTATCCTTGCAAATCGGGAGGCATGCAGCAGCTCCATGAGGCCTTCATCGCTGTTCTGCTTTAGTTTAACGGTAGTAAGCTTTCCAAGACTCCTAGGAACCTTGCTTCAGCACCCGTTTCGGTAACAGAAAACGGCATAGAGCCAGGAAGCTCTGGTCCTGCGAGTATGCTGCGTGTCAACGTACACATTGAAGACTGATGGCACAAGGCTTGTTTGCCCATTATGAGAGCTCCGTTTCTGTGGCCTCGAATATACCTGAAAAGCACTGTTGTTGCCGGGGCTTTACTCACTGCTGCATGGTTCTGAGAAGATACTGAGTTTTCCTGTAAGAAGCCTTGTGCTTCCAGTTCCCAGTTGGAAGCTCACCCTGCTCTGCTCTATATCTAAAGTGAAAGTCAACATGAGCCCTAGCCTCGAAGTAAGGCCCTGAGTTGCCTTGCCAAACGGGAGGCCTGGAGCAGCTCCATGAGGCCTTCTTCACTGTTCTGCTTTAGTTTCATGGTAGTAAGCTTTTCAAGACTCCTAGGGACCTTGCTTCAGCACCCGTTTCGGTACCAGTATACTGAGTAGAGCTTAGAAACTCAGGGCCAGCTCAGCAACTTCAGCCCCGTAGGCCTTTTGGAACACCCCATTGTTGACTAGAGAAAGGCAACACACTGCACTCTTCCTTGGGTGAGCCAGATGACCTCAGCTCTACACAGGATTCAGGAACACACTTCTAGACTGTCCTCCATGCAATGGATGTCACCTCATTCCCCTAGCTGAACTCTACTGAGAAAAACACTCTGCTTCTAATCCCTTTTCACCTTTTACACTTAGAGTCACGCGTCCTCAAGGAGGTGGTCGGCTTGCATTCCAAGTACAATTTAAGCACAGTTCTTGGTGTAACACTGCAGGTCTCAGGAAGAAGCACAGGCCCCTAAGTCTCCATCGTGCATCCTTTGTTTAGGCACTTTGCTGCACGCAGATAAGCGGTCGTAGAAAAAATTGGAATCATGGAAAGCCCCAGTGGGATCGTGAATCTCTTTTGACTTGTTCGCATCAACATGTAGTTATGCTGCGTGTCATTCTGGAAATGTGAGACTGAGACACAAATCTTGTTTTCCCATTTTAAAGCTTCACTCATGCAGTCTCGAAGCTACCTGTAAAGCACTGTGTTACCGTGCTTTTAGTTACTGCCGGCATGGCTCAGTGAAGAAAATGTTTTCTCTAAAGAAACCTTGTGCTTCCAGTTCCTAGTTGGACGCTCACCCTTCTCTCCTCTATACCTAAAGTGAAAGTCAACGTGAGCCCTAGCCTAGAAGTAAGGCCCTGATTTGCCTTGCCAAACGGGAGGAGTGGAGCAGCTCCATGTGGCCTTCAACCCTGTTCTGCTTTACTTTAACGGTAGTAAGCATTCCAAGACTCCTAGAGACCTTGCTTCAGCACCCACTTGGGTATCAGAAAACTGCCTAGAGCCAGGAAGCTTTGGTCCTGCGTGTATGCTGCGTATCAACTTACAAATTGGAGACTGAGAGCACAAGGCTTGTTTGCCCATTATGAAAGCTCCGTTCATGCGGCTTCCAATATACCTGAAAAGCTTTGTTGTTGCCGCTCTTTTAGTAACTGCCGGCATGGTTCTGAGAAGATATTGAGTTTTCCCGTAAGAAACCTTGTGCTTCCAGTTCCTAGTTGGAAGCTCACCCTGCTCTCCTCTATACCAAAAGTGAAAGTCCACGTGAGCACTAACCTCGAACTAAGGCCCTGATTATCCTTGCAATTCGGGAGGCATGCAGCAGCTCTATGAGGCCTTCATCGCTGTTCTGCTATAGTTTAACGGTAGTAAGCTTACCAAGACTCCTAGGAACCATGCTTCAGCACCCGTTTCGGTAACAGAACATTGCATAGAGCCAGGAAGCTCTGGTGGGCCGTGTATGCTGCGTGTCAACCTAGAAATTGGAGACTTATGGCACAAGGCTTGTCTTCCCATTATGAAAGCCTCGTTCATGTGGCCTCGAATATACCTGAAGAGTTTGTTGTTGCCGCTGTTTTAGTCACTGCCGGCATAGTTCTGAGAAGATATTGAGTTGTCCCGTAAGAAACCTTGTGCCTCCAGTTCCTAGTTGGAAGCTCACCCTGCTCTGCTCTATACCTAAAGTGAAAGTCAACGTGAGCCACAATCTCGAAGTAAGGCACGGATTTGCCTTGCCAAACGGGAGGCGTGGAGCAGCTCCATGAGGCCTTCTTCACTGTTCCGCTTTAGTTTCACGGTAGTAAGCTTTCCAAGACTCCTAGGGACCTTGCTTCAGCACCCGTTTCGGTACCAGTATACTGAGTAGAGCCAGGAAGCTCAGGGCCAGCTCAGCAACTTCTGCCCCGTAGGCCTTTTGGAACACCCCATTGTTGGCTAGAGAAAGGCAACACACTGCACTCTTCCTTGGGAGAGCCAGATGACCTCAGCTCTACACAGGATTCAGGAACACACTTCTAGACTGTCCTCCATGCAGTGGATGTCACCTCATTCCCCTAGCTGAACTCTACTGAGAAAAACACTCTGCTTCTAATCCCTTTTCACCTTTTACACTTAGAGTCACGCGTCCTCAAGGAGGTGGTCGGCTTGCATTCCAAGTACAATTGAAACACAGTTCTTGGTGTAACACTGCAGGTCTTTGGAAGAAGCACGGTCACCTAAGTCTCCCTCGCGCTTCCTTTGTTTAGGCACTTGGCTGCACGCAGAAAAGCGGTCGTAGAAAACAGTTGCATCACTGAAAGCCCCAGTGGGTATCGTGAATCTCTTTTGACTTGTTAGCATCAACATGTACTTATGCTGCGTGTCAATCTGGAAATGGGAGACACAAATCTAGTTTTCGCATTTTGAAAGCTCCACTCATGCAGTCTCGAAGCTACCTGTAAAGCAGTGTTGTTAACGTGCTTTTAGTTTCTGCCGGCATGGCTCAGAGAAGAACATGAGTTTTCTCGAAAGAAACCTTGTGCTTCCAGTTCCTAGTTGGAAGCTCACCCTGCTCTCCTCTATACCAAAAGTGAAAGTCCACGTGAGCAGTAACCTCCAAGGAAGGCCCTGATTATCCTTGCAAATCGGGAGGCATGCAGCAGCTCCATGAGGCCTTCATCGCTGTTCTGCTTTAGTTTAACGGTAGTAAGCTTTCCAAGACTCCTAGGAACCTTGCTTCAGCACCCGTTTCGGTAACAGAACACTGCATAGAGCCAGGAAGCTCTGGTCCTGCGAGTATGCTGCGTGTCAACGTACACACTGAAGACTGATGGCACAAGGCTCGTTTGCCCATTATGAGAGCTCCGTTTAAGTGGCCCCGAGTATTCCTGAAAAGCACTGTTGTTGCCGGGGCTTTACTCACTGCTGCATGGTTCTGAGAAGATACTGAGTTTTCCCGTAAGAAACCTTGTGCTTCCAGTTCCTAGTTGGAAGCTCACCCTGCTCTGTTCTATATCTAAAGTGAAAGTCAACGTGAGCCCTAGCCTCGAAGTAAGGCCCTGAGTTGCCTTGCCAAACGGCAGGCCTGGAGCAGCTCCATGAGGCCTTCTTCACTGTTATGCTTTAGTTTCATGGTAGTAAGCTTTTCAAGACTCCTAGGGACCTTGCTTCAGCACCCGTTTCGGTACCAGTATACTGAGTAGAGCTTAGAAACTCAGGGCCAGCTCAGCAACTTCAGCCCCGTAGGCCTTTTGGAACACCCCATTGTTGACTAGAGAAAGGCAACACACTGCACTCTTCCTTGGGTGAGCCAGATGACCTCAGCTCTACACAGGATACAGGAACACACTTCTAGACTGTCCTCCATGCAATGGATGTCACCTCATTCCCCTAGCTGAACTCTATTGAGAAAACCACTCTGCTTCTATTCCCTTTTCACCTTTTACACTTAGAGTCACGCATCCTCAAGGAGGTGGTCGGCTTGCATTCCAAGTACAATTTAAGCACAGTTCTTGGTGTAACACTGCAGGTCTCAGGAAGAAGCACAGGCCCCTAAGTCTCCATCGCGCATCCTTTGTTTAGGCACTTTGCTGCACGCAGATAAGCGGTCGTAGAAAAAATTGGAATCATGGTAAGCCCCAGTGGGATCGTGAATCTCTTTTGACTTGTTCGCATCAACATGTAGTTATGCTGCGTGTCATTCTGGAAATGTGAGACTGAGACACAAATCTTGTTATCCCATTTTAAAGCTTCACTCATGCAGTCTCGAAGCTACCTGTAAAGCACTGTGTTACCGTGCTTTTAGTTACTGCCGGCATGGCTCAGTGAAGAAAATGTTTTCTCTAAAGAAACCTTGTGCTTCCAGTTCCTAGTTGGACGCTCACCCTTCTCTCCTCTATACCTAAAGTGAAAGTCAACGTGAGCCCTAGCCTAGAAGTAAGGCCCTGATTTGCCTTGCCAAACGGGAGGAGTGGAGCATCTCCATGTGGCCTTCAACACTGTTCTGCTTTACTTTAACGGTAGTAAGCATTCCAAGACTCCTAGAGACCTTGCTTAGGCACCCACTTGGGTATCAGAAAACTGCCTAGAGCCAGGAAGCTTTGGTCCTGCGTGTATGCTGCCTATCAACTTACAAATTGGAGACTGAGAGCACAAGGCTTGTTTGCCCATTATGAAAGCTCCGTTCATGCGGCTTCCAATATACCTGAAAAGCTTTGTTGTTGCCGCTGTTTTAGTAACTGCCGGCATGGTTCTGAGAAGATATTGAGTTTTCCCGTAAGAAACCTTGTGCTTCCAGTTCCTAGTTGGAAGCTCACCCTGCTCTCCTCTATACCAAAAGTGAAAGTCCACGTGAGCACTAACCTCGAACTAAGGCCCTGATTATCCTTGCAAATCGGGAGGCATGCAGCAGCTCTATGAGGCCTTCATCGCTGTTCTGCTATAGTTTAACGGTAGTAAGCTTACCAAGACTCCTAGGAACCATGCTTCAGCACCCGTTTCGGTAACAGAACATTGCATAGAGCCAGGAAGCTCTGGTGGGCCGTGTATGCTGCGTGTCAACCTAGAAATTGGAGACTTATGGCACAAGGCTTGTCTTCCCATTATGAAAGCCTCGTTCATGTGGCCTCGAATATACCTGAAGAGTTTGTTGTTGCCGCTGTTTTAGTCACTGCCGGCATAGTTCTGAGAAGATATTGAGTTTTTCCGTAAGAAACCTTGTGCCTCCAGTTCCTAGTTGGAAGCTCACCCTGCTCTGCTCTATACCTAAAGTGAAAGTCAACGTGAGCCACAATCTCGAAGTAAGGCACGGATTTGCCTTGCCAAACGGGAGGCGTGGAGCAGCTCCATGAGGCCTTCTTCACTGTTCCGCTTTAGTTTCACGGTAGTAAGCTTTCCAAGACTCCTAGGGACCTTGCTTCAGCACCCGTTTCGGTACCAGTATACTGAGTAGAGCCAGGAAGCTCAGGGCCAGCTCAGCAACTTCTGCCCCGTAGGCCTTTTGGAACACCCCATTGTTGGCTAGAGAAAGGCAACACACTGCACTCTTCCTTGGGAGAGCCAGATGACCTCAGCTCTACACAGGATTCAGGAACACACTTCTAGACTGTCCTCCATGCAGTGGATGTCACCTCATTCCCCTAGCTGAACTCTACTGAGAAAAACACTCTGCTTCTAATCCCTTTTCACCTTTTACACTTAGAGTCATGCGTCCTCAAGGAGGTGGTCGGCTTGCATTCCAAGTACAATTTAAACACAGTTCTTGGTGTAACACTGCAGGTCTTTGGAAGAAGCACGGTCACCTAAGTCTCCCTCGCGCTTCCTTTGTTTAGGCACTTGGCTGCACGCAGAAAAGCGGTCGTAGAAAACAGTTGCATCACTGAAAGCCCCAGTGGGTATCGTGAATCTCTTTTGACTTGTTAGCATCAACATGTACTTATGCTGCGTGTCAATCTGGAAATGGGAGACACAAATCTAGTTTTCGCATTTTGAAAGCTCCACTCATGCAGTCTCGAAGCTACCTGTAAAGCAGTGTTGTTAACGTGCTTTTAGTTTCTGCCGGCATGGCTCAGAGAAGAACATGAGTTTTCTCGAAAGAAACCTTGTGCTTCCAGTTCCTAGTTGGAAGCTCACCCTGCTCTCCTCTATACCAAAAGTGAAAGTCCACGTGAGCAGTAACCTCCAAGGAAGGCCCTGATTATCCTTGCAAATCGGGAGGCATGCAGCAGCTCCATGAGGCCTTCATCGCTGTTCTGCTTTAGTTTAACGGTAGTAAGCTTTCCAAGACTCCTAGGAACCTTGCTTCAGCACCCGTTTCGGTAACAGAACACTGCATAGAGCCAGGAAGCTCTGGTCCTGCGAGTATGCTGCGTGTCAACGTACACACTGAAGACTGATGGCACAAGGCTCGTTTGCCCATTATGAGAGCTCCGTTTAAGTGGCCCCGTGTATTCCTGAAAAGCACTGTTGTTGCCGGGGCTTTACTCACTGCTGCATGGTTCTGAGAAGATACTGAGTTTTCCCGTAAGAAACCTTGTGCTTCCAGTTCCTAGTTGGAAGCTCACCCTGCTCTGTTCTATATCTAAAGTGAAAGTCAACGTGAGCCCTAGCCTCGAAGTAAGGCCCTGAGTTGCCTTGCCAAACGGCAGGCCTGGAGCAGCTCCATGAGGCCTTCTTCACTGTTATGCTTTAGTTTCACAGTAGTAAGTCTTTTCAAGACTCCTAGGGACCTTGCTTCAGCACCCGTTTCGGTAAGAGTATACTGAGTAGAGACAGGAAGCTTTGGTCCAATTAAGCAACTTCCAGCCCTGTAGGCCTCTTGGAACAATCCAGTGTTGGATACAGAAAGGCAACACACTGCACTCTTCCTTGGGAGAGCCAGATGACCTCAGCTCTACACAGGATTTAAGAACACACTTCGAGACTGTCCTCCATGCAATGGATGTCACCTCATTCCCCTAGCTGAACTCTACTGAGAAAAACACTCTGCTTCTAATCCCTTTTCACCTTTTACACTTAGAGTCACGCATCCTCAAAGAGGTGGTCGGCTTGCATTCCAAGTACAATTAAAGCACAGTTCTTGTTGTAACACTGCAGGTCTTTGGAAGATGCACAGGCCCTAAGTTTCCCTGGCGCATCCGTTTTATAGGCACTTGGCTGCACGCAGAAAAGCGGTCGTAGAATAAAGTTGAATCACTGAAAGCCCCAGTGGGTATCGTGAATCTCTTTTGACTTGTTAGCATCAACATGTACTTACGCTGCGTGTCAATCTGGAAATGGGAGACTGATAGCACAAAGCTTGTTTTCCCATTTTGAAAGCTCCACTCATGCAGTCTCGAAGCTACCTGAAAAGCACTGTTGTTACCGTGTTTTTAGGGAATGCCGGCATGGCTCAGAGAAGAAAATGAGTTTTCCCGAAAGAAACCTTGTGCTTCCAGTTCCTAGTTGGAAGCTCACCCTGCTCTCCTCTACACCAAAAGTGAGAATCCCCGTGAGCACTAACCTCCAAGTAAGGCCCTGATTATCCTTGCAAATCGGGAGGCATGCAGCAGCTCCATGAGGCCTTCATCGCTGTTCTGCTTTAGTTTAACGGTAGTAAGCTTTCCAAGACTCCTAGGAACCTTGCTTCAGCACCCGTTTCGGTAACAGAAAACGGCATAGAGCCAGGAAGCTCTGGTCCTGCGAGTATGCTGCGTGTCAACGTACACATTGAAGACTGATGGCACAAGGCTTGTTTGCCCATTATGAGAGCTCCGTTTCTGTGGCCTCGAATATACCTGAAAAGCACTGTTGTTGCCGGGGCTTTACTCACTGCTGCATGGTTCTGAGAAGATACTGAGTTTTCCTGTAAGAAGCCTTGTGCTTCCAGTTCCCAGTTGGAAGCTCACCCTGCTCTGCTCTATATCTAAAGTGAAAGTCAACATGAGCCCTAGCCTCAAAGTAAGGCCCTGAGTTGCCTTGCCAAACGGGAGGCCTGGAGCAGCTCCATGAGGCCTTCTTCACTGTTCTGCTTTAGTTTCATGGTAGTAAGCTTTTCAAGACTCCTAGGGACCTTGCTTCAGCACCCGTTTCGGTACCAGTATACTGAGTAGAGCTTAGAAACTCAGGGCCAGCTCAGCAACTTCAGCCCCGTAGGCCATTTGGAACACCCCATTGTTGACTAGAGAAAGGCAACACACTGCACTCTTCCTTGGGTGAGCCAGATGACCTCAGCTCTACACAGGATTCAGGAACACACTTCTAGACTGTCCTCCATGCAATGGATGTCACCTCATTCCCCTAGCTGAACTCTACTGAGAAAAACACTCTGCTTCTAATCCCTTTTCACCTTTTACACTTAGAGTCACGCATCCTCAAGGAGGTGGTCGGCTTGCATTCCAAGTACAATTTAAGCACAGTTCTTGGTGTAACACTGCAGGTCTCAGGAAGAAGCACAGGCCCCTAAGTCTCCATCGCGCATCCTTTGTTTAGGCACTTTGCTGCACGCAGATAAGCGGTCGTAGAAAAAATTGGAATCATGGAAAGCCCCAGTGGGATCGTGAATCTCTTTTGACTTGTTCGCATCAACATGTAGTTATGCTGCGTGTCATTCTGGAAATGTGAGACTGAGACACAAATCTTGTTTTCCCATTTTAAAGCTTCACTCATGCAGTCTCGAAGCTACCTGTAAAGCACTGTGTTACCGTGCTTTTAGTTACTGCCGGCATGGCTCAGTGAAGAAAATGTTTTCTCTAAAGAAACCTTGTGCTTCCAGTTCCTAGTTGGACGCTCACCCTTCTCTCCTCTATACCTAAAGTGAAAGTCAACGTGAGCCCTAGCCTAGAAGTAAGGCCCTGATTTGCCTTGCCAAACGGGAGGAGTGGAGCAGCTCCATGTGGCCTTCAACACTGTTCTGCTTTACTTTAACGGTAGTAAGCATTCCAAGACTCCTAGAGACCTTGCTTCAGCACCCACTTGGGTATCAGAAAACTGCCTAGAGCCAGGAAGCTTTGGTCCTGCGTGTATGCTGCGTATCAACTTACAAATTGGAGACTGAGAGCACAAGGCTTGTTTGCCCATTATGAAAGCTCCGTTCATGCGGCTTCCAATATACCTGAAAAGCTTTGTTGTTGCCGCTCTTTTAGTAACTGCTGGCATGGTTCTGAGAAGATATTGAGTTTTCCCGTAAGAAACCTTGTGCTTCCAGTTCCTAGTTGGAAGCTCACCCTGCTCTCCTCTATACCAAAAGTGAAAGTCCACGTGAGCACTAACCTCGAACTAAGGCCCTGATTATCCTTGCAAATCGGGAGGCATGCAGCAGCTCTATGAGGCCTTCATCGCTGTTCTGCTATAGTTTAACGGTAGTAAGCTTACCAAGACTCCTAGGAACCATGCTTCAGCACCCGTTTCGGTAACAGAACATTGCATAGAGCCAGGAAGCTCTGGTGGGCCGTGTATGCTGCGTGTCAACCTAGAAATTGGAGACTTATGGCACAAGGCTTGTCTTCCCATTATGAAAGCCTCGTTCATGTGGCCTCGAATATACCTGAAGAGTTTGTTGTTGCCGCTGTTTTAGTCACTGCCGGCATAGTTCTGAGAAGATATTGAGTTGTCCCGTAAGAAACCTTGTGCCTCCAGTTCCTAGTTGGAAGCTCACCCTGCTCTGCTCTATACCTAAAGTGAAAGTCAACGTGAGCCACAATCTCGAAGTAAGGCACGGATTTGCCTTGCCAAACGGGAGGCGTGGAGCAGCTCCATGAGGCCTTCTTCACTGTTCCGCTTTAGTTTCACGGTAGTAAGCTTTCCAAGACTCCTAGGGACCTTGCTTCAGCACCCGTTTCGGTACCAGTATACTGAGTAGAGCCAGGAAGCTCAGGGCCAGCTCAGCAACTTCTGCCCCGTAGGCCTTTTGGAACACCCCATTGTTGGCTAGAGAAAGGCAACACACTGCACTCTTCCTTGGGAGAGCCAGATGACCTCAGCTCTACACAGGATTCAGGAACACACTTCTAGACTGTCCTCCATGCAGTGGATGTCACCTCATTCCCCTAGCTGAACTCTACTGAGAAAAACACTCTGCTTCTAATCCCTTTTCACCTTTTACACTTAGAGTCACGCGTCCTCAAGGAGGTGGTCGGCTTGCATTCCAAGTACAATTGAAACACAGTTCTTGGTGTAACACTGCAGGTCTTTGGAAGAAGCACGGTCTCCTAAGTCTCCCTCGCGCTTCCTTTGTTTAGGCACTTGGCTGCACGCAGAAAAGCGGTCGTAGAAAACAGTTGCATCACTGAAAGCCCCAGTGGGTATCGTGAATCTCTTTTGACTTGTTAGCATCAACATGTACTTATGCTGCGTGTCAATCTGGAAATGGGAGACACAAATCTAGTTTTCGCATTTTGAAAGCTCCACTCATGCAGTCTCGAAGCTACCTGTAAAGCAGTGTTGTTAACGTGCTTTTAGTTTCTGCCGGCATGGCTCAGAGAAGAACATGAGTTTTCTCGAAAGAAACCTTGTGCTTCCAGTTCCTAGTTGGAAGCTCACCCTGCTCTCCTCTATACCAAAAGTGAAAGTCCACGTGAGCAGTAACCTCCAAGGAAGGCCCTGATTATCCTTGCAAATCGGGAGGCATGCAGCAGCTCCATGAGGCCTTCATCGCTGTTCTGCTTTAGTTTAACGGTAGTAAGCTTTCCAAGACTCCTAGGAACCTTGCTTCAGCACCCGTTTCGGTAACAGAACACTGCATAGAGCCAGGAAGCTCTGGTCCTGCGAGTATGCTGCGTGTCAACGTACACATTGAAGACTGATGGCACAAGGCTCGTTTGCCCATTATGAGAGCTCCGTTTAAGTGGCCTCGAATATTCCTGAAAAGCACTGTTGTTGCCGGGGCTTTACTCACTGCTGCATGGTTCTGAGAAGATACTGAGTTTTCCCGTAAGAAGCCTTGTGCTTCCAGTTCCCAGTTGGAAGCTCACCCTGCTCTGTTCTATATCTAAAGTGAAAGTCAACGTGAGCCTTAGCCTCGTAGTAAGGCCCTGAGTTGCCTTGCCAAACGGGAGGCCTGGAGCAGCTGCATGAGGCCTTCTTCACTGTTCTGCTTTAGTTTCATGGTAGTAAGCTTTTCAAGACTCCTAGGGACCTTGCTTCAGCACCCGTTTCGGTACCAGTATACTGAGTAGAGCTTAGAAACTCAGGGCCAGCTCAGCAACTTCAGCCCCGTAGGCCTTTTGGAACACCCCATTGTTGACTAGAGAAAGGCAACACACTGCACTCTTCCTTGGGTGAGCCAGATGACCTCAGCTCTACACAGGATACAGGAACACACTTCTAGACTGTCCTCCATGCAATGGATGTCACCTCATTCCCCTAGCTGAACTCTATTGAGAAAACCACTCTGCTTCTATTCCCTTTTCACCTTTTACACTTAGAGTCACGCATCCTCAAGGAGGTGGTCGGCTTGCATTCCAAGTACAATTTAAGCACAGTTCTTGGTGTAACACTGCAGGTCTCAGGAAGAAGCACAGGCCCCTAAATCTCCATCGCGCATCCTTTGTTTAGGCACTTTGCTGCACGCAGATAAGCGGTCGTAGAAAAAATTGGAATCATGGTAAGCCCCAGTGGGATCGTGAATCTCTTTTGACTTGTTCGCATCAACATGTAGTTATGCTGCGTGTCATTCTGGAAATGTGAGACTGAGACACAAATCTTGTTATCCCATTTTAAAGCTTCACTCATGCAGTCTCGAAGCTACCTGTAAAGCACTGTGTTACCGTGCTTTTAGTTACTGCCGGCATGGCTCAGTGAAGAAAATGTTTTCTCTAAAGAAACCTTGTGCTTCCAGTTCCTAGTTGGACGCTCACCCTTCTCTCCTCTATACCTAAAGTGAAAGTCAACGTGAGCCCTAGCCTAGAAGTAAGGCCCTGATTTGCCTTGCCAAACGGGAGGAGTGGAGCAGCTCCATGTGGCCTTCAACACTGTTCTGCTTTACTTTAACGGTAGTAAGCATTCCAAGACTCCTAGAGACCTTGCTTAGGCACCCACTTGGGTATCAGAAAACTGCCTAGAGCCAGGAAGCTTTGGTCCTGCGTGTATGCTGCCTATCAACTTACAAATTGGAGACTGAGAGCACAAGGCTTGTTTGCCCATTATGAAAGCTCCGTTCATGCGGCTTCCAATATACCTGAAAAGCTTTGTTGTTGCCGCTGTTTTAGTAACTGCCGGCATGGTTCTGAGAAGATATTGAGTTTTCCCGTAAGAAACCTTGTGCTTCCAGTTCCTAGTTGGAAGCTCACCCTGCTCTCCTCTATACCAAAAGTGAAAGTCCACGTGAGCACTAACCTCGAACTAAGGCCCTGATTATCCTTGCAAATCGGGAGGCATGCAGCAGCTCTATGAGGCCTTCATCGCTGTTCTGCTATAGTTTAACGGTAGTAAGCTTACCAAGACTCCTAGGAACCATGCTTCAGCACCCGTTTCGGTAACAGAACATTGCATAGAGCCAGGAAGCTCTGGTGGGCCGTGTATGCTGCGTGTCAACCTAGAAATTGGAGACTTATGGCACAAGGCTTGTCTTCCCATTATGAAAGCCTCGTTCATGTGGCCTCGAATATACCTGAAGAGTTTGTTGTTGCCGCTGTTTTAGTCACTGCCGGCATAGTTCTGAGAAGATATTGAGTTTTTCCGTAAGAAACCTTGTGCCTCCAGTTCCTAGTTGGAAGCTCACCCTGCTCTGCTCTATACCTAAAGTGAAAGTCAACGTGAGCCACAATCTCGAAGTAAGGCACGGATTTGCCTTGCCAAACGGGAGGCGTGGAGCAGCTCCATGAGGCCTTCTTCACTGTTCCGCTTTAGTTTCACGGTAGTAAGCTTTCCAAGACTCCTAGGGACCTTGCTTCAGCACCCGTTTCGGTACCAGTATACTGAGTAGAGCCAGGAAGCTCAGGGCCAGCTCAGCAACTTCTGCCCCGTAGGCCTTTTGGAACACCCCATTGTTGGCTAGAGAAAGGCAACACACTGCACTCTTCCTTGGGAGAGCCAGATGACCTCAGCTCTACACAGGATTCAGGAACACACTTCTAGACTGTCCTCCATGCAGTGGATGTCACCTCATTCCCCTAGCTGAACTCTACTGAGAAAAACACTCTGCTTCTAATCCCTTTTCACCTTTTACACTTAGAGTCATGCGTCCTCAAGGAGGTGGTCGGCTTGCATTCCAAGTACAATTTAAACACAGTTCTTGGTGTAACACTGCAGGTCTTTGGAAGAAGCACGGTCACCTAAGTCTCCCTCGCGCTTCCTTTGTTTAGGCACTTGGCTGCACGCAGAAAAGCGGTCGTAGAAAACAGTTGCATCACTGAAAGCCCCAGTGGGTATCGTGAATCTCTTTTGACTTGTTAGCATCAACATGTACTTATGCTGCGTGTCAATCTGGAAATGGGAGACACAAATCTAGTTTTCGCATTTTGAAAGCTCCACTCATGCAGTCTCGAAGCTACCTGTAAAGCAGTGTTGTTAACGTGCTTTTAGTTTCTGCCGGCATGGCTCAGAGAAGAACATGAGTTTTCTCGAAAGAAACCTTGTGCTTCCAGTTCCTAGTTGGAAGCTCACCCTGCTCTCCTCTATACCAAAAGTGAAAGTCCACGTGAGCAGTAACCTCCAAGGAAGGCCCTGATTATCCTTGCAAATCGGGAGGCATGCAGCAGCTCCATGAGGCCTTCATCGCTGTTCTGCTTTAGTTTAACGGTAGTAAGCTTTCCAAGACTCCTAGGAACCTTGCTTCAGCACCCGTTTCGGTAACAGAACACTGCATAGAGCCAGGAAGCTCTGGTCCTGCGAGTATGCTGCGTGTCAACGTACACACTGAAGACTGATGGCACAAGGCTCGTTTGCCCATTATGAGAGCTCCGTTTAAGTGGCCCCGAGTATTCCTGAAAAGCACTGTTGTTGCCGGGGCTTTACTCACTGCTGCATGGTTCTGAGAAGATACTGAGTTTTCCCGTAAGAAACCTTGTGCTTCCAGTTCCTAGTTGGAAGCTCACCCTGCTCTGTTCTATATCTAAAGTGAAAGTCAACGTGAGCCCTAGCCTCGAAGTAAGGCCCTGAGTTGCCTTGCCAAACGGCAGGCCTGGAGCAGCTCCATGAGGCCTTCTTCACTGTTATGCTTTAGTTTCACAGTAGTAAGTCTTTTCAAGACTCCTAGGGACCTTGCTTCAGCACCCGTTTCGGTAAGAGTATACTGAGTAGAGACAGGAAGCTTTGGTCCAATTAAGCAACTTCCAGCCCTGTAGGCCTCTTGGAACAATCCAGTGTTGGATACAGAAAGGCAACACACTGCACTCTTCCTTGGGAGAGCCAGATGACCTCAGCTCTACACAGGATTTAAGAACACACTTCGAGACTGTCCTCCATGCAATGGATGTCACCTCATTCCCCTAGCTGAACTCTACTGAGAAAAACACTCTGCTTCTAATCCCTTTTCACCTTTTACACTTAGAGTCACGCATCCTCAAAGAGGTGGTCGGCTTGCATTCCAAGTACAATTAAAGCACAGTTCTTGTTGTAACACTGCAGGTCTTTGGAAGATGCACAGGCCCTAAGTTTCCCTGGCGCATCCGTTTTATAGGCACTTGGCTGCACGCAGAAAAGCGGTCGTAGAATAAAGTTGAATCACTGAAAGCCCCAGTGGGTATCGTGAATCTCTTTTGACTTGTTAGCATCAACATGTACTTACGCTGCGTGTCAATCTGGAAATGGGAGACTGATAGCACAAAGCTTGTTTTCCCATTTTGAAAGCTCCACTCATGCAGTCTCGAAGCTACCTGAAAAGCACTGTTGTTACCGTGTTTTTAGGGAATGCCGGCATGGCTCAGAGAAGAAAATGAGTTTTCCCGAAAGAAACCTTGTGCTTCCAGTTCCTAGTTGGAAGCTCACCCTGCTCTCCTCTACACCAAAAGTGAGAATCCCCGTGAGCACTAACCTCCAAGTAAGGCCCTGATTATCCTTGCAAATCGGGAGGCATGCAGCAGCTCCATGAGGCCTTCATCGCTGTTCTGCTTTAGTTTAACGGTAGTAAGCTTTCCAAGACTCCTAGGAACCTTGCTTCAGCACCCGTTTCGGTAACAGAAAACGGCATAGAGCCAGGAAGCTCTGGTCCTGCGAGTATGCTGCGTGTCAACGTACACATTGAAGACTGATGGCACAAGGCTTGTTTGCCCATTATGAGAGCTCCGTTTCTGTGGCCTCGAATATACCTGAAAAGCACTGTTGTTGCCGGGGCTTTACTCACTGCTGCATGGTTCTGAGAAGATACTGAGTTTTCCTGTAAGAAGCCTTGTGCTTCCAGTTCCCAGTTGGAAGCTCACCCTGCTCTGCTCTATATCTAAAGTGAAAGTCAACATGAGCCCTAGCCTCAAAGTAAGGCCCTGAGTTGCCTTGCCAAACGGGAGGCCTGGAGCAGCTCCATGAGGCCTTCTTCACTGTTCTGCTTTAGTTTCATGGTAGTAAGCTTTTCAAGACTCCTAGGGACCTTGCTTCAGCACCCGTTTCGGTACCAGTATACTGAGTAGAGCTTAGAAACTCAGGGCCAGCTCAGCAACTTCAGCCCCGTAGGCCATTTGGAACACCCCATTGTTGACTAGAGAAAGGCAACACACTGCACTCTTCCTTGGGTGAGCCAGATGACCTCAGCTCTACACAGGATTCAGGAACACACTTCTAGACTGTCCTCCATGCAATGGATGTCACCTCATTCCCCTAGCTGAACTCTACTGAGAAAAACACTCTGCTTCTAATCCCTTTTCACCTTTTACACTTAGAGTCACGCATCCTCAAGGAGGTGGTCGGCTTGCATTCCAAGTACAATTTAAGCACAGTTCTTGGTGTAACACTGCAGGTCTCAGGAAGAAGCACAGGCCCCTAAGTCTCCATCGCGCATCCTTTGTTTAGGCACTTTGCTGCACGCAGATAAGCGGTCGTAGAAAAAATTGGAATCATGGAAAGCCCCAGTGGGATCGTGAATCTCTTTTGACTTGTTCGCATCAACATGTAGTTATGCTGCGTGTCATTCTGGAAATGTGAGACTGAGACACAAATCTTGTTTTCCCATTTTAAAGCTTCACTCATGCAGTCTCGAAGCTACCTGTAAAGCACTGTGTTACCGTGCTTTTAGTTACTGCCGGCATGGCTCAGTGAAGAAAATGTTTTCTCTAAAGAAACCTTGTGCTTCCAGTTCCTAGTTGGACGCTCACCCTTCTCTCCTCTATACCTAAAGTGAAAGTCAACGTGAGCCCTAGCCTAGAAGTAAGGCCCTGATTTGCCTTGCCAAACGGGAGGAGTGGAGCAGCTCCATGTGGCCTTCAACACTGTTCTGCTTTACTTTAACGGTAGTAAGCATTCCAAGACTCCTAGAGACCTTGCTTCAGCACCCACTTGGGTATCAGAAAACTGCCTAGAGCCAGGAAGCTTTGGTCCTGCGTGTATGCTGCGTATCAACTTACAAATTGGAGACTGAGAGCACAAGGCTTGTTTGCCCATTATGAAAGCTCCGTTCATGCGGCTTCCAATATACCTGAAAAGCTTTGTTGTTGCCGCTCTTTTAGTAACTGCTGGCATGGTTCTGAGAAGATATTGAGTTTTCCCGTAAGAAACCTTGTGCTTCCAGTTCCTAGTTGGAAGCTCACCCTGCTCTCCTCTATACCAAAAGTGAAAGTCCACGTGAGCACTAACCTCGAACTAAGGCCCTGATTATCCTTGCAAATCGGGAGGCATGCAGCAGCTCTATGAGGCCTTCATCGCTGTTCTGCTATAGTTTAACGGTAGTAAGCTTACCAAGACTCCTAGGAACCATGCTTCAGCACCCGTTTCGGTAACAGAACATTGCATAGAGCCAGGAAGCTCTGGTGGGCCGTGTATGCTGCGTGTCAACCTAGAAATTGGAGACTTATGGCACAAGGCTTGTCTTCCCATTATGAAAGCCTCGTTCATGTGGCCTCGAATATACCTGAAGAGTTTGTTGTTGCCGCTGTTTTAGTCACTGCCGGCATAGTTCTGAGAAGATATTGAGTTGTCCCGTAAGAAACCTTGTGCCTCCAGTTCCTAGTTGGAAGCTCACCCTGCTCTGCTCTATACCTAAAGTGAAAGTCAACGTGAGCCACAATCTCGAAGTAAGGCACGGATTTGCCTTGCCAAACGGGAGGCGTGGAGCAGCTCCATGAGGCCTTCTTCACTGTTCCGCTTTAGTTTCACGGTAGTAAGCTTTCCAAGACTCCTAGGGACCTTGCTTCAGCACCCGTTTCGGTACCAGTATACTGAGTAGAGCCAGGAAGCTCAGGGCCAGCTCAGCAACTTCTGCCCCGTAGGCCTTTTGGAACACCCCATTGTTGGCTAGAGAAAGGCAACACACTGCACTCTTCCTTGGGAGAGCCAGATGACCTCAGCTCTACACAGGATTCAGGAACACACTTCTAGACTGTCCTCCATGCAGTGGATGTCACCTCATTCCCCTAGCTGAACTCTACTGAGAAAAACACTCTGCTTCTAATCCCTTTTCACCTTTTACACTTAGAGTCACGCGTCCTCAAGGAGGTGGTCGGCTTGCATTCCAAGTACAATTGAAACACAGTTCTTGGTGTAACACTGCAGGTCTTTGGAAGAAGCACGGTCTCCTAAGTCTCCCTCGCGCTTCCTTTGTTTAGGCACTTGGCTGCACGCAGAAAAGCGGTCGTAGAAAACAGTTGCATCACTGAAAGCCCCAGTGGGTATCGTGAATCTCTTTTGACTTGTTAGCATCAACATGTACTTATGCTGCGTGTCAATCTGGAAATGGGAGACACAAATCTAGTTTTCGCATTTTGAAAGCTCCACTCATGCAGTCTCGAAGCTACCTGTAAAGCAGTGTTGTTAACGTGCTTTTAGTTTCTGCCGGCATGGCTCAGAGAAGAACATGAGTTTTCTCGAAAGAAACCTTGTGCTTCCAGTTCCTAGTTGGAAGCTCACCCTGCTCTCCTCTATACCAAAAGTGAAAGTCCACGTGAGCAGTAACCTCCAAGGAAGGCCCTGATTATCCTTGCAAATCGGGAGGCATGCAGCAGCTCCATGAGGCCTTCATCGCTGTTCTGCTTTAGTTTAACGGTAGTAAGCTTTCCAAGACTCCTAGGAACCTTGCTTCAGCACCCGTTTCGGTAACAGAACACTGCATAGAGCCAGGAAGCTCTGGTCCTGCGAGTATGCTGCGTGTCAACGTACACAATGAAGACTGATGGCACAAGGCTTGTTTGCCCATTATGAGAGCTCCGTTTAAGTGGCCTCGAATATTCCTGAAAAGCACTGTTGTTGCCGGGGCTTTACTCACTGCTGCATGGTTCTGAGAATATACTGAGTTTTCCCGTAAGAAGCCTTGTGCTTCCAGTTCCCAGTTGGAAGCTCACCCTGCTCTGTTCTATATCTAAAGTGAAAGTCAACGTGAGCCTTAGCCTCGAAGTAAGGCCCTGAGTTGCCTTGCCAAACGGGAGGCCTGGAGCAGCTGCATGAGGCCTTCTTCACTGTTCTGCTTTAGTTTCATGGTAGTAAGCTTTTCAAGACTCCTAGGGACCTTGCTTCAGCACCCGTTTCGGTACCAGTATACTGAGTAGAGCTTAGAAACTCAGGGCCAGCTCAGCAACTTCAGCCCCGTAGGCCTTTTGGAACACCCCATTGTTGACTATAGAAAGGCAACACACTGCACTCTTCCTTGGGTGAGCCAGATGACCTCAGCTCTACACAGGATACAGGAACACACTTCTAGACTGTCCTCCATGCAATGGATGTCACCTCATTCCCCTAGCTGAACTCTATTGAGAAAACCACTCTGCTTCTATTCCCTTTTCACCTTTTACACTTAGAGTCACGCATCCTCAAGGAGGTGGTCGGCTTGCATTCCAAGTACAATTTAAGCACAGTTCTTGGTGTAACACTGCAGGTCTCAGGAAGAAGCACAGGCCCCTAAGTCTCCATCGCGCATCCTTTGTTTAGGCACTTTGCTGCACGCAGATAAGCGGTCGTAGAAAAAATTGGAATCATGGTAAGCCCCAGTGGGATCGTGAATCTCTTTTGACTTGTTCGCATCAACATGTAGTTATGCTGCGTGTCATTCTGGAAATGTGAGACTGAGACACAAATCTTGTTATCCCATTTTAAAGCTTCACTCATGCAGTCTCGAAGCTACCTGTAAAGCACTGTGTTACCGTGCTTTTAGTTACTGCCGGCATGGCTCAGTGAAGAAAATGTTTTCTCTAAAGAAACCTTGTGCTTCCAGTTCCTAGTTGGACGCTCACCCTTCTCTCCTCTATACCTAAAGTGAAAGTCAACGTGAGCCCTAGCCTAGAAGTAAGGCCCTGATTTGCCTTGCCAAACGGGAGGAGTGGAGCAGCTCCATGTGGCCTTCAACACTGTTCTGCTTTACTTTAACGGTAGTAAGCATTCCAAGACTCCTAGAGACCTTGCTTAGGCACCCACTTGGGTATCAGAAAACTGCCTAGAGCCAGGAAGCTTTGGTCCTGCGTGTATGCTGCCTATCAACTTACAAATTGGAGACTGAGAGCACAAGGCTTGTTTGCCCATTATGAAAGCTCCGTTCATGCGGCTTCCAATATACCTGAAAAGCTTTGTTGTTGCCGCTGTTTTAGTAACTGCCGGCATGGTTCTGAGAAGATATTGAGTTTTCCCGTAAGAAACCTTGTGCTTCCAGTTCCTAGTTGGAAGCTCACCCTGCTCTCCTCTATACCAAAAGTGAAAGTCCACGTGAGCACTAACCTCGAACTAAGGCCCTGATTATCCTTGCAAATCGGGAGGCATGCAGCAGCTCTATGAGGCCTTCATCGCTGTTCTGCTATAGTTTAACGGTAGTAAGCTTACCAAGACTCCTAGGAACCATGCTTCAGCACCCGTTTCGGTAACAGAACATTGCATAGAGCCAGGAAGCTCTGGTGGGCCGTGTATGCTGCGTGTCAACCTAGAAATTGGAGACTTATGGCACAAGGCTTGTCTTCCCATTATGAAAGCCTCGTTCATGTGGCCTCGAATATACCTGAAGAGTTTGTTGTTGCCGCTGTTTTAGTCACTGCCGGCATAGTTCTGAGAAGATATTGAGTTGTCCCGTAAGAAACCTTGTGCCTCCAGTTCCTAGTTGGAAGCTCACCCTGCTCTGCTCTATACCTAAAGTGAAAGTCAACGTGAGCCACAATCTCGAAGTAAGGCACGGATTTGCCTTGCCAAACGGGAGGCGTGGAGCAGCTCCATGAGGCCTTCTTCACTGTTCCGCTTTAGTTTCACGGTAGTAAGCTTTCCAAGACTCCTAGGGACCTTGCTTCAGCACCCGTTTCGGTACCAGTATACTGAGTAGAGCCAGGAAGCTCAGGGCCAGCTCAGCAACTTCTGCCCCGTAGGCCTTTTGGAACACCCCATTGTTGGCTAGAGAAAGGCAACACACTGCACTCTTCCTTGGGAGAGCCAGATGACCTCAGCTCTACACAGGATTCAGGAACACACTTCTAGACTGTCCTCCATGCAGTGGATGTCACCTCATTCCCCTAGCTGAACTCTACTGAGAAAAACACTCTGCTTCTAATCCCTTTTCACCTTTTACACTTAGAGTCACGCGTCCTCAAGGAGGTGGTCGGCTTGCATTCCAAGTACAATTTAAACACAGTTCTTGGTGTAACACTGCAGGTCTTTGGAAGAAGCACGGTCACCTAAGTCTCCCTCGCGCTTCCTTTGTTTAGGCACTTGGCTGCACGCAGAAAAGCGGTCGTAGAAAACAGTTGCATCCCTGAAAGCCCCAGTGGGTATCGTGAATCTCTTTTGACTTGTTAGCATCAACATGTACTTATGCTGCGTGTCAATCTGGAAATGGGAGACACAAATCTAGTTTTCGCATTTTGAAAGCTCCACTCATGCAGTCTCGAAGCTACCTGTAAAGCAGTGTTGTTAACGTGCTTTTAGTTTCTGCCGGCATGGCTCAGAGAAGAACATGAGTTTTCTCGAAAGAAACCTTGTGCTTCCAGTTCCTAGTTGGAAGCTCACCCTGCTCTCCTCTATACCAAAAGTGAAAGTCCACGTGAGCAGTAACCTCCAAGGAAGGCCCTGATTATCCTTGCAAATCGGGAGGCATGCAGCAGCTCCATGAGGCCTTCATCGCTGTTCTGCTTTAGTTTAACGGTAGTAAGCTTTCCAAGACTCCTAGGAACCTTGCTTCAGCACCCGTTTCGGTAACAGAACACTGCATAGAGCCAGGAAGCTCTGGTCCTGCGAGTATGCTGCGTGTCAACGTACACATTGAAGACTGATGGCACAAGGCTCGTTTGCCCATTATGAGAGCTCCGTTTAAGTGGCCCCGAGTATTCCTGAAAAGCACTGTTGTTGCCGGGGCTTTACTCACTGCTGCATGGTTCTGAGAAGATACTGAGTTTTCCCGTAAGAAACCTTGTGCTTCCAGTTCCTAGTTGGAAGCTCACCCTGCTCTGTTCTATATCTAAAGTGAAAGTCAACGTGAGCCCTAGCCTCGAAGTAAGGCCCTGAGTTGCCTTGCCAAACGGCAGGCCTGGAGCAGCTCCATGAGGCCTTCTTCACTGTTATGCTTTAGTTTCACAGTAGTAAGTCTTTTCAAGACTCCTAGGGACCTTGCTTCAGCACCCGTTTCGGTAAGAGTATACTGAGTAGAGACAGGAAGCTTTGGTCCAATTAAGCAACTTCCAGCCCTGTAGGCCTCTTGGAACAATCCAGTGTTGGATACAGAAAGGCAACACACTGCACTCTTCCTTGGGAGAGCCAGATGACCTCAGCTCTACACAGGATTTAAGAACACACTTCGAGACTGTCCTCCATGCAATGGATGTCACCTCATTCCCCTAGCTGAACTCTACTGAGAAAAACACTCTGCTTCTAATCCCTTTTCACCTTTTACACTTAGAGTCACGCATCCTCAAAGAGGTGGTCGGCTTGCATTCCAAGTACAATTAAAGCACAGTTCTTGTTGTAACACTGCAGGTCTTTGGAAGATGCACAGGCCCTAAGTTTCCCTGGCGCATCCGTTGTATAGGCACTTGGCTGCACGCAGAAAAGCGGTCGTAGAATAAAGTTGAATCACTGAAAGCCCCAGTGGGTATCGTGAATCTCTTTTGACTTGTTAGCATCAACATGTACTTACGCTGCGTGTCAATCTGGAAATGGGAGACTGATAGCACAAAGCTTGTTTTCCCATTTTGAAAGCTCCACTCATGCAGTCTCGAAGCTACCTGAAAAGCACTGTTGTTACCGTGTTTTTAGGGAATGCCGGCATGGCTCAGAGAAGAAAATGAGTTTTCCCGAAAGAAACCTTGTGCTTCCAGTTCCTAGTTGGAAGCTCACCCTGCTCTCCTCTACACCAAAAGTGAGAATCCCCGTGAGCACTAACCTCCAAGTAAGGCCCTGATTATCCTTGCAAATCGGGAGGCATGCAGCAGCTCCATGAGGCCTTCATCGCTGTTCTGCTTTAGTTTAACGGTAGTAAGCTTTCCAAGACTCCTAGGAACCTTGCTTCAGCACCCGTTTCGGTAACAGAAAACGGCATAGAGCCAGGAAGCTCTGGTCCTGCGAGTATGCTGCGTGTCAACGTACACATTGAAGACTGATGGCACAAGGCTTGTTTGCCCATTATGAGAGCTCCGTTTCTGTGGCCTCGAATATACCTGAAAAGCACTGTTGTTGCCGGGGCTTTACTCACTGCTGCATGGTTCTGAGAAGATACTGAGTTTTCCTGTAAGAAGCCTTGTGCTTCCAGTTCCCAGTTGGAAGCTCACCCTGCTCTGCTCTATATCTAAAGTGAAAGTCAACATGAGCCCTAGCCTCGAAGTAAGGCCCTGAGTTGCCTTGCCAAACGGGAGGCCTGGAGCAGCTCCATGAGGCCTTCTTCACTGTTCTGCTTTAGTTTCATGGTAGTAAGCTTTTCAAGACTCCTAGGGACCTTGCTTCAGCACCCGTTTCGGTACCAGTATACTGAGTAGAGCTTAGAAACTCACGGCCAGCTCAGCAACTTCAGCCCCGTAGGCCTTTTGGAACACCCCATTGTTGACTAGAGAAAGGCAACACACTGCACTCTTCCTTGGGTGAGCCAGATGACCTCAGCTCTACACAGGATTCAGGAACACACTTCTAGACTGTCCTCCATGCAATGGATGTCACCTCATTCCCCTAGCTGAACTCTACTGAGAAAAACACTCTGCTTCTAATCCCTTTTCACCTTTTACACTTAGAGTCACGCGTCCTCAAGGAGGTGGTCGGCTTGCATTCCAAGTACAATTTAAGCACAGTTCTTGGTGTAACACTGCAGGTCTCAGGAAGAAGCACAGGCCCCTAAGTCTCCATCGCGCATCCTTTGTTTAGGCACTTTGCTGCACGCAGATAAGCGGTCGTAGAAAAAATTGGAATCATGGAAAGCCCCAGTGGGATCGTGAATCTCTTTTGACTTGTTCGCATCAACATGTAGTTATGCTGCGTGTCATTCTGGAAATGTGAGACTGAGACACAAATCTTGTTTTCCCATTTTAAAGCTTCACTCATGCAGTCTCGAAGCTACCTGTAAAGCACTGTGTTACCGTGCTTTTAGTTACTGCCGGCATGGCTCAGTGAAGAAAATGTTTTCTCTAAAGAAACCTTGAGCTTCCAGTTCCTAGTTGGACGCTCACCCTTCTCTCCTCTATACCTAAAGTGAAAGTCAACGTGAGCCCTAGCCTAGAAGTAAGGCCCTGATTTGCCTTGCCAAACGGGAGGAGTGGAGCAGCTCCATGTGGCCTTCAACACTGTTCTGCTTTACTTTAACGGTAGTAAGCATTCCAAGACTCCTAGAGACCTTGCTTCAGCACCCACTTGGGTATCAGAAAACTGCCTAGAGCCAGGAAGCTTTGGTCCTGCGTGTATGCTGCGTATCAACTTACAAATTGGAGACTGAGAGCACAAGGCTTGTTTGCCCATTATGAAAGCTCCGTTCATGCGGCTTCCAATATACCTGAAAAGCTTTGTTGTTGCCGCTGTTTTAGTAACTGCCGGCATGGTTCTGAGAAGATATTGAGTTTTCCCGTAAGAAACCTTGTGCTTCCAGTTCCTAGTTGGAAGCTCACCCTGCTCTCCTCTATACCAAAAGTGAAAGTCCACGTGAGCACTAACCTCGAACTAAGGCCCTGATTATCCTTGCAAATCGGGAGGCATGCAGCAGCTCTATGAGGCCTTCATCGCTGTTCTGCTATAGTTTAACGGTAGTAAGCTTACCAAGACTCCTAGGAACCATGCTTCAGCACCCGTTTCGGTAACAGAACATTGCATAGAGCCAGGAAGCTCTGGTGGGCCGTGTATGCTGCGTGTCAACCTAGAAATTGGAGACTTATGGCACAAGGCTTGTCTTCCCATTATGAAAGCCTCGTTCATGTGGCCTCGAATATACCTGAAGAGTTTGTTGTTGCCGCTGTTTTAGTCACTGCCGGCATAGTTCTGAGAAGATATTGAGTTGTCCCGTAAGAAACCTTGTGCCTCCAGTTCCTAGTTGGAAGCTCACCCTGCTCTGCTCTATACCTAAAGTGAAAGTCAACGTGAGCCACAATCTCGAAGTAAGGCACGGATTTGCCTTGCCAAACGGGAGGCGTGGAGCAGCTCCATGAGGCCTTCTTCACTGTTCTGCTTTAGTTTCACGGTAGTAAGCTTTCCAAGACTCCTAGGGACCTTGCTTCAGCACCCGTTTCGGTACCAGTATACTGAGTAGAGCCAGGAAGCTCAGGGCCAGCTCAGCAACTTCTGCCCCGTAGGCCTTTTGGAACACCCCATTGTTGGCTAGAGAAAGGCAACACACTGCACTCTTCCTTGGGAGAGCCAGATGACCTCAGCTCTACACAGGATTCAGGAACACACTTCTAGACTGTCCTCCATGCAGTGGATGTCACCTCATTCCCCTAGCTGAACTCTACTGAGAAAAACACTCTGCTTCTAATCCCTTTTCACCTTTTACACTTAGAGTCACGCGTCCTCAAGGAGGTGGTCGGCTTGCATTCCAAGTACAATTGAAACACAGTTCTTGGTGTAACACTGCAGGTCTTTGGAAGAAGCACGGTCACCTAAGTCTCCCTCGTGCTTCCTTTGTTTAGGCACTTGGCTGCACGCAGAAAAGCGGTCGTAGAAAACAGTTGCATCACTGAAAGCCCCAGTGGGTATCGTGAATCTCTTTTGACTTGTTAGCATCAACATGTACTTATGCTGCGTGTCAATCTGGAAATGGGAGACACAAATCTAGTTTTCGCATTTTGAAAGCTCCACTCATGCAGTCTCGAAGCTACCTGTAAAGCAGTGTTGTTAACGTGCTTTTAGTTTCTGCCGGCATGGCTCAGAGAAGAACATGAGTTTTCTCGAAAGAAACCTTGTGCTTCCAGTTCCTAGTTGGAAGCTCACCCTGCTCTCCTCTATACCAAAAGTGAAAGTCCACGTGAGCAGTAACCTCCAAGGAAGGCCCTGATTATCCTTGCAAATCGGGAGGCATGCAGCAGCTCCATGAGGCCTTCATCGCTGTTCTGCTTTAGTTTAACGGTAGTAAGCTTTCCAAGACTCCTAGGAACCTTGCTTCAGCACCCGTTTCGGTAACAGAACACTGCATAGAGCCAGGAAGCTCTGGTCCTGCGAGTATGCTGCGTGTCAACGTACACATTGAAGACTGATGGCACAAGGATTGTTTGCCCATTATGAGAGCTCCGTTTAAGTGGCCTCGAATATTCCTGAAAAGCACTGTTGTTGCCGGGGCTTTACTCACTGCTGCATGGTTCTGAGAAGATACTGAGTTTTCCCGTAAGAAGCCTTGTGCTTCCAGTTCCCAGTTGGAAGCTCACCCTGCTCTGTTCTATATCTAAAGTGAAAGTCAACGTGAGCCTTAGCCTCGAAGTAAGGCCCTGAGTTGCCTTGCCAAACGGGAGGCCTGGAGCAGCTGCATGAGGCCTTCTTCACTGTTCTGCTTTAGTTTCATGGTAGTAAGCTTTTCAAGACTCCTAGGGACCTTGCTTCAGCACCCGTTTCGGTACCAGTATACTGAGTAGAGCTTAGAAACTCAGGGCCAGCTCAGCAACTTCAGCCCCGTAGGCCTTTTGGAACACCCCATTGTTGACTAGAGAAAGGCAACACACTGCACTCTTCCTTGGGTGAGCCAGATGACCTCAGCTCTACACAGGATACAGGAACACACTTCTAGACTGTCCTCCATGCAATGGATGTCACCTCATTCCCCTAGCTGAACTCTATTGAGAAAACCACTCTGCTTCTATTCCCTTTTCACCTTTTACACTTAGAGTCACGCATCCTCAAGGAGGTGGTCGGCTTGCATTCCAAGTACAATTTAAGCACAGTTCTTGGTGTAACACTGCAGGTCTCAGGAAGAAGCACAGGCCCCTAAGTCTCCATCGCGCATCCTTTGTTTAGGCACTTTGCTGCACGCAGATAAGCGGTCGTAGAAAAAATTGGAATCATGGTAAGCCCCAGTGGGATCGTGAATCTCTTTTGACTTGTTCGCATCAACATGTAGTTATGCTGCGTGTCATTCTGGAAATGTGAGACTGAGACACAAATCTTGTTATCCCATTTTAAAGCTTCACTCATGCAGTCTCGAAGCTACCTGTAAAGCACTGTGTTACCGTGCTTTTAGTTACTGCCGGCATGGCTCAGTGAAGAAAATGTTTTCTCTAAAGAAACCTTGTGCTTCCAGTTCCTAGTTGGACGCTCACCCTTCTCTCCTCTATACCTAAAGTGAAAGTCAACGTGAGCCCTAGCCTAGAAGTAAGGCCCTGATTTGCCTTGCCAAACGGGAGGAGTGGAGCAGCTCCATGTGGCCTTCAACACTGTTCTGCTTTACTTTAACGGTAGTAAGCATTCCAAGACTCCTAGAGACCTTGCTTAGGCACCCACTTGGGTATCAGAAAACTGCCTAGAGCCAGGAAGCTTTGGTCCTGCGTGTATGCTGCCTATCAACTTACAAATTGGAGACTGAGAGCACAAGGCTTGTTTGCCCATTATGAAAGCTCCGTTCATGCGGCTTCCAATATACCTGAAAAGCTTTGTTGTTGCCGCTGTTTTAGTAACTGCCGGCATGGTTCTGAGAAGATATTGAGTTTTCCCGTAAGAAACCTTGTGCTTCCAGTTCCTAGTTGGAAGCTCACCCTGCTCTCCTCTATACCAAAAGTGAAAGTCCACGTGAGCACTAACCTCGAACTAAGGCCCTGATTATCCTTGCAAATCGGGAGGCATGCAGCAGCTCTATGAGGCCTTCATCGCTGTTCTGCTATAGTTTAACGGTAGTAAGCTTACCAAGACTCCTAGGAACCATGCTTCAGCACCCGTTTCGGTAACAGAACATTGCATAGAGCCAGGAAGCTCTGGTGGGCCGTGTATGCTGCGTGTCAACCTAGAAATTGGAGACTTATGGCACAAGGCTTGTCTTCCCATTATGAAAGCCTCGTTCATGTGGCCTCGAATATACCTGAAGAGTTTGTTGTTGCCGCTGTTTTAGTCACTGCCGGCATAGTTCTGAGAAGATATTGAGTTGTCCCGTAAGAAACCTTGTGCCTCCAGTTCCTAGTTGGAAGCTCACCCTGCTCTGCTCTATACCTAAAGTGAAAGTCAACGTGAGCCACAATCTCGAAGTAAGGCACGGATTTGCCTTGCCAAACGGGAGGCGTGGAGCAGCTCCATGAGGCCTTCTTCACTGTTCCGCTTTAGTTTCACGGTAGTAAGCTTTCCAAGACTCCTAGGGACCTTGCTTCAGCACCCGTTTCGGTACCAGTATACTGAGTAGAGCCAGGAAGCTCAGGGCCAGCTCAGCAACTTCTGCCCCGTAGGCCTTTTGGAACACCCCATTGTTGGCTAGAGAAAGGCAACACACTGCACTCTTCCTTGGGAGAGCCAGATGACCTCAGCTCTACACAGGATTCAGGAACACACTTCTAGACTGTCCTCCATGCAGTGGATGTCACCTCATTCCCCTAGCTGAACTCTACTGAGAAAAACACTCTGCTTCTAATCCCTTTTCACCTTTTACACTTAGAGTCACGCGTCCTCAAGGAGGTGGTCGGCTTGCATTCCAAGTACAATTTAAACACAGTTCTTGGTGTAACAGTGCAGGTCTTTGGAAGAAGCACGGTCACCTAAGTCTCCCTCGCGCTTCCTTTGTTTAGGCACTTGGCTGCACGCAGAAAAGCGGTCGTAGAAAACAGTTGCATCCCTGAAAGCCCCAGTGGGTATCGTGAATCTCTTTTGACTTGTTAGCATCAACATGTACTTATGCTGCGTGTCAATCTGGAAATGGGAGACACAAATCTAGTTTTCGCATTTTGAAAGCTCCACTCATGCAGTCTCGAAGCTACCTGTAAAGCAGTGTTGTTAACGTGCTTTTAGTTTCTGCCGGCATGGCTCAGAGAAGAACATGAGTTTTCTCGAAAGAAACCTTGTGCTTCCAGTTCCTAGTTGGAAGCTCACCCTGCTCTCCTCTATACCAAAAGTGAAAGTCCACGTGAGCAGTAACCTCCAAGGAAGGCCCTGATTATCCTTGCAAATCGGGAGGCATGCAGCAGCTCCATGAGGCCTTCATCGCTGTTCTGCTTTAGTTTAACGGTAGTAAGCTTTCCAAGACTCCTAGGAACCTTGCTTCAGCACCCGTTTCGGTAACAGAACACTGCATAGAGCCAGGAAGCTCTGGTCCTGCGAGTATGCTGCGTGTCAACGTACACATTGAAGACTGATGGCACAAGGCTCGTTTGCCCATTATGAGAGCTCCGTTTAAGTGGCCCCGAGTATTCCTGAAAAGCACTGTTGTTGCCGGGGCTTTACTCACTGCTGCATGGTTCTGAGAAGATACTGAGTTTTCCCGTAAGAAACCTTGTGCTTCCAGTTCCTAGTTGGAAGCTCACCCTGCTCTGTTCTATATCTAAAGTGAAAGTCAACGTGAGCCCTAGCCTCGAAGTAAGGCCCTGAGTTGCCTTGCCAAACGGCAGGCCTGGAGCAGCTCCATGAGGCCTTCTTCACTGTTATGCTTTAGTTTCACAGTAGTAAGTCTTTTCAAGACTCCTAGGGACCTTGCTTCAGCACCCGTTTCGGTAAGAGTATACTGAGTAGAGACAGGAAGCTTTGGTCCAATTAAGCAACTTCCAGCCCTGTAGGCCTCTTGGAACAATCCAGTGTTGGATACAGAAAGGCAACACACTGCACTCTTCCTTGGGAGAGCCAGATGACCTCAGCTCTACACAGGATTTAAGAACACACTTCGAGACTGTCCTCCATGCAATGGATGTCACCTCATTCCCCTAGCTGAACTCTACTGAGAAAAACACTCTGCTTCTAATCCCTTTTCACCTTTTACACTTAGAGTCACGCATCCTCAAAGAGGTGGTCGGCTTGCATTCCAAGTACAATTAAAGCACAGTTCTTGTTGTAACACTGCAGGTCTTTGGAAGATGCACAGGCCCTAAGTTTCCCTGGCGCATCCGTTGTATAGGCACTTGGCTGCACGCAGAAAAGCGGTCGTAGAATAAAGTTGAATCACTGAAAGCCCCAGTGGGTATCGTGAATCTCTTTTGACTTGTTAGCATCAACATGTACTTACGCTGCGTGTCAATCTGGAAATGGGAGACTGATAGCACAAAGCTTGTTTTCCCATTTTGAAAGCTCCACTCATGCAGTCTCGAAGCTACCTGAAAAGCACTGTTGTTACCGTGTTTTTAGGGAATGCCGGCATGGCTCAGAGAAGAAAATGAGTTTTCCCGAAAGAAACCTTGTGCTTCCAGTTCCTAGTTGGAAGCTCACCCTGCTCTCCTCTACACCAAAAGTGAGAATCCCCGTGAGCACTAACCTCCAAGTAAGGCCCTGATTATCCTTGCAAATCGGGAGGCATGCAGCAGCTCCATGAGGCCTTCATCGCTGTTCTGCTTTAGTTTAACGGTAGTAAGCTTTCCAAGACTCCTAGGAACCTTGCTTCAGCACCCGTTTCGGTAACAGAAAACGGCATAGAGCCAGGAAGCTCTGGTCCTGCGAGTATGCTGCGTGTCAACGTACACATTGAAGACTGATGGCACAAGGCTTGTTTGCCCATTATGAGAGCTCCGTTTCTGTGGCCTCGAATATACCTGAAAAGCACTGTTGTTGCCGGGGCTTTACTCACTGCTGCATGGTTCTGAGAAGATACTGAGTTTTCCTGTAAGAAGCCTTGTGCTTCCAGTTCCCAGTTGGAAGCTCACCCTGCTCTGCTCTATATCTAAAGTGAAAGTCAACATGAGCCCTAGCCTCGAAGTAAGGCCCTGAGTTGCCTTGCCAAACGGGAGGCCTGGAGCAGCTCCATGAGGCCTTCTTCACTGTTCTGCTTTAGTTTCATGGTAGTAAGCTTTTCAAGACTCCTAGGGACCTTGCTTCAGCACCCGTTTCGGTACCAGTATACTGAGTAGAGCTTAGAAACTCAGGGCCAGCTCAGCAACTTCAGCCCCGTAGGCCTTTTGGAACACCCCATTGTTGACTAGAGAAAGGCAACACACTGCACTCTTCCTTGGGTGAGCCAGATGACCTCAGCTCTACACAGGATTCAGGAAAACACTTCTAGACTGTCCTCCATGCAATGGATGTCACCTCATTCCCCTAGCTGAACTCTACTGAGAAAAACACTCTGCTTCTAATCCCTTTTCACCTTTTACACTTAGAGTCACGCGTCCTCAAGGAGGTGGTCGGCTTGCATTCCAAGTACAATTTAAGCACAGTTCTTGGTGTAACACTGCAGGTCTCAGGAAGAAGCACAGGCCCCTAAGTCTCCATCGCGCATCCTTTGTTTAGGCACTTTGCTGCACGCAGATAAGCGGTCGTAGAAAAAATTGGAATCATGGAAAGCCCCAGTGGGATCGTGAATCTCTTTTGACTTGTTCGCATCAACATGTAGTTATGCTGCGTGTCATTCTGGAAATGTGAGACTGAGACACAAATCTTGTTTTCCCATTTTAAAGCTTCACTCATGCAGTCTCGAAGCTACCTGTAAAGCACTGTGTTACCGTGCTTTTAGTTACTGCCGGCATGGCTCAGTGAAGAAAATGTTTTCTCTAAAGAAACCTTGTGCTTCCAGTTCCTAGTTGGACGCTCACCCTTCTCTCCTCTATACCTAAAGTGAAAGTCAACGTGAGCCCTAGCCTAGAAGTAAGGCCCTGATTTGCCTTGCCAAACGGGAGGAGTGGAGCAGCTCCATGTGGCCTTCAACACTGTTCTGCTTTACTTTAACGGTAGTAAGCATTCCAAGACTCCTAGAGACCTTGCTTCAGCACCCACTTGGGTATCAGAAAACTGTCTAGAGCCAGGAAGCTTTGGTCCTGCGTGTATGCTGCGTATCAACTTACAAATTGGAGACTGAGAGCACAAGGCTTGTTTGCCCATTATGAAAGCTCCGTTCATGCGGCTTCCAATATACCTGAAAAGCTTTGTTGTTGCCGCTCTTTTAGTAACTGCCGGCATGGTTCTGAGAAGATATTGAGTTTTCCCGTAAGAAACCTTGTGCTTCCAGTTCCTAGTTGGAAGCTCACCCTGCTCTCCTCTATACCAAAAGTGAAAGTCCACGTGAGCACTAACCTCGAACTAAGGCCCTGATTATCCTTGCAAATCGGGAGGCATGCAGCAGCTCTATGAGGCCTTCATCGCTGTTCTGCTATAGTTTAACGGTAGTAAGCTTACCAAGACTCCTAGGAACCATGCTTCAGCACCCGTTTCGGTAACAGAACATTGCATAGAGCCAGGAAGCTCTGGTGGGCCGTGTATGCTGCGTGTCAACCTAGAAATTGGAGACTTATGGCACAAGGCTTGTCTTCCCATTATGAAAGCCTCGTTCATGTGGCCTCGAATATACCTGAAGAGTTTGTTGTTGCCGCTGTTTTAGTCACTGCCGGCATAGTTCTGAGAAGATATTGAGTTGTCCCGTAAGAAACCTTGTGCCTCCAGTTCCTAGTTGGAAGCTCACCCTGCTCTGCTCTATACCTAAAGTGAAAGTCAACGTGAGCCACAATCTCGAAGTAAGGCACGGATTTGCCTTGCCAAACGGGAGGCGTGGAGCAGCTCCATGAGGCCTTCTTCACTGTTCTGCTTTAGTTTCACGGTAGTAAGCTTTCCAAGACTCCTAGGGACCTTGCTTCAGCACCCGTTTCGGTACCAGTATACTGAGTAGAGCCAGGAAGCTCAGGGCCAGCTCAGCAACTTCTGCCCCGTAGGCCTTTTGGAACACCCCATTGTTGGCTAGAGAAAGGCAACACACTGCACTCTTCCTTGGGAGAGCCAGATGACCTCAGCTCTACACAGGATTCAGGAACACACTTCTAGACTGTCCTCCATGCAGTGGATGTCACCTCATTCCCCTAGCTGAACTCTACTGAGAAAAACACTCTGCTTCTAATCCCTTTTCACCTTTTACACTTAGAGTCACGCGTCCTCAAGGAGGTGGTCGGCTTGCATTCCAAGTACAATTGAAACACAGTTCTTGGTGTAACACTGCAGGTCTTTGGAAGAAGCACGGTCACCTAAGTCTCCCTCGTGCTTCCTTTGTTTAGGCACTTGGCTGCACGCAGAAAAGCGGTCGTAGAAAACAGTTGCATCACTGAAAGCCCCAGTGGGTATCGTGAATCTCTTTTGACTTGTTAGCATCAACATGTACTTATGCTGCGTGTCAATCTGGAAATGGGAGACACAAATCTAGTTTTCGCATTTTGAAAGCTCCACTCATGCAGTCTCGAAGCTACATGTAAAGCAGTGTTCTTAACGTGCTTTTAGTTTCTGCCGGCATGGCTCAGAGAAGAACATGAGTTTTCTCGAAAGAAACCTTGTGCTTCCAGTTCCTAGTTGGAAGCTCACCCTGCTCTCCTCTATACCAAAAGTGAAAGTCCACGTGAGCAGTAACCTCCAAGGAAGGCCCTGATTATCCTTGCAAATCGGGAGGCATGCAGCAGCTCCATGAGGCCTTCATCGCTGTTCTGCTTTAGTTTAACGGTAGTAAGCTTTCCAAGACTCCTAGGAACCTTGCTTCAGCACCCGTTTCGGTAACAGAACACTGCATAGAGCCAGGAAGCTCTGGTCCTGCGAGTATGCTGCGTGTCAACGTACACATTGAAGACTGATGGCACAAGGCTTGTTTGCCCATTATGAGAGCTCCGTTTAAGTGGCCTCGAATATTCCTGAAAAGCACTGTTGTTGCCGGGGCTTTACTCACTGCTGCATGGTTCTGAGAAGATACTGAGTTTTCCCGTAAGAAGCCTTGTGCTTCCAGTTCCCAGTTGGAAGCTCACCCTGCTCTGTTCTATATCTAAAGTGAAAGTCAACGTGAGCCTTAGCCTCGAAGTAAGGCCCTGAGTTGCCTTGCCAAACGGGAGGCCTGGAGCAGCTGCATGAGGCCTTCTTCACTGTTCTGCTTTAGTTTCATGGTAGTAAGCTTTTCAAGACTCCTAGGGACCTTGCTTCAGCACCCGTTTCGGTACCAGTATACTGAGTAGAGCTTAGAAACTCAGGGCCAGCTCAGCAACTTCAGCCCCGTAGGCCTTTTGGAACACCCCATTGTTGACTAGAGAAAGGCAACACACTGCACTCTTCCTTGGGTGAGCCAGATGACCTCAGCTCTACACAGGATACAGGAACACACTTCTAGACTGTCCTCCATGCAATGGATGTCACCTCATTCCCCTAGCTGAACTCTATTGAGAAAACCACTCTGCTTCTATTCCCTTTTCACCTTTTACACTTAGAGTCACGCATCCTCAAGGAGGTGGTCGGCTTGCATTCCAAGTACAATTTAAGCACAGTTCTTGGTGTAACACTGCAGGTCTCAGGAAGAAGCACAGGCCCCTAAGTCTCCATCGCGCATCCTTTGTTTAGGCACTTTGCTGCACGCAGATAAGCGGTCGTAGAAAAAATTGGAATCATGGTAAGCCCCAGTGGGATCGTGAATCTCTTTTGACTTGTTCGCATCAACATGTAGTTATGCTGCGTGTCATTCTGGAAATGTGAGACTGAGACACAAATCTTGTTATCCCATTTTAAAGCTTCACTCATGCAGTCTCGAAGCTACCTGTAAAGCACTGTGTTACCGTGCTTTTAGTTACTGCCGGCATGGCTCAGTGAAGAAAATGTTTTCTCTAAAGAAACCTTGTGCTTCCAGTTCCTAGTTGGACGCTCACCCTTCTCTCCTCTATACCTAAAGTGAAAGTCAACGTGAGCCCTAGCCTAGAAGTAAGGCCCTGATTTGCCTTGCCAAACGGGAGGAGTGGAGCAGCTCCATGTGGCCTTCAACACTGTTCTGCTTTACTTTAACGGTAGTAAGCATTCCAAGACTCCTAGAGACCTTGCTTAGGCACCCACTTGGGTATCAGAAAACTGCCTAGAGCCAGGAAGCTTTGGTCCTGCGTGTATGCTGCCTATCAACTTACAAATTGGAGACTGAGAGCACAAGGCTTGTTTGCCCATTATGAAAGCTCCGTTCATGCGGCTTCCAATATACCTGAAAAGCTTTGTTGTTGCCGCTCTTTTAGTAACTGCCGGCATGGTTCTGAGAAGATATTGAGTTTTCCCGTAAGAAACCTTGTGCTTCCAGTTCCTAGTTGGAAGCTCACCCTGCTCTCCTCTATACCAAAAGTGAAAGTCCACGTGAGCACTAACCTCGAACTAAGGCCCTGATTATCCTTGCAAATCGGGAGGCATGCAGCAGCTCTATGAGGCCTTCATCGCTGTTCTGCTATAGTTTAACGGTAGTAAGCTTACCAAGACTCCTAGGAACCATGCTTCAGCACCCGTTTCGGTAACAGAACATTGCATAGAGCCAGGAAGCTCTGGTGGGCCGTGTATGCTGCGTGTCAACCTAGAAATTGGAGACTTATGGCACAAGGCTTGTCTTCCCATTATGAAAGCCTCGTTCATGTGGCCTCGAATATACCTGAAGAGTTTGTTGTTGCCGCTGTTTTAGTCACTGCCGGCATAGTTCTGAGAAGATATTGAGTTGTCCCGTAAGAAACCTTGTGCCTCCAGTTCCTAGTTGGAAGCTCACCCTGCTCTGCTCTATACCTAAAGTGAAAGTCAACGTGAGCCACAATCTCGAAGTAAGGCACAGATTTGCCTTGCCAAACGGGAGGCGTGGAGCAGCTCCATGAGGCCTTCTTCACTGTTCCGCTTTAGTTTCACGGTAGTAAGCTTTCCAAGACTCCTAGGGACCTTGCTTCAGCACCCGTTTCGGTACCAGTATACTGAGTAGAGCCAGGAAGCTCAGGGCCAGCTCAGCAACTTCTGCCCCGTAGGCCTTTTGGAACACCCCATTGTTGACTAGAGAAAGGCAACACACTGCACTCTTCCTTGGGAGAGCCAGATGACCTCAGCTCTACACAGGATTCAGGAACACACTTCTAGACTGTCCTCCATGCAGTGGATGTCACCTCATTCCCCTAGCTGAACTCTACTGAGAAAAACACTCTGCTTCTAATCCCTTTTCACCTTTTACACTTAGAGTCACGCATCCTCAAGGAGGTGGTCGGCTTGCATTCCAAGTACAATTTAAACACTGTTCTTGGTGTAACACTGCAGGTCTTTGGAAGAAGCACGGTCACCTAAGTCTCCCTCGCGCTTCCTTTGTTTAGGCACTTGGCTGCACGCAGAAAAGCGGTCGTAGAAAACAGTTGCATCACTGAAAGCCCCAGTGGGTATCGTGAATCTCTTTTGACTTGTTAGCATCAACATGTACTTATGCTGCGTGTCAATCTGGAAATGGGAGACACAAATCTAGTTTTCGCATTTTGAAAGCTCCACTCATGCAGTCTCGAAGCTACCTGTAAAGCAGTGTTGTTAACGTGCTTTTAGTTTCTGCCGGCATGGCTCAGAGAAGAACATGAGTTTTCTCGAAAGAAACCTTGTGCTTCCAGTTCCTAGTTGGAAGCTCACCCTGCTCTCCTCTATACCAAAAGTGAAAGTCCACGTGAGCAGTAACCTCCAAGGAAGGCCCTGATTATCCTTGCAAATCGGGAGGCATGCAGCAGCTCCATGAGGCCTTCATCGCTGTTCTGCTTTAGTTTAACGGTAGTAAGCTTTCCAAGACTCCTAGGAACCTTGCTTCAGCACCCGTTTCGGTAACAGAACACTGCATAGAGCCAGGAAGCTCTGGTCCTGCGAGTATGCTGCGTGTCAACGTACACATTGAAGACTGATGGCACAAGGCTCGTTTGCCCATTATGAGAGCTCCGTTTAAGTGGCCCCGAGTATTCCTGAAAAGCACTGTTGTTGCCGGGGCTTTACTCACTGCTGCATGGTTCTGAGAAGATACTGAGTTTTCCCGTAAGAAACCTTGTGCTTCCAGTTCCTAGTTGGAAGCTCACCCTGCTCTGTTCTATATCTAAAGTGAAAGTCAACGTGAGCCCTAGCCTCGAAGTAAGGCCCTGAGTTGCCTTGCCAAACGGCAGGCCTGGAGCAGCTCCATGAGGCCTTCTTCACTGTTATGATTTAGTTTCACAGTAGTAAGTCTTTTCAAGACTCCTAGGGACCTTGCTTCAGCACCCGTTTCGGTAAGAGTATACTGAGTAGAGACAGGAAGCTTTGGTCCAATTAAGCAACTTCCAGCCCTGTAGGCCTCTTGGAACAATCCAGTGTTGGATACAGAAAGGCAACACACTGCACTCTTCCTTGGGAGAGCCAGATGACCTCAGCTCTACACAGGATTTAAGAACACACTTCGAGACTGTCCTCCATGCAATGGATGTCACCTCATTCCCCTAGCTGAACTCTACTGAGAAAAACACTCTGCTTCTAATCCCTTTTCACCTTTTACACTTAGAGTCACGCATCCTCAAAGAGGTGGTCGGCTTGCATTCCAAGTACAATTAAAGCACAGTTCTTGTTGTAACACTGCAGGTCTTTGGAAGATGCACAGGCCCTAAGTTTCCCTGGCGCATCCGTTGTATAGGCACTTGGCTGCACGCAGAAAAGCGGTCGTAGAATAAAGTTGAATCACTGAAAGCCCCAGTGGGTATCGTGAATCTCTTTTGACTTGTTAGCATCAACATGTACTTACGCTGCGTGTCAATCTGGAAATGGGAGACTGATAGCACAAAGCTTGTTTTCCCATTTTGAAAGCTCCACTCATGCAGTCTCGAAGCTACCTGAAAAGCACTGTTGTTACCGTGTTTTTAGGGAATGCCGGCATGGCTCAGAGAAGAAAATGAGTTTTCCCGAAAGAAACCTTGTGCTTCCAGTTCCTAGTTGGAAGCTCACCCTGCTCTCCTCTACACCAAAAGTGAGAATCCCCGTGAGCACTAACCTCCAAGTAAGGCCCTGATTATCCTTGCAAATCGGGAGGCATGCAGCAGCTCCATGAGGCCTTCATCGCTGTTCTGCTTTAGTTTAACGGTAGTAAGCTTTCCAAGACTCCTAGGAACCTTGCTTCAGCACCCGGTTCGGTAACAGAAAACGGCATAGAGCCAGGAAGCTCTGGTCCTGCGAGTATGCTGCGTGTCAACGTACACATTGAAGACTGATGGCACAAGGCTTGTTTGCCCATTATGAGAGCTCCGTTTAAGTGGCCTCGAATATTCCTGAAAAGCACTGTTGTTGCCGGGGCTTTACTCACTGCTGCATGGTTCTGAGAAGATACTGAGTTTTCCTGTAAGAAGCCTTGTGCTTCCAGTTCCCAGTTGGAAGCTCACCCTGCTCTGCTCTATATCTAAAGTGAAAGTCAACATGAGCCCTAGCCTCGAAGTAAGGCCCTGAGTTGCCTTGCCAAACGGGAGGCCTGGAGCAGCTCCATGAGGCCTTCTTCACTGTTCTGCTTTAGTTTCATGGTAGTAAGCTTTTCAAGACTCCTAGGGACCTTGCTTCAGCACCCGTTTCGGTACCAGTATACTGAGTAGAGCTTAGAAACTCAGGGCCAGCTCAGCAACTTCAGCCCCGTAGGCCTTTTGGAACACCCCATTGTTGACTAGAGAAAGGCAACACACTGCACTCTTCCTTGGGTGAGCCAGATGACCTCAGCTCTACACAGGATTCAGGAACACACTTCTAGACTGTCCTCCATGCAATGGATGTCACCTCATTCCCCTAGCTGAACTCTATTGAGAAAACCACTCTGCTTCTATTCTCTTTTCACCTTTTACACTTAGAGTCACGCATCCTCAAGGAGGTGGTGGGCTTGCATTCCAAGTACAATTTAAGCACAGTTCTTGGTGTAACACTGCAGGTCTCAGGAAGAAGCACAGGCCCCTAAGTCTCCATCGCGCATCCTTTGTTTAGGCACTTTGCTGCACGCAGATAAGCGGTCGTAGAAAAAATTGGAATCATGGAAATCCCCAGTGGGATCGTGAATCTCTTTTGACTTGTTCGCATCAACATGTAGTTATGCTGCGTGTCATTCTGGAAATGTGAGACTGAGACACAAATCTTGTTATCCCATTTTAAAGCTTCACTCATGCAGTCTCGAAGCTACCTGTAAAGCACTGTGTTACCGTGCTTTTAGTTACTGCCGGCATGGCTCAGTGAAGAAAATGTTTTCTCTAAAGAAACCTTGTGCTTCCAGTTCCTAGTTGGACGCTCACCCTTCTCTCCTCTATAACTAAAGTGAAAGTCAACGTGAGCCCTAGCCTAGAAGTAAGGCCCTGATTTGCCTTGCCAAACGGGAGGAGTGGAGCAGCTCCATGTGGCCTTCAACACTGTTCTGCTTTACTTTAACAGTAGTAAGCATTCCAAGACTCCTAGAGACCTTGCTTCAGCACCCACTTGGGTATCAGAAAACTGCCTAGAGCCAGGAAGCTTTGGTCCTGCGTGTATGCTGCGTATCAACTTACAAATTGGAGACTGAGAGCACAAGGCTTGTTTGCCCATTATGAAAGCTCCGTTCATGCGGCTTCCAATATACCTGAAAAGCTTTGTTGTTGCCGCTCTTTTAGTAACTGCCGGCATGGTTCTGAGAAGATATTGAGTTTTCCCGTAAGAAACCTTGTGCCTCCAGTTCCTAGTTGGAAGCTCACCCTGCTCTGCTCTATACCTAAAGTGAAAGTCAACGTGAGCCACAATCTTGAAGTAAGGCACGGATTTGCCTTGCCAAACGGGAGGCGTGGAGCAGCTCCATGAGGCCTTCTTCACTGTTCCGCTTTAGTTTCACGGTAGTAAGCTTTCCAAGACTCCTAGGGACCTTGCTTCAGCACCCGTTTCGGTACCAGTATACTGAGTAGAGCCAGGAAGCTCAGGGCCAGCTCAGCAACTTCTGCCCCGTAGGCCTTTTGGAACACCCCATTGTTGGCTAGAGAAAGGCAACACAATGCACTCTTCCTTGGGAGAGCCAGATGACCTCAGCTCTACACAGGATTCAGGAACACACTTCTAGACTGTCCTCCATGCAGTGGATGTCACCTCATTCCCCTAGCTGAACTCTACTGAGAAAAACACTCTGCTTCTAATCCCTTTTCACCTTTTACACTTAGAGTCACGTGTCCTCAAGGAGGTGGTCGGCTTGCATTCCAAGTACAATTGAAACACAGTTCTTGGTGTAACACTGCAGGTCTTTGGAAGAAGCACGGTCACCTAAGTCTCCCTCGCGCTTCCTTTGTTTAGGCACTTGGCTGCACGCAGAAAAGCGGTCGTAGAAAACAGTTGCATCACTGAAAGCCCCAGTGGGTATCGTGAATCTCTTTTGACTTGTTAGCATCAACATGTACTTATGCTGCGTGTCAATCTGGAAATGGGAGACACAAATCTAGTTTTCGCATTTTGAAAGCTCCACTCATGCAGTCTCGAAGCTACCTGTAAAGCAGTGTTGTTAACGTGCTTTTAGTTTCTGCCGGCATGGCTCAGAGAAGAACATGAGTTTTCTCGAAAGAAACCTTGTGCTTCCAGTTCCTAGTTGGAAGCTCACCCTGCTCTCCTCTATACCAAAAGTGAAAGTCCACGTGAGCAGTAACCTCCAAGGAAGGCCCTGATTATCCTTGCAAATCGGGAGGCATGCAGCAGCTCCATGAGGCCTTCATCGCTGTTCTGCTTTAGTTTAACGGTAGTAAGCTTTCCAAGACTCCTAGGAACCTTGCTTCAGCACCCGTTTCGGTAACAGAACACTGCATAGAGCCAGGAAGCTCTGGTCCTGCGAGTATGCTGCGTGTCAACGTACACACTGAAGACTGATGGCACAAGGCTCGTTTGCCCATTATGAGAGCTCCGTTTAAGTGGCCCCGAGTATTCCTGAAAAGCACTGTTGTTGCCGGGGCTTTACTCACTGCTGCATGGTTCTGAGAAGATACTGAGTTTTCCCGTAAGAAACCTTGTGCTTCCAGTTCCTAGTTGGAAGCTCACCCTGCTCTGTTCTATATCTAAAGTGAAAGTCAACGTGAGCCCTAGCCTCGAAGTAAGGCCCTGAGTTGCCTTGCCAAACGGCAGGCCTGGAGCAGCTCCATGAGGCCTTCTTCACTGTTATGCTTTAGTTTCACAGTAGTAAGTCTTTTCAAGACTCCTAGGGACCTTGCTTCAGCACCCGTTTCGGTAAGAGTATACTGAGTAGAGACAGGAAGCTTTGGTCCAATTAAGCAACTTCCAGCCCTGTAGGCCTCTTGGAACAATCCAGTGTTGGATACAGAAAGGCAACACACTGCACTCTTCCTTGGGAGAGCCAGATGACCTCAGCTCTACACAGGATTTAAGAACACACTTCGAGACTGTCCTCCATGCAATGGATGTCACCTCATTCCCCTAGCTGAACTCTACTGAGAAAAACACTCTGCTTCTAATCCCTTTTCACCTTTTACACTTAGAGTCACGCATCCTCAAAGAGGTGGTCGGCTTGCATTCCAAGTACAATTAAAGCACAGTTCTTGTTGTAACACTGCAGGTCTTTGGAAGATGCACAGGCCCTAAGTTTCCCTGGCGCATCCGTTGTATAGGCACTTGGCTGCACGCAGAAAAGCGGTCGTAGAATAAAGTTGAATCACTGAAAGCCCCAGTGGGTATCGTGAATCTCTTTTGACTTGTTAGCATCAACATGTACTTACGCTGCGTGTCAATCTGGAAATGGGAGACTGATAGCACAAAGCTTGTTTTCCCATTTTGAAAGCTCCACTCATGCAGTCTCGAAGCTACCTGAAAAGCACTGTTGTTACCGTGTTTTTAGGGAATGCCGGCATGGCTCAGAGAAGAAAATGAGTTTTCCCGAAAGAAACCTTGTGCTTCCAGTTCCTAGTTGGAAGCTCACCCTGCTCTCCTCTACACCAAAAGTGAGAATCCCCGTGAGCACTAACCTCCAAGTAAGGCCCTGATTATCCTTGCAAATCGGGAGGCATGCAGCAGCTCCATGAGGCCTTCATCGCTGTTCTGCTTTAGTTTAACGGTAGTAAGCTTTCCAAGACTCCTAGGAACCTTGCTTCAGCACCCGGTTCGGTAACAGAAAACGGCATAGAGCCAGGAAGCTCTGGTCCTGCGAGTATGCTGCGTGTCAACGTACAAATTGAAGACTGATGGCACAAGGCTTGTTTGCCCATTATGAGAGCTCCGTTTCTGTGGCCTCGAATATACCTGAAAAGCACTGTTGTTGCCGGGGCTTTACTCACTGCTGCATGGTTCTGAGAAGATACTGAGTTTTCCTGTAAGAAGCCTTGTGCTTCCAGTTCCCAGTTGGAAGCTCACCCTGCTCTGCTCTATATCTAAAGTGAAAGTCAACATGAGCCCTAGCCTCGAAGTAAGGCCCTGAGTTGCCTTGCCAAACGGGAGGCCTGGAGCAGCTCCATGAGGCCTTCTTCACTGTTCTGCTTTAGTTTCATGGTAGTAAGCTTTTCAAGACTCCTAGGGACCTTGCTTCAGCACCCGTTTCGGTACCAGTATACTGAGTAGAGCTTAGAAACTCAGGGCCAGCTCAGCAACTTCAGCCCCGTAGGCCTTTTGGAACACCCCATTGTTGACTAGAGAAAGGCAACACACTGCACTCTTCCTTGGGTGAGCCAGATGACCTCAGCTCTACACAGGATTCAGGAACACACTTCTAGACTGTCCTCCATGCAATGGATGTCACCTCATTCCCCTAGCTGAACTCTATTGAGAAAACCACTCTGCTTCTATTCCCTTTTCACCTTTTACACTTAGAGTCACGCATCCTCAAGGAGGTGGTGGGCTTGCATTCCAAGTACAATTTAAGCACAGTTCTTGGTGTAACACTGCAGGTCTCAGGAAGAAGCACAGGCCCCTAAGTCTCCATCGCGCATCCTTTGTTTAGGCACTTTGCTGCACGCAGATAAGCGGTCGTAGAAAAAATTGGAATCATGGAAAGCCCCAGTGGGATCGTCAATCTCTTTTGACTTGTTCGCATCAACATGTAGTTATGCTGCGTGTCATTCTGGAAATGTGAGACTGAGACACAAATCTTGTTATCCCATTTTAAAGCTTCACTCATGCAGTCTCGAAGCTACCTGTAAAGCACTGTGTTACCGTGCTTTTAGTTACTGCCGGCATGGCTCAGTGAAGAAAATGTTTTCTCTAAAGAAACCTTGTGCTTCCAGTTCCTAGTTGGACGCTCACCCTTCTCTCCTCTATACCTAAAGTGAAAGTCAACGTGAGCCCTAGCCTAGAAGTAAGGCCCTGATTTGCCTTGCCAAACGGGAGGAGTGGAGCAGCTCCATGTGGCCTTCAACACTGTTCTGCTTTACTTTAACGGTAGTAAGCATTCCAAGACTCCTAGAGACCTTGCTTCAGCACCCACTTGGGTATCAGAAAACTGCCTAGAGCCAGGAAGCTTTGGTCCTGCGTGTATGCTGCGTATCAACTTACAAATTGGAGACTGAGAGCACAAGGCTTGTTTGCCCATTATGAAAGCTCCGTTCATGCGGCTTCCAATATACCTGAAAAGCTTTGTTGTTGCCGCTCTTTTAGTAACTGCCGGCATGGTTCTGAGAAGATATTGAGTTTTCCCGTAAGAAACCTTGTGCCTCCAGTTCCTAGTTGGAAGCTCACCCTGCTCTGCTCTATACCTAAAGTGAAAGTCAACGTGAGCCACAATCTTGAAGTAAGGCACGGATTTGCCTTGCCAAACGGGAGGCGTGGAGCAGCTCCATGAGGCCTTCTTCACTGTTCCGCTTTAGTTTCACGGTAGTAAGCTTTCCAAGACTCCTAGGGACCTTGCTTCAGCACCCGTTTCGGTACCAGTATACTGAGTAGAGCCAGGAAGCTCAGGGCCAGCTCAGCAACTTCTGCCCCGTAGGCCTTTTGGAACACCCCATTGTTGGCTAGAGAAAGGCAACACAATGCACTCTTCCTTGGGAGAGCCAGATGACCTCAGCTCTACACAGGATTCAGGAACACACTTCTAGACTGTCCTCCATGCAGTGGATGTCACCTCATTCCCCTAGCTGAACTCTACTGAGAAAAACACTCTGCTTCTAATCCCTTTTCACCTTTTACACTTAGAGTCACGCGTCCTCAAGGAGGTGGTCGGCTTGCATTCCAAGTACAATTGAAACACAGTTCTTGGTGTAACACTGCAGGTCTTTGGAAGAAGCACGGTCACCTAAGTCTCCCTCGCGCTTCCTTTGTTTAGGCACTTGGCTGCACGCAGAAAAGCGGTCGTAGAAAACAGTTGCATCACTGAAAGCCCCAGTGGGTATCGTGAATCTCTTTTGACTTGTTAGCATCAACATGTACTTATGCTGCGTGTCAATCTGGAAATGGGAGACACAAATCTAGTTTTCGCATTTTGAAAGCTCCACTCATGCAGTCTCGAAGCTACCTGTAAAGCAGTGTTGTTAACGTGCTTTTAGTTTCTGCCGGCATGGCTCAGAGAAGAACATGAGTTTTCTCGAAAGAAACCTTGTGCTTCCAGTTCCTAGTTGGAAGCTCACCCTGCTCTCCTCTATACCAAAAGTGAAAGTCCACGTGAGCAGTAACCTCCAAGGAAGGCCCTGATTATCCTTGCAAATCGGGAGGCATGCAGCAGCTCCATGAGGCCTTCATCGCTGTTCTGCTTTAGTTTAACGGTAGTAAGCTTTCCAAGACTCCTAGGAACCTTGCTTCAGCACCCGTTTCGGTAACAGAACACTGCATAGAGCCAGGAAGCTCTGGTCCTGCGAGTATGCTGCGTGTCAACGTACACACTGAAGACTGATGGCACAAGGCTCGTTTGCCCATTATGAGAGCTCCGTTTAAGTGGCCCCGAGTATTCCTGAAAAGCACTGTTGTTGCCGGGGCTTTACTCACTGCTGCATGGTTCTGAGAAGATACTGAGTTTTCCCGTAAGAAACCTTGTGCTTCCAGTTCCTAGTTGGAAGCTCACCCTGCTCTGTTCTATATCTAAAGTGAAAGTCAACGTGAGCCCTAGCCTCGAAGTAAGGCCCTGAGTTGCCTTGCCAAACGGCAGGCCTGGAGCAGCTCCATGAGGCCTTCTTCACTGTTATGCTTTAGTTTCACAGTAGTAAGTCTTTTCAAGACTCCTAGGGACCTTGCTTCAGCACCCGTTTCGGTAAGAGTATACTGAGTAGAGACAGGAAGCTTTGGTCCAATTAAGCAACTTCCAGCCCTGTAGGCCTCTTGGAACAATCCAGTGTTGGATACAGAAAGGCAACACACTGCACTCTTCCTTGGGAGAGCCAGATGACCTCAGCTCTACACAGGATTTAAGAACACACTTCGAGACTGTCCTCCATGCAATGGATGTCACCTCATTCCCCTAGCTGAACTCTACTGAGAAAAACACTCTGCTTCTAATCCCTTTTCACCTTTTACACTTAGAGTCACGCATCCTCAAAGAGGTGGTCGGCTTGCATTCCAAGTACAATTAAAGCACAGTTCTTGTTGTAACACTGCAGGTCTTTGGAAGATGCACAGGCCCTAAGTTTCCCTGGCGCATCCGTTGTATAGGCACTTGGCTGCACGCAGAAAAGCGGTCGTAGAATAAAGTTGAATCACTGAAAGCCCCAGTGGGTATCGTGAATCTCTTTTGACTTGTTAGCATCAACATGTACTTACGCTGCGTGTCAATCTGGAAATGGGAGACTGATAGCACAAAGCTTGTTTTCCCATTTTGAAAGCTCCACTCATGCAGTCTCGAAGCTACCTGAAAAGCACTGTTGTTACCGTGTTTTTAGGGAATGCCGGCATGGCTCAGAGAAGAAAATGAGTTTTCCCGAAAGAAACCTTGTGCTTCCAGTTCCTAGTTGGAAGCTCACCCTGCTCTCCTCTACACCAAAAGTGAGAATCCCCGTGAGCACTAACCTCCAAGTAAGGCCCTGATTATCCTTGCAAATCGGGAGGCATGCAGCAGCTCCATGAGGCCTTCATCGCTGTTCTGCTTTAGTTTAACGGTAGTAAGCTTTCCAAGACTCCTAGGAACCTTGCTTCAGCACCCGGTTCGGTAACAGAAAACGGCATAGAGCCAGGAAGCTCTGGTCCTGCGAGTATGCTGCGTGTCAACGTACAAATTGAAGACTGATGGCACAAGGCTTGTTTGCCCATTATGAGAGCTCCGTTTCTGTGGCCTCGAATATACCTGAAAAGCACTGTTGTTGCCGGGGCTTTACTCACTGCTGCATGGTTCTGAGAAGATACTGAGTTTTCCTGTAAGAAGCCTTGTGCTTCCAGTTCCCAGTTGGAAGCTCACCCTGCTCTGCTCTATATCTAAAGTGAAAGTCAACATGAGCCCTAGCCTCGAAGTAAGGCCCTGAGTTGCCTTGCCAAACGGGAGGCCTGGAGCAGCTCCATGAGGCCTTCTTCACTGTTCTGCTTTAGTTTCATGGTAGTAAGCTTTTCAAGACTCCTAGGGACCTTGCTTCAGCACCCGTTTCGGTACCAGTATACTGAGTAGAGCTTAGAAACTCAGGGCCAGCTCAGCAACTTCAGCCCCGTAGGCCTTTTGGAACACCCCATTGTTGACTAGAGAAAGGCAACACACTGCACTCTTCCTTGGGTGAGCCAGATGACCTCAGCTCTACACAGGATTCAGGAACACACTTCTAGACTGTCCTCCATGCAATGGATGTCACCTCATTCCCCTAGCTGAACTCTATTGAGAAAACCACTCTGCTTCTATTCCCTTTTCACCTTTTACACTTAGAGTCACGCATCCTCAAGGAGGTGGTGGGCTTGCATTCCAAGTACAATTTAAGCACAGTTCTTGGTGTAACACTGCAGGTCTCAGGAAGAAGCACAGGCCCCTAAGTCTCCATCGCGCATCCTTTGTTTAGGCACTTTGCTGCACGCAGATAAGCGGTCGTAGAAAAAATTGGAATCATGGAAAGCCCCAGTGGGATCGTCAATCTCTTTTGACTTGTTCGCATCAACATGTAGTTATGCTGCGTGTCATTCTGGAAATGTGAGACTGAGACACAAATCTTGTTATCCCATTTTAAAGCTTCACTCATGCAGTCTCGAAGCTACCTGTAAAGCACTGTGTTACCGTGCTTTTAGTTACTGCCGGCATGGCTCAGTGAAGAAAATGTTTTCTCTAAAGAAACCTTGTGCTTCCAGTTCCTAGTTGGACGCTCACCCTTCTCTCCTCTATACCTAAAGTGAAAGTCAACGTGAGCCCTAGCCTAGAAGTAAGGCCCTGATTTGCCTTGCCAAACGGGAGGAGTGGAGCAGCTCCATGTGGCCTTCAACACTGTTCTGCTTTACTTTAACGGTAGTAAGCATTCCAAGACTCCTAGAGACCTTGCTTCAGCACCCACTTGGGTATCAGAAAACTGCCTAGAGCCAGGAAGCTTTGGTCCTGCGTGTATGCTGCGTATCAACTTACAAATTGGAGACTGAGAGCACAAGGCTTGTTTGCCCATTATGAAAGCTCCGTTCATGCGGCTTCCAATATACCTGAAAAGCTTTGTTGTTGCCGCTCTTTTAGTAACTGCCGGCATGGTTCTGAGAAGATATTGAGTTTTCCCGTAAGAAACCTTGTGCCTCCAGTTCCTAGTTGGAAGCTCACCCTGCTCTGCTCTATACCTAAAGTGAAAGTCAACGTGAGCCACAATCTTGAAGTAAGGCACGGATTTGCCTTGCCAAACGGGAGGCGTGGAGCAGCTCCATGAGGCCTTCTTCACTGTTCCGCTTTAGTTTCACGGTAGTAAGCTTTCCAAGACTCCTAGGGACCTTGCTTCAGCACCCGTTTCGGTACCAGTATACTGAGTAGAGCCAGGAAGCTCAGGGCCAGCTCAGCAACTTCTGCCCCGTAGGCCTTTTGGAACACCCCATTGTTGGCTAGAGAAAGGCAACACAATGCACTCTTCCTTGGGAGAGCCAGATGACCTCAGCTCTACACAGGATTCAGGAACACACTTCTAGACTGTCCTCCATGCAGTGGATGTCACCTCATTCCCCTAGCTGAACTCTACTGAGAAAAACACTCTGCTTCTAATCCCTTTTCACCTTTTACACTTAGAGTCACGCGTCCTCAAGGAGGTGGTCGGCTTGCATTCCAAGTACAATTGAAACACAGTTCTTGGTGTAACACTGCAGGTCTTTGGAAGAAGCACGGTCACCTAAGTCTCCCTCGCGCTTCCTTTGTTTAGGCACTTGGCTGCACGCAGAAAAGCGGTCGTAGAAAACAGTTGCATCACTGAAAGCCCCAGTGGGTATCGTGAATCTCTTTTGACTTGTTAGCATCAACATGTACTTATGCTGCGTGTCAATCTGGAAATGGGAGACACAAATCTAGTTTTCGCATTTTGAAAGCTCCACTCATGCAGTCTCGAAGCTACCTGTAAAGCAGTGTTGTTAACGTGCTTTTAGTTTCTGCCGGCATGGCTCAGAGAAGAACATGAGTTTTCTCGAAAGAAACCTTGTGCTTCCAGTTCCTAGTTGGAAGCTCACCCTGCTCTCCTCTATACCAAAAGTGAAAGTCCACGTGAGCAGTAACCTCCAAGGAAGGCCCTGATTATCCTTGCAAATCGGGAGGCATGCAGCAGCTCCATGAGGCCTTCATCGCTGTTCTGCTTTAGTTTAACGGTAGTAAGCTTTCCAAGACTCCTAGGAACCTTGCTTCAGCACCCGTTTCGGTAACAGAACACTGCATAGAGCCAGGAAGCTCTGGTCCTGCGAGTATGCTGCGTGTCAACGTACACATTGAAGACTGATGGCACAAGGCTTGTTTGCCCATTATGAGAGCTCCGTTTAAGTGGCCTCGAATATTCCTGAAAAGCACTGTTGTTGCCGGGGCTTTACTCACTGCTGCATGGTTCTGAGAAGATACTGAGTTTTCCCGTAAGAAGCCTTGTGCTTCCAGTTCCCAGTTGGAAGCTCACCCTGCTCTGTTCTATATCTAAAGTGAAAGTCAACGTGAGCCTTAGCCTCGAAGTAAGGCCCTGAGTTGCCTTGCCAAACGGGAGGCCTGGAGCAGCTGCATGAGGCCTTCTTCACTGTTCTGCTTTAGTTTCATGGTAGTAAGCTTTTCAAGACTCCTAGGGACCTTGCTTCAGCACCCGTTTCGGTACCAGTATACTGAGTAGAGCTTAGAAACTCAGGGCCAGCTCAGCAACTTCAGCCCCGTAGGCCTTTTGGAACACCCCATTGTTGACTAGAGAAAGGCAACACACTGCACTCTTCCTTGGGTGAGCCAGATGACCTCAGCTCTACACAGGATTCAGGAACACACTTCTAGACTGTCCTCCATGCAATGGATGTCACCTCATTCCCCTAGCTGAACTCTATTGAGAAAACCACTCTGCTTCTATTCCCTTTTCACCTTTTACACTTAGAGTCACGCATCCTCAAGGAGGTGGTCGGCTTGCATTCCAAGTACAATTTAAGCACAGTTCTTGGTGTAACACTGCAGGTCTCAGGAAGAAGCACAGGCCCCTAAGTCTCCATCGCGCATCCTTTGTTTAGGCACTTTGCTGCACGCAGATAAGCGGTCGTAGAAAAAATTGGAATCATGGTAAGCCCCAGTGGGATCGTGAATCTCTTTTGACTTGTTCGCATCAACATGTAGTTATGCTGCGTGTCATTCTGGAAATGTGAGACTGAGACACAAATCTTGTTATCCCATTTTAAAGCTTCACTCATGCAGTCTCGAAGCTACCTGTAAAGCACTGTGTTACCGTGCTTTTAGTTACTGCCGGCATGGCTCAGTGAAGAAAATGTTTTCTCTAAAGAAACCTTGTGCTTCCAGTTCCTAGTTGGACGCTCACCCTTCTCTCCTCTATACCTAAAGTGAAAGTCAACGTGAGCCCTAGCCTAGAAGTAAGGCCCTGATTTGCCTTGCCAAACGGGAGGAGTGGAGCAGCTCCATGTGGCCTTCAACACTGTTCTGCTTTACTTTAACGGTAGTAAGCATTCCAAGACTCCTAGAGACCTTGCTTAGGCACCCACTTGGGTATCAGAAAACTGCCTAGAGCCAGGAAGCTTTGGTCCTGCGTGTATGCTGCCTATCAACTTACAAATTGGAGACTGAGAGCACAAGGCTTGTTTGCCCATTATGAAAGCTCCGTTCATGCGGCTTCCAATATACCTGAAAAGCTTTGTTGTTGCCGCTGTTTTAGTAACTGCCGGCATGGTTCTGAGAAGATATTGAGTTTTCCCGTAAGAAACCTTGTGCTTCCAGTTCCTAGTTGGAAGCTCACCCTGCTCTCCTCTATACCAAAAGTGAAAGTCCACGTGAGCACTAACCTCGAACTAAGGCCCTGATTATCCTTGCAAATCGGGAGGCATGCAGCAGCTCTATGAGGCCTTCATCGCTGTTCTGCTATAGTTTAACGGTAGTAAGCTTACCAAGACTCCTAGGAACCATGCTTCAGCACCCGTTTCGGTAACAGAACATTGCATAGAGCCAGGAAGCTCTGGTGGGCCGTGTATGCTGCGTGTCAACCTAGAAATTGGAGACTTATGGCACAAGGCTTGTCTTCCCATTATGAAAGCCTCGTTCATGTGGCCTCGAATATACCTGAAGAGTTTGTTGTTGCCGCTGTTTTAGTCACTGCCGGCATAGTTCTGAGAAGATATTGAGTTGTCCCGTAAGAAACCTTGTGCCTCCAGTTCCTAGTTGGAAGCTCACCCTGCTCTGCTCTATACCTAAAGTGAAAGTCAACGTGAGCCACAATCTCGAAGTAAGGCACGGATTTGCCTTGCCAAACGGGAGGCGTGGAGCAGCTCCATGAGGCCTTCTTCACTGTTCCGCTTTAGTTTCACGGTAGTAAGCTTTCCAAGACTCCTAGGGACCTTGCTTCAGCACCCGTTTCGGTACCAGTATACTGAGTAGAGCCAGGAAGCTCAGGGCCAGCTCAGCAACTTCTGCCCCGTAGGCCTTTTGGAACACCCCATTGTTGGCTAGAGAAAGGCAACACACTGCACTCTTCCTTGGGAGAGCCAGATGACCTCAGCTCTACACAGGATTCAGGAACACACTTCTAGACTGTCCTCCATGCAGTGGATGTCACCTCATTCCCCTAGCTGAACTCTACTGAGAAAAACATTCTGCTTCTAATCCCTTTTCACCTTTTACACTTAGAGTCATGCGTCCTCAAGGAGGTGGTCGGCTTGCATTCCAAGTACAATTTAAACACAGTTCTTGGTGTAACACTGCAGGTCTTTGGAAGAAGCACGGTCACCTAAGTCTCCCTCGCGCTTCCTTTGTTTAGGCACTTGGCTGCACGCAGAAAAGCGGTCGTAGAAAACAGTTGCATCACTGAAAGCCCCAGTGGGTATCGTGAATCTCTTTTGACTTGTTAGCATCAACATGTACTTATGCTGCGTGTCAATCTGGAAATGGGAGACACAAATCTAGTTTTCGCATTTTGAAAGCTCCACTCATGCAGTCTCGAAGCTACCTGTAAAGCAGTGTTGTTAACGTGCTTTTAGTTTCTGCCGGCATGGCTCAGAGAAGAACATGAGTTTTCTCGAAAGAAACCTTGTGCTTCCAGTTCCTAGTTGGAAGCTCACCCTGCTCTCCTCTATACCAAAAGTGAAAGTCCACGTGAGCAGTAACCTCCAAGGAAGGCCCTGATTATCCTTGCAAATCGGGAGGCATGCAGCAGCTCCATGAGGCCTTCATCGCTGTTCTGCTTTAGTTTAACGGTAGTAAGCTTTCCAAGACTCCTAGGAACCTTGCTTCAGCACCCGTTTCGGTAACAGAACACTGCATAGAGCCAGGAAGCTCTGGTCCTGCGAGTATGCTGCGTGTCAACGTACACATTGAAGACTGATGGCACAAGGCTCGTTTGCCCATTATGAGAGCTCCGTTTAAGTGGCCCCGAGTATTCCTGAAAAGCACTGTTGTTGCCGGGGCTTTACTCACTGCTGCATGGTTCTGAGAAGATACTGAGTTTTCCCGTAAGAAACCTTGTGCTTCCAGTTCCTAGTTGGAAGCTCACCCTGCTCTGTTCTATATCTAAAGTGAAAGTCAACGTGAGCCCTAGCCTCGAAGTAAGGCCCTGAGTTGCCTTGCCAAACGGCAGGCCTGGAGCAGCTCCATGAGGCCTTCTTCACTGTTATGCTTTAGTTTCACAGTAGTAAGTCTTTTCAAGACTCCTAGGGACCTTGCTTCAGCACCCGTTTCGGTAAGAGTATACTGAGTAGAGACAGGAAGCTTTGGTCCAATTAAGCAACTTCCAGCCCTGTAGGCCTCTTGGAACAATCCAGTGTTGGATACAGAAAGGCAACACACTGCACTCTTCCTTGGGAGAGCCAGATGACCTCAGCTCTACACAGGATTTAAGAACACACTTCGAGACTGTCCTCCATGCAATGGATGTCACCTCATTCCCCTAGCTGAACTCTACTGAGAAAAACACTCTGCTTCTAATCCCTTTTCACCTTTTACACTTAGAGTCACGCATCCTCAAAGAGGTGGTCGGCTTGCATTCCAAGTACAATTAAAGCACAGTTCTTGTTGTAACACTGCAGGTCTTTGGAAGATGCACAGGCCCTAAGTTTCCCTGGCGCATCCGTTGTATAGGCACTTGGCTGCACGCAGAAAAGCGGTCGTAGAATAAAGTTGAATCACTGAAAGCCCCAGTGGGTATCGTGAATCTCTTTTGACTTGTTAGCATCAGCATGTACTTACGCTGCGTGTCAATCTGGAAATGGGAGACTGATAGCACAAAGCTTGTTTTCCCATTTTGAAAGCTCCACTCATGCAGTCTCGAAGCTACCTGAAAAGCACTGTTGTTACCGTGTTTTTAGGGAATGCCGGCATGGCTCAGAGAAGAAAATGAGTTTTCCCGAAAGAAACCTTGTGCTTCCAGTTCCTAGTTGGAAGCTCACCCTGCTCTCCTCTACACCAAAAGTGAGAATCCCCGTGAGCACTAACCTCCAAGTAAGGCCCTGATTATCCTTGCAAATCGGGAGGCATGCAGCAGCTCCATGAGGCCTTCATCGCTGTTCTGCTTTAGTTTAACGGTAGTAAGCTTTCCAAGACTCCTAGGAACCTTGCTTCAGCACCCGTTTCGGTAACAGAAAACGGCATAGAGCCAGGAAGCTCTGGTCCTGCGAGTATGCTGCGTGTCAACGTACACATTGAAGACTGATGGCACAAGGCTTGTTTGCCCATTATGAGAGCTCCGTTTCTGTGGCCTCGAATATACCTGAAAAGCACTGTTGTTGCCGGGGCTTTACTCACTGCTGCATGGTTCTGAGAAGATACTGAGTTTTCCTGTAAGAAGCCTTGTGCTTCCAGTTCCCAGTTGGAAGCTCACCCTGCTCTGCTCTATATCTAAAGTGAAAGTCAACATGAGCCCTAGCCTCGAAGTAAGGCCCTGAGTTGCCTTGCCAAACGGGAGGCCTGGAGCAGCTCCATGAGGCCTTCTTCACTTTTCTGCTTTAGTTTCATGGTAGTAAGCTTTTCAAGACTCCTAGGGACCTAGCTTCAGCACCCGTTTCGGTACCAGTATACTGAGTAGAGCTTAGAAACTCAGGGCCAGCTCAGCAACTTCAGCCCCGTAGGCCTTTTGGAACACCCCATTGTTGACTAGAGAAAGGCAACACACTGCACTCTTCCTTGGGTGAGCCAGATGACCTCAGCTCTACACAGGATACAGGAACACACTTCTAGACTGTCCTCCATGCAATGGATGTCACCTCATTCCCCTAGCTGAACTCTATTGAGAAAACCACTCTGCTTCTATTCCCTTTTCACCTTTTACACTTAGAGTCACGCATCCTCAAGGAGGTGGTCGGCTTGCATTCCAAGTACAATTTAAGCACAGTTCTTGGTGTAACACTGCAGGTCTCAGGAAGAAGCACAGGCCCCTAAGTCTCCATCGCGCATCCTTTGTTTAGGCACTTTGCTGCACGCAGATAAGCGGTCGTAGAAAAAATTGGAATCATGGTAAGCCCCAGTGGGATCGTGAATCTCTTTTGACTTGTTCGCATCAACATGTAGTTATGCTGCGTGTCATTCTGGAAATGTGAGACTGAGACACAAATCTTGTTATCCCATTTTAAAGCTTCACTCATGCAGTCTCGAAGCTACCTGTAAAGCACTGTGTTACCGTGCTTTTAGTTACTGCCGGCATGGCTCAGTGAAGAAAATGTTTTCTCTAAAGAAACCTTGTGCTTCCAGTTCCTAGTTGGACGCTCACCCTTCTCTCCTCTATACCAAAAGTGAAAGTCCACGTGAGCACTAACCTCGAACTAAGGCCCTGATTATCCTTGCAAATCGGGAGGCATGCAGCAGCTCTATGAGGCCTTCATCGCTGTTCTGCTATAGTTTAACGGTAGTAAGCTTACCAAGACTCCTAGGAACCATGCTTCAGCACCCGTTTCGGTAACAGAACATTGCATAGAGCCAGGAAGCTCTGGTGGGCCGTGTATGCTGCGTGTCAACCTAGAAATTGGAGACTTATGGCACAAGGCTTGTCTTCCCATTATGAAAGCCTCGTTCATGTGGCCTCGAATATACCTGAAGAGTTTGTTGTTGCCGCTGTTTTAGTCACTGCCGGCATAGTTCTGAGAAGATATTGAGTTGTCCCGTAAGAAACCTTGTGCCTCCAGTTCCTAGTTGGAAGCTCACCCTGCTCTGCTCTATACCTAAAGTGAAAGTCAACGTGAGCCACAATCTCGAAGTAAGGCACGGATTTGCCTTGCCAAACGGGAGGCGTGGAGCAGCTCCATGAGGCCTTCTTCACTGTTCCGCTTTAGTTTCACGGTAGTAAGCTTTCCAAGACTCCTAGGGACCTTGCTTCAGCACCCGTTTCGGTACCAGTATACTGAGTAGACCCAGGAAGCTCAGGGCCAGCTCAGCAACTTCTGCCCCAGTAGGCCTTTTGGAACACCCCACTGTTGGCTAGAGAAAGGCAACACAATGCACTCTTCCTGGGGAGAGCCAGATGACCTCAGCTCTACACAGGATTCAGGAACACACTTCTAGACTGTCCTCCATGCAGTGGATGTCACCTCATTCCCCTAGCTGAACTCTACTGAGAAAAACACTCTGCTTCTAATCCCTTTTCACCTTTTACACTTAGAGTCACGTGTCCTCAAGGAGGTGGTCGGCTTGCATTCCAAGTACAATTTAAACACAGTTCTTGGTGTAACACTGCAGGTCTTTGGAAGAAGCACGGTCACCTAAGTCTCCCTCGCGCTTCCTTTGTTTAGGCACTTGGCTGCACGCAGAAAAGCGGTCGTAGAAAACAGTTGCATCACTGAAAGCCCCAGTGGGTATCGTAAATCTCTTTTGACTTGTTAGCATCAACATGTACTTATGCTGTGTGTCAATCTGGAAATGGGAGACACAAATCTAGTTTTCGCATTTTGAAAGCTCCACTCATGCAGTCTCGAAGCTACCTGTAAAGCAGTGTTGTTAACGTGCTTTTAGTTTCTGCCGGCATGGCTCAGAGAAGAACATGAGTTTTCTCGAAAGAAACCTTGTGCTTCCAGTTCCTAGTTGGAAGCTCACCCTGCTCTCCTCTATACCAAAAGTGAAAGTCCACGTGAGCAGTAACCTCCAAGGAAGGCCCTGATTATCCTTGCAAATCGGGAGGCATGCAGCAGCTCCATGAGGCCTTCATCGCTGTTCTGCTTTAGTTTAACGGTAGTAAGCTTTCCAAGACTCCTAGGAACCTTGCTTCAGCACCCGTTTCGGTAACAGAACACTGCATAGAGCCAGGAAGCTCTGGTCCTGCGAGTATGCTGCGTGTCAACGTACACATTGAAGACTGATGGCACAAGGCTCGTTTGCCCATTATGAGAGCTCCGTTTAAGTGGCCCCGAGTATTCCTGAAAAGCACTGTTGTTGCCGGGGCTTTACTCACTGCTGCATGGTTCTGAGAAGATACTGAGTTTTCCCGTAAGAAACCTTGTGCTTCCAGTTCCTAGTTGGAAGCTCACCCTGCTCTGTTCTATATCTAAAGTGAAAGTCAACGTGAGCCCTAGCCTCGAAGTAAGGCCCTGAGTTGCCTTGCCAAACGGCAGGCCTGGAGCAGCTCCATGAGGCCTTCTTCACTGTTATGCTTTAGTTTCACAGTAGTAAGTCTTTTCAAGACTCCTAGGGACCTTGCTTCAGCACCCGTTTCGGTAAGAGTATACTGAGTAGAGACAGGAAGCTTTGGTCCAATTAAGCAACTTCCAGCCCTGTAGGCCTCTTGGAACAATCCAGTGTTGGATACAGAAAGGCAACACACTGCACTCTTCCTTGGGAGAGCCAGATGACCTCAGCTCTACACAGGATTTAAGAACACACTTCGAGACTGTCCTCCATGCAATGGATGTCACCTCATTCCCCTAGCTGAACTCTACTGAGAAAAACACTCTGCTTCTAATCCCTTTTCACCTTTTACACTTAGAGTCACGCATCCTCAAAGAGGTGGTCGGCTTGCATTCCAAGTACAATTAAAGCACAGTTCTTGTTGTAACACTGCAGGTCTTTGGAAGATGCACAGGCCCTAAGTTTCCCTGGTGCATCCGTTGTATAGGCACTTGGCTGCACGCAGAAAAGCGGTCGTAGAATAAAGTTGAATCACTGAAAGCCCCAGTGGGTATCGTGAATCTCTTTTGACTTGTTAGCATCAACATGTACTTACGCTGCGTGTCAATCTGGAAATGGGAGACTGATAGCACAAAGCTTGTTTTCCCATTTTGAAAGCTCCACTCATGCAGTCTCGAAGCTACCTGAAAAGCACTGTTGTTACCGTGTTTTTAGGGAATGCCGGCATGGCTCAGAGAAGAAAATGAGTTTTCCCGAAAGAAACCTTGTGCTTCCAGTTCCTAGTTGGAAGCTCACCCTGCTCTCCTCTACACCAAAAGTGAGAATCCCCGTGAGCACTAACCTCCAAGTAAGGCCCTGATTATCCTTGCAAATCGGGAGGCATGCAGCAGCTCCATGAGGCCTTCATCGCTGTTCTGCTTTAGTTTAACGGTAGTAAGCTTTCCAAGACTCCTAGGAACCTTGCTTCAGCACCCGGTTCGGTAACAGAAAACGGCATAGAGCCAGGAAGCTCTGGTCCTGCGAGTATGCTGCGTGTCAACGTACAAATTGAAGACTGATGGCACAAGGCTTGTTTGCCCATTATGAGAGCTCCGTTTCTGTGGCCTCGAATATACCTGAAGAGCACTGTTGTTGCCGGGGCTTTACTCACTGCTGCATGGTTCTGAGAAGATACTGAGTTTTCCTGTAAGAAGCCTTGTGCTTCCAGTTCCCAGTTGGAAGCTCACCCTGCTCTGCTCTATATCTAAAGTGAAAGTCAACATGAGCCCTAGCCTCGAAGTAAGGCCCTGAGTTGCCTTGCCAAACGGGAGGCCTGGAGCAGCTCCATGAGGCCTTCTTCACTGTTCTGCTTTAGTTTCATGGTAGTAAGCTTTTCAAGACTCCTAGGGACCTTGCTTCAGCACCCGTTTCGGTACCAGTATACTGAGTAGAGCTTAGAAACTCAGGGCCAGCTCAGCAACTTCAGCCCCGTAGGCCTTTTGGAACACCCCATTGTTGACTAGAGAAAGGCAACACACTGCACTCTTCCTTGGGTGAGCCAGATGACCTCAGCTCTACACAGGATTCAGGAACACACTTCTAGACTGTCCTCCATGCAATGGATGTCACCTCATTCCCCTAGCTGAACTCTATTGAGAAAACCACTCTGCTTCTATTCCCTTTTCACCTTTTACACTTAGAGTCACGCATCCTCAAGGAGGTGGTGGGCTTGCATTCCAAGTACAATTTAAGCACAGTTCTTGGTGTAACACTGCAGGTCTCAGGAAGAAGCACAGGCCCCTAAGTCTCCATCGCGCATCCTTTGTTTAGGCACTTTGCTGCACGCAGATAAGCGGTCGTAGAAAAAATTGGAATCATGGAAAGCCCCAGTGGGATCGTGAATCTCTTTTGACTTGTTCGCATCAACATGTAGTTATGCTGCGTGTCATTCTGGAAATGTGAGACTGAGACACAAATCTTGTTATCCCATTTTAAAGCTTCACTCATGCAGTCTCGAAGCTACCTGTAAAGCACTGTGTTACCGTGCTTTTAGTTACTGCCGGCATGGCTCAGTGAAGAAAATGTTTTCTCTAAAGAAACCTTGTGCTTCCAGTTCCTAGTTGGACGCTCACCCTTCTCTCCTCTATACCTAAAGTGAAAGTCAACGTGAGCCCTAGCCTAGAAGTAAGGCCCTGATTTGCCTTGCCAAACGGGAGGAGTGGAGCAGCTCCATGTGGCCTTCAACACTGTTCTGCTTTACTTTAACGGTAGTAAGCATTCCAAGACTCCTAGAGACCTTGCTTCAGCACCCACTTGGGTATCAGAAAACTGCCTAGAGCCAGGAAGCTTTGGTCCTGCGTGTATGCTGCCTATCAACTTACAAATTGGAGACTGAGAGCACAAGGCTTGTTTGCCCATTATGAAAGCTCCGTTCATGCGGCTTCCAATATACCTGAAAAGCTTTGTTGTTGCCGCTCTTTTAGTAACTGCCGGCATGGTTCTGAGAAGATATTGAGTTTTCCCGTAAGAAACCTTGTGCTTCCAGTTCCTAGTTGGAAGCTCACCCTGCTCTCCTCTATACCAAAAGTGAAAGTCCACGTGAGCACTAACCTCGAACTAAGGCCCTGATTATCCTTGCAAATCGGGAGGCATGCAGCAGCTCCATGAGGCCTTCATCGCTGTTCTGCTATAGTTTAACGGTAGTAAGCTTACCAAGACTCCTAGGAACCATGCTTCAGCACCCGTTTCGGTAACAGAACATTGCATAGAGCCAGGAAGCTCTGGTGGGCCGTGTATGCTGCGTGTCAACCTAGAAATTGGAGACTTATGGCACAAGGCTTGTCTTCCCATTATGAAAGCCTCGTTCATGTGGCCTCGAATATACCTGAAGAGTTTGTTGTTGCCGCTGTTTTAGTCACTGCCGGCATAGTTCTGAGAAGATATTGAGTTTTCCCGTAAGAAACCTTGTGCCTCCAGTTCCTAGTTGGAAGCTCACCCTGCTCTGCTCTATACCTAAAGTGAAAGTCAAGGTGAGCCACAATCTCGAAGTAAGGCACGGATTTGCCTTGCCAAACGGGAGGCGTGGAGCAGCTCCATGAGGCCTTCTTCACTGTTCCGCTTTAGTTTCACGGTAGTAAGCTTTCCAAGACTCCTAGGGACCTTGCTTCAGCACCCGTTTCGGTACCAGTATACTGATTAGAGCCAGGAAGCTCAGGGCCAGCTCAGCAACTTCTGCCCCGTAGGCCTTTTGGAACACCCCATTGTTGACTAGAAGAAGGCAACACACTGCACTCTTCCTTGGGAGAGCCAGATGACCTCAGCTCTACACAGGATTCAGGAACACACTTCTAGACTGTTCTCCATGCAATGGATGTCACCTCATTCCCCTAGCTGAACTCTACTGAGAAAAACACTCTGCTTCTAATCCCTTTTCACCTTTTACACTTAGAGTCACGCGTCCTCAAGGAGGTGGTCGGCTTGCATTCCAAGTACAATTTAAACACTGTTCTTGGTGTAACACTGCAGGTCTTTGGAAGAAGCACGGTCACCTAAGTCTCCCTCGCGCTTCCTTTCTTTAGGCACTTGGCTGCACGCAGAAAAGCGGACGTAGAAAACAGTTGCATCACTGAAAGCCCCAGTGGGTATCGTGAATCTCTTTTGACTTGTTAGCATCAACATGTACTTATGCTGCGTGTCAATCTGGAAATGGGAGACACAAATCTAGTTTTCGCATTTTGAAAGCTCCACTCATGCAGTCTCGAAGCTACCTGTAAAGCAGAGTTGTTAACGTGCTTTTAGTTTCTGCCGGCATGGCTCAGAGAAGAACATGAGTTTTCTCGAAAGAAACCTTGTGCTTCCAGTTCCTAGTTGGAAGCTCACCCTGCTCTCCTCTATACCAAAAGTGAAAGTCCACGTGAGCAGTAACCTCCAAGGAAGGCCCTGATTATCCTTGCAAATCGGGAGGCATGCAGCAGCTCCATGAGGCCTTCATCGCTGTTCTGCTTTAGTTTAACGGTAGTAAGCTTTCCAAGACTCCTAGGAACCTTGCTTCAGCACCCGTTTCGGTAACAGAACACTGCATAGAGCCAGGAAGCTCTGGTCCTGCGAGTATGCTGCGTGTCAACGTACACATTGAAGACTGATGGCACAAGGCTTGTTTGCCCATTATGAGAGCTCCGTTTAAGTGGCCTCGAATATTCCTGAAAAGCACTGTTGTTGCCGGGGCTTTACTCACTGCTGCATGGTTCTGAGAAGATACTGAGTTTTCCCGTAAGAAGCCTTGTGCTTCCAGTTCCCAGTTGGAAGCTCACCCTGATCTGTTCTATATCTAAAGTGAAAGTCAACGTGAGCCCTAGCCTCGAAGTAAGGCCCTGAGTTGCCTTGCCAAACGGGAGGCCTGGAGCAGCTGCATGAGGCCTTCTTCACTGTTCTGCTTTAGTTACATGGTAGTAAGCTTTTCAAGACTCCTAGGGACCTTGCTTCAGCACCCGTTTCGGTACCAGTATACTGAGTAGAGCTTAGAAACTCAGGGCCAGCTCAGCAACTTCAGCCCCGTAGGCCTTTTGGAACACCCCATTGTTGACTAGAGAAAGGCAACACAATGCACTCTTCCTTGGGTGAGCCAGATGACCTCAGCTCTACAGAGGATTCAGGAACACACTTCTAGACTGTCCTCCATGCAATGGATGTCACCTCATTCCCCTAGCTGAACTCTATTGAGAAAACCACTCTGCTTCTATTCCCTTTTCACCTTTTACACTTAGAGTCACGCATCCTCAAGGAGGTGGTCGGCTTGCATTCCAAGTACAATTTAAGCACAGTTCTTGGTGTAACACTGCAGGTCTCAGGAAGAAGCACAGGCCCCTAAGTCTCCATCGCGCATCCTTTGTTTAGGCACTTTGCTGCACGCAGATAAGCGGTCGTAGAAAAAATTGGAATCATGGTAAGCCCCAGTGGGATCGTGAATCTCTTTTGACTTGTTCACATCAACATGTAGTTATGCTGCGTGTCATTCTGGAAATGTGAGACTGAGACACAAATCTTGTTATCCCATTTTAAAGCTTCACTCATGCAGTCTCGAAGCTACCTGTAAAGCACTGTGTTACCGTGCTTTTAGTTACTGCCGGCATGGCTCAGTGAAGAAAATGTTTTCTCTAAAGAAACCTTGTGCTTCCAGTTCCTAGTTGGACGCTCACCCTTCTCTCCTCTATACCTAAAGTGAAAGTCAACGTGAGCCCTAGCCTAGAAGTAAGGCCCTGATTTGCCTTGCCAAACGGGAGGAGTGGAGCAGCTCCATGTGGCCTTCAACACTGTTCTGCTTTACTTTAACGGTAGTAAGCATTCCAAGACTCCTAGAGACCTTGCTTCAGCACCCACTTGGGTATCAGAAAACTGCCTAGAGCCAGGAAGCTTTGGTCCTGCGTGTATGCTGCCTATCAACTTACAAATTGGAGACTGAGAGCACAAGGCTTGTTTGCCCATTATGAAAGCTCCGTTCATGCGGCTTCCAATATACCTGAAAAGCTTTGTTGTTGCCGCTCTTTTAGTAACTGCCGGCATGGTTCTGAGAAGATATTGAGTTTTCCCGTAAGAAACCTTGTGCTTCCAGTTCCTAGTTGGAAGCTCACCCTGCTCTCCTCTATACCAAAAGTGAAAGTCCACGTGAGCACTAACCTCGAACTAAGGCCCTGATTATCCTTGCAAATCGGGAGGCATGCAGCAGCTCTATGAGGCCTTCATCGCTGTTCTGCTATAGTTTAACGGTAGTAAGCTTACCAAGACTCCTAGGAACCATGCTTCAGCACCCGTTTCGGTAACAGAACATTGCATAGAGCCAGGAAGCTCTGGTGGGCCGTGTATGCTGCGTGTCAACCTAGAAATTGGAGACTTATGGCACAAGGCTTGTCTTCCCATTATGAAAGCCTCGTTCATGTGGCCTCGAATATACCTGAAGAGTTTGTTGTTGCCGCTGTTTTAGTCACTGCCGGCATAGTTCTGAGAAGATATTGAGTTGTCCCGTAAGAAACCTTGTGCCTCCAGTTCCTAGTTGGAAGCTCACCCTGCTCTGCTCTATACCTAAAGTGAAAGTCAACGTGAGCCACAATCTCGAAGTAAGGCACGGATTTGCCTTGCCAAACGGGAGGCGTGGAGCAGCTCCATGAGGCCTTCTTCACTGTTCCGCTTTAGTTTCACGGTAGTAAGCTTTCCAAGACTCCTAGGGACCTTGCTTCAGCACCCGTTTCGGTACCAGTATACTGAGTAGAGCCAGGAAGCTCAGGGCCAGCTCAGCAACTTCTGCCCCGTAGGCCTTTTGGAACACCCCATTGTTGGCTAGAGAAAGGCAACACACTGCACTCTTCCTTGGGAGAGCCAGATGACCTCAGCTCTACACAGGATTCAGGAACACACTTCTAGACTGTCCTCCATGCAGTGGATGTCACCTCATTCCCCTAGCTGAACTCTACTGAGAAAAACACTCTGCTTCTAATCCCTTTTCACCTTTTACACTTAGAGTCACGCGTCCTCAAGGAGGTGGTCGGCTTGCATTCCAAGTACAATTGAAACACAGTTCTTGGTGTAACACTGCAGGTCTTTGGAAGAAGCACGGTCACCTAAGTCTCCCTCGCGCTTCCTTTGTTTAGGCACTTGGCTGCACGCAGAAAAGCGGTCGTAGAAAACAGTTGCATCACTGAAAGCCCCAGTGGGTATCGTGAATCTCTTTTGACTTGTTAGCATCAACATGTACTTATGCTGCGTGTCAATCTGGAAATGGGAGACACAAATCTAGTTTTCGCATTTTGAAAGCTCCACTCATGCAGTCTCGAAGCTACCTGTAAAGCAGTGTTGTTAACGTGCTTTTAGTTTCTGCCGGCATGGCTCAGAGAAGAACATGAGTTTTCTCGAAAGAAACCTTGTGCTTCCAGTTCCTAGTTGGAAGCTCACCCTGCTCTCCTCTATACCAAAAGTGAAAGTCCACGTGAGCAGTAACCTCCAAGGAAGGCCCTGATTATCCTTGCAAATCGGGAGGCATGCAGCAGCTCCATGAGGCCTTCATCGCTGTTCTGCTTTAGTTTAACGGTAGTAAGCTTTCCAAGACTCCTAGGAACCTTGCTTCAGCACCCGTTTCGGTAACAGAACACTGCATAGAGCCAGGAAGCTCTGGTCCTGCGAGTATGCTGCGTGTCAACGTACACATTGAAGACTGATGGCACAAGGCTTGTTTGCCCATTATGAGAGCTCCGTTTAAGTGGCCTCGAGTATTCCTGAAAAGCACTGTTGTTGCCGGGGCTTTACTCACTGCTGCATGGTTCTGAGAAGATACTGAGTTTTCCCGTAAGAAACCTTGTGCTTCCAGTTCCTAGTTGGAAGCTCACCCTGCTCTGTTCTATATCTAAAGTGAAAGTCAACGTGAGCCCTAGCCTCGAAGTAAGGCCCTGAGTTGCCTTGCCAAACGGCAGGCCTGGAGCAGCTCCATGAGGCCTTCTTCACTGTTATGCTTTAGTTTCACAGTAGTAAGTCTTTTCAAGACTCCTAGGGACCTTGCTTCAGCACCCGTTTCGGTAAGAGTATACTGAGTAGAGACAGGAAGCTTTGGTCCAATTAAGCAACTTCCAGCCCTGTAGGCCTCTTGGAACAATCCAGTGTTGGATACAGAAAGGCAACACACTGCACTCTTCCTTGGGAGAGCCAGATGACCTCAGCTCTACACAGGATTTAAGAACACACTTCGAGACTGTCCTCCATGCAATGGATGTCACCTCATTCCCCTAGCTGAACTCTACTGAGAAAAACACTCTGCTTCTAATCCCTTTTCACCTTTTACACTTAGAGTCACGCATCCTCAAAGAGGTGGTCGGCTTGCATTCCAAGTACAATTAAAGCACAGTTCTTGTTGTAACACTGCAGGTCTTTGGAAGATGCACAGGCCCTAAGTTTCCCTGGCGCATCCGTTGTATAGGCACTTGGCTGCACGCAGAAAAGCGGTCGTAGAATAAAGTTGAATCACTGAAAGCCCCAGTGGGTATCGTGAATCTCTTTTGACTTGTTAGCATCAACATGTACTTACGCTGCGTGTCAATCTGGAAATGGGAGACTGATAGCACAAAGCTTGTTTTCCCATTTTGAAAGCTCCACTCATGCAGTCTCGAAGCTACCTGAAAAGCACTGTTGTTACCGTGTTTTTAGGGAATGCCGGCATGGCTCAGAGAAGAAAATGAGTTTTCCCGAAAGAAACCTTGTGCTTCCAGTTCCTAGTTGGAAGCTCACCCTGCTCTCCTCTACACCAAAAGTGAGAATCCCCGTGAGCACTAACCTCCAAGTAAGGCCCTGATTATCCTTGCAAATCGGGAGGCATGCAGCAGCTCCATGAGGCCTTCATCGCTGTTCTGCTTTAGTTTAACGGTAGTAAGCTTTCCAAGACTCCTAGGAACCTTGCTTCAGCACCCGTTTCGGTAACAGAAAACGGCATAGAGCCAGGAAGCTCTGGTCCTGCGAGTATGCTGCGTGTCAACGTACACATTGAAGACTGATGGCACAAGGCTTGTTTGCCCATTATGAGAGCTCCGTTTCTGTGGCCTCGAATATACCTGAAAAGCACTGTTGTTGCCGGGGCTTTACTCACTGCTGCATGGTTCTGAGAAGATACTGAGTTTTCCTGTAAGAAGCCTTGTGCTTCCAGTTCCCAGTTGGAAGCTCACCCTGCTCTGCTCTATATCTAAAGTGAAAGTCAACATGAGCCCTAGCCTCGAAGTAAGGCCCTGAGTTGCCTTGCCAAACGGGAGGCCTGGAGCAGCTCCATGAGGCCTTCTTCACTGTTCTGCTTTAGTTTCATGGTAGTCAGCTTTCCAAGACTCCTAGGGACCTTGCTTCAGCACCCGTTTCGGTACCAGTATACTGAGTAGAGCTTAGAAACTCAGGGCCAGCTCAGCAACTTCAGCCCCGTAGGCCTTTTGGAACACCCCATTGTTGACTAGAGAAAGGCAACACACTGCACTCTTCCTTGGGTGAGCCAGATGACCTCAGCTCTACACAGGATTCAGGAACACACTTCTAGACTGTCCTCCATGCAATGGATGTCACCTCATTCCCCTAGCTGAACTCTATTGAGAAAACCACTCTGCTTCTATTCCCTTTTCACCTTTTACACTTAGAGTCACGCATCCTCAAGGAGGTGGTGGGCTTGCATTCCAAGTACAATTTAAGCACAGTTCTTGGTGTAACACTGCAGGTCTCAGGAAGAAGCACAGGCCCCTAAGTCTCCATCGCGCATCCTTTGTTTAGGCACTTTGCTGCACGCAGATAAGCGGTCGTAGAAAAAATTGGAATCATGGAAAGCCCCAGTGGGATCGTGAATCTCTTTTGACTTGTTCGCATCAACATGTAGTTATGCTGCGTGTCATTCTGGAAATGTGAGACTGAGACACAAATCTTGTTATCCCATTTTAAAGCTTCACTCATGCAGTCTCGAAGCTACCTGTAAAGCACTGTGTTACCGTGCTTTTAGTTACTGCCGGCATGGCTCAGTGAAGAAAATGTTTTCTCTAAAGAAACCTTGTGCTTCCAGTTCCTAGTTGGACGCTCACCCTTCTCTCCTCTATACCTAAAGTGAAAGTCAACGTGAGCCCTAGCCTAGAAGTAAGGCCCTGATTTGCCTTGCCAAACGGGAGGAGTGGAGCAGCTCCATGTGGCCTTCAACACTGTTCTGCTTTACTTTAACGGTAGTAAGCATTCCAAGACTCCTAGAGACCTTGCTTCAGCACCCACTTGGGTATCAGAAAACTGCCTAGAGCCAGGAAGCTTTGGTCCTGCGTGTATGCTGCCTATCAACTTACAAATTGGAGACTGAGAGCACAAGGCTTGTTTGCCCATTATGAAAGCTCCGTTCATGCGGCTTCCAATATACCTGAAAAGCTTTGTTGTTGCCGCTCTTTTAGTAACTGCCGGCATGGTTCTGAGAAGATATTGAGTTTTCCCGTAAGAAACCTTGTGCTTCCAGTTCCTAGTTGGAAGCTCACCCTGCTCTCCTCTATACCAAAAGTGAAAGTCCACGTGAGCACTAACCTCGAACTAAGGCCCTGATTATCCTTGCAAATCGGGAGGCATGCAGCAGCTCTATGAGGCCTTCATCGCTGTTCTGCTATAGTTTAACGGTAGTAAGCTTACCAAGACTCCTAGGAACCATGCTTCAGCACCCGTTTCGGTAACAGAACATTGCATAGAGCCAGGAAGCTCTGGTGGGCCGTGTATGCTGCGTGTCAACCTAGAAATTGGAGACTTATGGCACAAGGCTTGTCTTCCCATTATGAAAGCCTCGTTCATGTGGCCTCGAATATACCTGAAGAGTTTGTTGTTGCCGCTGTTTTAGTCACTGCCGGCATAGTTCTGAGAAGATATTGAGTTGTCCCGTAAGAAACCTTGTGCCTCCAGTTCCTAGTTGGAAGCTCACCCTGCTCTGCTCTATACCTAAAGTGAAAGTCAACGTGAGCCACAATCTCGAAGTAAGGCACGGATTTGCCTTGCCAAACGGGAGGCGTGGAGCAGCTCCATGAGGCCTTCTTCACTGTTCCGCTTTAGTTTCACGGTAGTAAGCTTTCCAAGACTCCTAGGGACCTTGCTTCAGCACCCGTTTCGGTACCAGTATACTGAGTAGAGCCAGGAAGCTCAGGGCCAGCTCAGCAACTTCTGCCCCGTAGGCCTTTTGGAACACCCCATTGTTGGCTAGAGAAAGGCAACACACTGCACTCTTCCTTGGGAGAGCCAGATGACCTCAGCTCTACACAGGATTCAGGAACACACTTCTAGACTGTCCTCCATGCAGTGGATGTCACCTCATTCCCCTAGCTGAACTCTACTGAGAAAAACACTCTGCTTCTAATCCCTTTTCACCTTTTACACTTAGAGTCACGCGTCCTCAAGGAGGTGGTCGGCTTGCATTCCAAGTACAATTGAAACACAGTTCTTGGTGTAACACTGCAGGTCTTTGGAAGAAGCACGGTCACCTAAGTCTCCCTCGCGCTTCCTTTCTTTAGGCACTTGGCTGCACGCAGAAAAGCGGTCGTAGAAAACAGTTGCATCCCTGAAAGCCCCAGTGGGTATCGTGAATCTCTTTTGACTTGTTAGCATCAACATGTACTTATGCTGCGTGTCAATCTGGAAATGGGAGACACAAATCTAGTTTTCGCATTTTGAAAGCTCCACTCATGCAGTCTCGAAGCTACCTGTAAAGCAGTGTTGTTAACGTGCTTTTAGTTTCTGCCGGCATGGCTCAGAGAAGAACATGAGTTTTCTCGAAAGAAACCTTGTGCTTCCAGTTCCTAGTTGGAAGCTCACCCTGCTCTCCTCTATACCAAAAGTGAAAGTCCACGTGAGCAGTAACCTCCAAGGAAGGCCCTGATTATCCTTGCAAATCGGGAGGCATGCAGCAGCTCCATGAGGCCTTCATCGCTGTTCTGCTTTAGTTTAACGGTAGTAAGCTTTCCAAGACTCCTAGGAACCTTGCTTCAGCACCCGTTTCGGTAACAGAACACTGCATAGAGCCAGGAAGCTCTGGTCCTGCGAGTATGCTGCGTGTCAACGTACACATTGAAGACTGATGGCACAAGGCTTGTTTGCCCATTATGAGAGCTCCGTTTAAGTGGCCTCGAGTATTCCTGAAAAGCACTGTTGTTGCCGGGGCTTTACTCACTGCTGCATGGTTCTGAGAAGATACTGAGTTTTCCCGTAAGAAACCTTGTGCTTCCAGTTCCTAGTTGGAAGCTCACCCTGCTCTGTTCTATATCTAAAGTGAAAGTCAACGTGAGCCCTAGCCTCGAAGTAAGGCCCTGAGTTGCCTTGCCAAACGGCAGGCCTGGAGCAGCTCCATGAGGCCTTCTTCACTGTTATGCTTTAGTTTCACAGTAGTAAGTCTTTTCAAGACTCCTAGGGACCTTGCTTCAGCACCCGTTTCGGTAAGAGTATACTGAGTAGAGACAGGAAGCTTTGGTCCAATTAAGCAACTTCCAGCCCTGTAGGCCTCTTGGAACAATCCAGTGTTGGATACAGAAAGGCAACACACTGCACTCTTCCTTGGGAGAGCCAGATGACCTCAGCTCTACACAGGATTTAAGAACACACTTCGAGACTGTCCTCCATGCAATGGATGTCACCTCATTCCCCTAGCTGAACTCTACTGAGAAAAACACTCTGCTTCTAATCCCTTTTCACCTTTTACACTTAGAGTCACGCATCCTCAAAGAGGTGGTCGGCTTGCATTCCAAGTACAATTAAAGCACAGTTCTTGTTGTAACACTGCAGGTCTTTGGAAGATGCACAGGCCCTAAGTTTCCCTGGCGCATCCGTTGTATAGGCACTTGGCTGCACGCAGAAAAGCGGTCGTAGAATAAAGTTGAATCACTGAAAGCCCCAGTGGGTATCGTGAATCTCTTTTGACTTGTTAGCATCAACATGTACTTACGCTGCGTGTCAATCTGGAAATGGGAGACTGATAGCACAAAGCTTGTTTTCCCATTTTGAAAGCTCCACTCATGCAGTCTCGAAGCTACCTGAAAAGCACTGTTGTTACCGTGTTTTTAGGGAATGCCGGCATGGCTCAGAGAAGAAAATGAGTTTTCCCGAAAGAAACCTTGTGCTTCCAGTTCCTAGTTGGAAGCTCACCCTGCTCTCCTCTACACCAAAAGTGAGAATCCCCGTGAGCACTAACCTCCAAGTAAGGCCCTGATTATCCTTGCAAATCGGGAGGCATGCAGCAGCTCCATGAGGCCTTCATCGCTGTTCTGCTTTAGTTTAACGGTAGTAAGCTTTCCAAGACTCCTAGGAACCTTGCTTCAGCACCCGTTTCGGTAACAGAAAACGGCATAGAGCCAGGAAGCTCTGGTCCTGCGAGTATGCTGCGTGTCAACGTACACATTGAAGACTGATGGCACAAGGCTTGTTTGCCCATTATGAGAGCTCCGTTTCTGTGGCCTCGAATATACCTGAAAAGCACTGTTGTTGCCGGGGCTTTACTCACTGCTGCATGGTTCTGAGAAGATACTGAGTTTTCCTGTAAGAAGCCTTGTGCTTCCAGTTCCCAGTTGGAAGCTCACCCTGCTCTGCTCTATATCTAAAGTGAAAGTCAACATGAGCCCTAGCCTCGAAGTAAGGCCCTGAGTTGCCTTGCCAAACGGGAGGCCTGGAGCAGCTCCATGAGGCCTTCTTCACTGTTCTGCTTTAGTTTCATGGTAGTCAGCTTTCCAAGACTCCTAGGGACCTTGCTTCAGCACCCGTTTCGGTACCAGTATACTGAGTAGAGCTTAGAAACTCAGGGCCAGCTCAGCAACTTCAGCCCCGTAGGCCTTTTGGAACACCCCATTGTTGACTAGAGAAAGGCAACACACTGCACTCTTCCTTGGGTGAGCCAGATGACCTCAGCTCTACACAGGATTCAGGAACACACTTCTAGACTGTCCTCCATGCAATGGATGTCACCTCATTCCCCTAGCTGAACTCTATTGAGAAAACCACTCTGCTTCTATTCCCTTTTCACCTTTTACACTTAGAGTCACGCATCCTCAAGGAGGTGGTGGGCTTGCATTCCAAGTACAATTTAAGCACAGTTCTTGGTGTAACACTGCAGGTCTCAGGAAGAAGCACAGGCCCCTAAGTCTCCATCGCGCATCCTTTGTTTAGGCACTTTGCTGCACGCAGATAAGCGGTCGTAGAAAAAATTGGAATCATGGAAAGCCCCAGTGGGATCGTGAATCTCTTTTGACTTGTTCGCATCAACATGTAGTTATGCTGCGTGTCATTCTGGAAATGTGAGACTGAGACACAAATCTTGTTATCCCATTTTAAAGCTTCACTCATGCAGTCTCGAAGCTACCTGTAAAGCACTGTGTTACCGTGCTTTTAGTTACTGCCGGCATGGCTCAGTGAAGAAAATGTTTTCTCTAAAGAAACCTTGTGCTTCCAGTTCCTAGTTGGACGCTCACCCTTCTCTCCTCTATACCTAAAGTGAAAGTCAACGTGAGCCCTAGCCTAGAAGTAAGGCCCTGATTTGCCTTGCCAAACGGGAGGAGTGGAGCAGCTCCATGTGGCCTTCAACACTGTTCTGCTTTACTTTAACGGTAGTAAGCATTCCAAGACTCCTAGAGACCTTGCTTCAGCACCCACTTGGGTATCAGAAAACTGCCTAGAGCCAGGAAGCTTTGGTCCTGCGTGTATGCTGCCTATCAACTTACAAATTGGAGACTGAGAGCACAAGGCTTGTTTGCCCATTATGAAAGCTCCGTTCATGCGGCTTCCAATATACCTGAAAAGCTTTGTTGTTGCCGCTCTTTTAGTAACTGCCGGCATGGTTCTGAGAAGATATTGAGTTTTCACGTAAGAAACCTTGTGCTTCCAGTTCCTAGTTGGAAGCTCACCCTGCTCTCCTCTATACCAAAAGTGAAAGTCCACGTGAGCACTAACCTCGAACTAAGGCCCTGATTATCCTTGCAAATCGGGAGGCATGCAGCAGCTCCATGAGGCCTTCATCGCTGTTCTGCTATAGTTTAACGGTAGTAAGCTTACCAAGACTCCTAGGAACCATGCTTCAGCACCCGTTTCGGTAACAGAACATTGCATAGAGCCAGGAAGCTCTGGTGGGCCGTGTATGCTGCGTGTCAACCTAGAAATTGGAGACTTATGGCACAAGGCTTGTCTTCCCATTATGAAAGCCTCGTTCATGTGGCCTCGAATATACCTGAAGAGTTTGTTGTTGCCGCTGTTTTAGTCACTGCCGGCATAGTTCTGAGAAGATATTGAGTTTTCCCGTAAGAAACCTTGTGCCTCCAGTTCCTAGTTGGAAGCTCACCCTGCTCTGCTCTATACCTAAAGTGAAAGTCAAGGTGAGCCACAATCTCGAAGTAAGGCACGGATTTGCCTTGCAAAACGGGAGGCGTGGAGCAGCTCCATGAGGACTTCTTCACTGTTCCGCTTTAGTTTCACGGTAGTAAGCTTTCCAAGACTCCTAGGGACCTTGCTTCAGCACCCGTTTCAGTACCAGTATACTGAGTAGAGCCAGGAAGCTCAGGGCCAGCTCAGCAACTTCTGCCCCGTAGGCCTTTTGGAACACCCCATTGTTGACTAGAGAAAGGCAACACACTGCACTCTTCCTTGGGAGAGCCAGATGACCTCAGCTCTACACAGGATTCAGGAACACACTTCGAGACTGTTCTCCATGCAGTGGATGTCACCTCATTCCCCTAGCTGAACTCTACTGAGAAAAACACTCTGCTTCTAATCCCTTTTCACCTTTTACACTTAGAGTCACGCGTCCTCAAGGAGGTGGTCGGCTTGCATTCCAAGTACAATTGAAACACAGTTCTTGGTGTAACACTGCAGGTCTTTGGAAGAAGCACGGTCACCTAAGTCTCCCTCGCGCTTCCTTTGTTTAGGCACTTGGCTGCACGCAGAAAAGCGGTCGTAGAAAACAGTTGCATCACTGAAAGCCCCAGTGGGTATCGTGAATCTCTTTTGACTTGTTAGCATCAACATGTACTTATGCTGCGTGTCAATCTGGAAATGGGAGACACAAATCTAGTTTTCGCATTTTGAAAGCTCCACTCATGCGGTCTCGAAGCTACCTGTAAAGCAGTGTTGTTAACGTGCTTTTAGTTTCTGCCGGCATGGCTCAGAGAAGAACATGAGTTTTCTCGAAAGAAACCTTGTGCTTCCAGTTCCTAGTTGGAAGCTCACCCTGCTCTCCTCTATACCAAAAGTGAAAGTCCACGTGAGCAGTAACCTCCAAGGAAGGCCCTGATTATCCTTGCAAATCGGGAGGCATGCAGCAGCTCCATGAGGCCTTCATCGCTGTTCTGCTTTAGTTTAACGGTATTAAGCTTTCCAAGACTCCTAGGAACCTTGCTTCAGCACCCGTTTCGGTAACAGAACACTGCATAGAGCCAGGAAGCTCTGGTCCTGCGAGTATGCTGCGTGTCAACGTACACATTGAAGACTGATGGCACAAGGCTTGTTTGCCCATTATGAGAGCTCCGTTTAAGTGGCCTCGAATATTCCTGAAAAGCACTGTTGTTGCCGGGGCTTTACTCACTGCTGCATGGTTCTGAGAAGATACTGAGTTTTCCCGTAAGAAGCCTTGTGCTTCCAGTTCCCAGTTGGAAGCTCACCCTGCTCTGTTCTATATCTAAAGTGAAAGTCAACGTGAGCCCTAGCCTCGAAGTAAGGCCCTGAGTTGCCTTGCCAAACGGGAGGCCTGGAGCAGCTGCATGAGGCCTTCTTCACTGTTCTGCTTTAGTTTCACGGTAGTAAGCTTTTCAAGACTCCTAGGGACCTTGCTTCAGCACCCGTTTCGGTACCAGTATACTGAGTAGAGCTTAGAAACTCAGGGCCAGCTCAGCAACTTCAGCCCCGTAGGCCTTTTGGAACACCCCATTGTTGACTAGAGAAAGGCAACACAATGCACTCTTCCTTGGGTGAGCCAGATGACCTCAGCTCTACACAGGATTCAGGAACACACTTCTAGACTGTCCTCCATGCAATGGATGTCACCTCATTCCCCTAGCTGAACTCTATTGAGAAAACCACTCTGCTTCTATTCCCTTTTCACCTTTTACACTTAGAGTCACGCATCCTCAAGGAGGTGGTCGGCTTGCATTCCAAGTACAATTTAAGCACAGTTCTTGGTGTAACACTGCAGGTCTCAGGAAGAAGCACAGGCCCCTAAGTCTCCATCGCGCATCCTTTGTTTAGGCACTTTGCTGCACGCAGATAAGCGGTCGTAGAAAAAATTGGAATCATGGTAAGCCCCAGTGGGATCGTGAATCTCTTTTGACTTGTTCGCATCAACATGTAGTTATGCTGCGTGTCATTCTGGAAATGTGAGACTGAGACACAAATCTTGTTATCCCATTTTAAAGCTTCACTCATGCAGTCTCGAAGCTACCTGTAAAGCACTGTGTTACCGTGCTTTTAGTTACTGCCGGCATGGCTCAGTGAAGAAAATGTTTTCTCTAAAGAAACCTTGTGCTTCCAGTTCCTAGTTGGACGCTCACCCTTCTCTCCTCTATACCTAAAGTGAAAGTCAACGTGAGCCCTAGCCTAGAAGTAAGGCCCTGATTTGCCTTGCCAAACGGGAGGAGTGGAGCAGCTCCATGTGGCCTTCAACACTGTTCTGCTTTACTTTAACGGTAGTAAGCATTCCAAGACTCCTAGAGACCTTGCTTCAGCACCCACTTGGGTATCAGAAAACTGCCTAGAGCCAGGAAGCTTTGGTCCTGCGTGTATGCTGCGTATCAACTTACAAATTGGAGACTGAGAGCACAAGGCTTGTTTGCCCATTATGAAAGCTCCGTTCATGCGGCTTCCAATATACCTGAAAAGCTTTGTTGTTGCCGCTGTTTTAGTAACTGCCGGCATGGTTCTGAGAAGATATTGAGTTTTCCCGTAAGAAACCTTGTGCTTCCAGTTCCTAGTTGGAAGCTCACCCTGCTCTCCTCTATACCAAAAGTGAAAGTCCACGTGAGCACTAACCTCGAACTAAGGCCCTGATTATCCTTGCAAATCGGGAGGCATGCAGCAGCTCTATGAGGCCTTCATCGCTGTTCTGCTATAGTTTAACGGTAGTAAGCTTACCAAGACTCCTAGGAACCATGCTTCAGCACCCGTTTCGGTAACAGAACATTGCATAGAGCCAGGAAGCTCTGGTGGGCCGTGTATGCTGCGTGTCAACCTAGAAATTGGAGACTTATGGCACAAGGCTTGTCTTCCCATTATGAAAGCCTCGTTCATGTGGCCTCGAATATACCTGAAGAGTTTGTTGTTGCCGCTGTTTTAGTCACTGCCGGCATAGTTCTGAGAAGATATTGAGTTGTCCCGTAAGAAACCTTGTGCCTCCAGTTCCTAGTTGGAAGCTCACCCTGCTCTGCTCTATACCTAAAGTGAAAGTCAACGTGAGCCACAATCTCGAAGTAAGGCACGGATTTGCCTTGCCAAACGGGAGGCGTGGAGCAGCTCCATGAGGCCTTCTTCACTGTTCCGCTTTAGTTTCACGGTAGTAAGCTTTCCAAGACTCCTAGGGACCTTGCTTCAGCACCCGTTTCGGTACCAGTATACTGAGTAGAGCCAGGAAGCTCAGGGCCAGCTCAGCAACTTCTGCCCCGTAGGCCTTTTGGAACACCCCATTGTTGGCTAGAGAAAGGCAACACACTGCACTCTTCCTTGGGAGAGCCAGATGACCTCAGCTCTACACAGGATTCAGGAACACACTTCTAGACTGTCCTCCATGCAGTGGATGTCACCTCATTCCCCTAGCTGAACTCTACTGAGAAAAACACTCTGCTTCTAATCCCTTTTCACCTTTTACACTTAGAGTCATGCGTCCTCAAGGAGGTGGTCGGCTTGCATTCCAAGTACAATTGAAACACAGTTCTTGGTGTAACACTGCAGGTCTTTGGAAGAAGCACGGTCACCTAAGTCTCCCTCACGCTTCCTTTGTTTAGGCACTTGGCTGCACGCAGAAAAGCGGTCGTAGAAAACAGTTGCATCACTGAAAGCCCCAGTGGGTATCGTGAATCTCTTTTGACTTGTTAGCATCAACATGTACTTATGCTGCGTGTCAATCTGGAAATGGGAGACACAAATCTAGTTTTCGCATTTTGAAAGCTCCACTCATGCAGTCTCGAAGCTACCTGTAAAGCAGTGTTGTTAACGTGCTTTTAGTTTCTGCCGGCATGGCTCAGAGAAGAACATGAGTTTTCTCGAAAGAAACCTTGTGCTTCCAGTTCCTAGTTGGAAGCTCACCCTGCTCTCCTCTATACCAAAAGTGAAAGTCCACGTGAGCAGTAACCTCCAAGGAAGGCCCTGATTATCCTTGCAAATCGGGAGGCATGCAGCAGCTCCATGAGGCCTTCATCGCTGTTCTGCTTTAGTTTAACGGTAGTAAGCTTTCCAAGACTCCTAGGAACCTTGCTTCAGCACCCGTTTCGGTAACAGAACACTGCATAGAGCCAGGAAGCTCTGGTCCTGCGAGTATGCTGCGTGTCAACGTACACATTGAAGACTGATGGCACAAGGCTTGTTTGCCCATTATGAGAGCTCCGTTTAAGTGGCCTCGAATATTCCTGAAAAGCACTGTTGTTGCCGGGGCTTTACTCACTGCTGCATGGTTCTGAGAAGATACTGAGTTTTCCCGTAAGAAGCCTTGTGCTTCCAGTTCCCAGTTGGAAGCTCACCCTGCTCTGTTCTATATCTAAAGTGAAAGTCAACGTGAGCCCTAGCCTCGAAGTAAGGCCCTGAGTTGCCTTGCCAAACGGGAGGCCTGGAGCAGCTGCATGAGGCCTTCTTCACTGTTCTGCTTTAGTTTCACGGTAGTAAGCTTTTCAAGACTCCTAGGGACCTTGCTTCAGCACCCGTTTCGGTACCAGTATACTGAGTAGAGCTTAGAAACTCAGGGCCAGCTCAGCAACTTCAGCCCCGTAGGCCTTTTGGAACACCCCATTGTTGACTAGAGAAAGGCAACACAATGCACTCTTCCTTGGGTGAGCCAGATGACCTCAGCTCTACACAGGATTCAGGAACACACTTCTAGACTGTCCTCCATGCAATGGATGTCACCTCATTCCCCTAGCTGAACTCTATTGAGAAAACCACTCTGCTTCTATTCCCTTTTCACCTTTTACACTTAGAGTCACGCATCCTCAAGGAGGTGGTCAGCTTGCATTCCAAGTACAATTTAAGCACAGTTCTTGGTGTAACACTGCAGGTCTCAGGAAGAAGCACAGGCCCCTAAGTCTCCATCGCGCATCCTTTGTTTAGGCACTTTGCTGCACGCAGATAAGCGGTCGTAGAAAAAATTGGAATCATGGTAAGCCCCAGTGGGATCGTGAATCTCTTTTGACTTGTTCACATCAACATGTAGTTATGCTGCGTGTCATTCTGGAAATGTGAGACTGAGACACAAATCTTGTTATCCCATTTTAAAGCTTCACTCATGCAGTCTCGAAGCTACCTGTAAAGCACTGTGTTACCGTGCTTTTAGTTACTGCCGGCATGGCTCAGTGAAGAAAATGTTTTCTCTAAAGAAACCTTGTGCTTCCAGTTCCTAGTTGGACGCTCACCCTTCTCTCCTCTATACCTAAAGTGAAAGTCAACGTGAGCCCTAGCCTAGAAGTAAGGCCCTGATTTGCCTTGCCAAACGGGAGGAGTGGAGCAGCTCCATGTGGCCTTCAACACTGTTCTGCTTTACTTTAACGGTAGTAAGCATTCCAAGACTCCTAGAGACCTTGCTTCAGCACCCACTTGGGTATCAGAAAACTGCCTAGAGCCAGGAAGCTTTGGTCCTGCGTGTATGCTGCGTATCAACTTACAAATTGGAGACTGAGAGCACAAGGCTTGTTTGCCTATTATGAAAGCTCCGTTCATGCGGCTTCCAATATACCTGAAAAGCTTTGTTGTTGCCGCTCTTTTAGTAACTGCCGGCATGGTTCTGAGAAGATATTGAGTTTTCCCGTAAGAAACCTTGTGCTTCCAGTTCCTAGTTGGAAGCTCACCCTGCTCTCCTCTATACCAAAAGTGAAAGTCCACGTGAGCACTAACCTCGAACTAAGGCCCTGATTATCCTTGCAAATCGGGAGGCATGCAGCAGCTCTATGAGGCCTTCATCGCTGTTCTGCTATAGTTTAACGGTAGTAAGCTTACCAAGACTCCTAGGAACCATGCTTCAGCACCCGTTTCGGTAACAGAACATTGCATAGAGCCAGGAAGCTCTGGTGGGCCGTGTATGCTGCGTGTCAACCTAGAAATTGGAGACTTATGGCACAAGGCTTGTCTTCCCATTATGAAAGCCTCGTTCATGTGGCCTCGAATATACCTGAAGAGTTTGTTGTTGCCGCTGTTTTAGTCACTGCCGGCATAGTTCTGAGAAGATATTGAGTTGTCCCGTAAGAAACCTTGTGCCTCCAGTTCCTAGTTGGAAGCTCACCCTGCTCTGCTCTATACCTAAAGTGAAAGTCAACGTGAGCCACAATCTCGAAGTAAGGCACGGATTTGCCTTGCCAAACGGGAGGCGTGGAGCAGCTCCATGAGGCCTTCTTCACTGTTCCGCTTTAGTTTCACGGTAGTAAGCTTTCCAAGACTCCTAGGGACCTTGCTTCAGCACCCGTTTCGGTACCAGTATACTGAGTAGAGCCAGGAAGCTCAGGGCCAGCTCAGCAACTTCTGCCCCGTAGGCCTTTTGGAACACCCCATTGTTGGCTAGAGAAAGGCAACACACTGCACTCTTCCTTGGGAGAGCCAGATGACCTCAGCTCTACACAGGATTCAGGAACACACTTCTAGACTGTCCTCCATGCAGTGGATGTCACCTCATTCCCCTAGCTGAACTCTACTGAGAAAAACACTCTGCTTCTAATCCCTTTTCACCTTTTACACTTAGAGTCACGCGTCCTCAAGGAGGTGGTCGGCTTGCATTCCAAGTACAATTGAAACACAGTTCTTGGTGTAACACTGCAGGTCTTTGGAAGAAGCACGGTCACCTAAGTCTCCCTCGCGCTTCCTTTGTTTAGGCACTTGGCTGCACGCAGAAAAGCGGTCGTAGAAAACAGTTGCATCCCTGAAAGCCCCAGTGGGTATCGTGAATCTCTTTTGACTTGTTAGCATCAACATGTACTTATGCTGCGTGTCAATCTGGAAATGGGAGACACAAATCTAGTTTTCGCATTTTGAAAGCTCCACTCATGCAGTCTCGAAGCTACCTGTAAAGCAGTGTTGTTAACGTGCTTTTAGTTTCTGCCGGCATGGCTCAGAGAAGAACATGAGTTTTCTCGAAAGAAACCTTGTGCTTCCAGTTCCTAGTTGGAAGCTCACCCTGCTCTCCTCTATACCAAAAGTGAAAGTCCACGTGAGCAGTAACCTCCAAGGAAGGCCCTGATTATCCTTGCAAATCGGGAGGCATGCAGCAGCTCCATGAGGCCTTCATCGCTGTTCTGCTTTAGTTTAACGGTAGTAAGCTTTCCAAGACTCCTAGGAACCTTGCTTCAGCACCCGTTTCGGTAACAGAACACTGCATAGAGCCAGGAAGCTCTGGTCCTGCGAGTATGCTGCGTGTCAACGTACACATTGAAGACTGATGGCACAAGGCTTGTTTGCCCATTATGAGACCTCCGTTTAAGTGGCCTCGAATATTCCTGAAAAGCACTGTTGTTGCCGGGGCTTTACTCACTGCTGCATGGTTCTGAGAAGATACTGAGTTTTCCCGTAAGAAGCCTTGTGCTTCCAGTTCCCAGTTGGAAGCTCACCCTGCTCTGTTCTATATCTAAAGTGAAAGTCAACGTGAGCCCTAGCCTCGAAGTAAGGCCCTGAGTTGCCTTGCCAAACGGGAGGCCTGGAGCAGCTGCATGAGGCCTTCTTCACTGTTCTGCTTTAGTTTCACGGTAGTAAGCTTTTCAAGACTCCTAGGGACCTTGCTTCAGCACCCGTTTCGGTACCAGTATACTGAGTAGAGCTTAGAAACTCAGGGCCAGCTCAGCAACTTCAGCCCCGTAGGCCTTTTGGAACACCCCATTGTTGACTAGAGAAAGGCAACACAATGCACTCTTCCTTGGGTGAGCCAGATGACCTCAGCTCTACACAGGATTCAGGAACACACTTCTAGACTGTCCTCCATGCAATGGATGTCACCTCATTCCCCTAGCTGAACTCTATTGAGAAAACCACTCTGCTTCTATTCCCTTTTCACCTTTTACACTTAGAGTCACGCATCCTCAAGGAGGTGGTCAGCTTGCATTCCAAGTACAATTTAAGCACAGTTCTTGGTGTAACACTGCAGGTCTCAGGAAGAAGCACAGGCCCCTAAGTCTCCATCGCACATCCTTTGTTTAGGCACTTTGCTGCACGCAGATAAGCGGTCGTAGAAAAAATTGGAATCATGGTAAGCCCCAGTGGGATCGTGAATCTCTTTTGACTTGTTCACATCAACATGTAGTTATGCTGCGTGTCATTCTGGAAATGTGAGACTGAGACACAAATCTTGTTATCCCATTTTAAAGCTTCACTCATGCAGTCTCGAAGCTACCTGTAAAGCACTGTGTTACCGTGCTTTTAGTTACTGCCGGCATGGCTCAGTGAAGAAAATGTTTTCTCTAAAGAAACCTTGTGCTTCCAGTTCCTAGTTGGACGCTCACCCTTCTCTCCTCTATACCTAAAGTGAAAGTCAACGTGAGCCCTAGCCTAGAAGTAAGGCCCTGATTTGCCTTGCCAAACGGGAGGAGTGGAGCAGCTCCATGTGGCCTTCAACACTGTTCTGCTTTACTTTAACGGTAGTAAGCATTCCAAGACTCCTAGAGACCTTGCTTCAGCACCCACTTGGGTATCAGAAAACTGCCTAGAGCCAGGAAGCTTTGGTCCTGCGTGTATGCTGCGTATCAACTTACAAATTGGAGACTGAGAGCACAAGGCTTGTTTGCCTATTATGAAAGCTCCGTTCATGCGGCTTCCAATATACCTGAAAAGCTTTGTTGTTGCCGCTGTTTTAGTAACTGCCGGCATGGTTCTGAGAAGATATTGAGTTTTCCCGTAAGAAACCTTGTGCTTCCAGTTCCTAGTTGGAAGCTCACCCTGCTCTCCTCTATACCAAAAGTGAAAGTCCACGTGAGCACTAACCTCGAACTAAGGCCCTGATTATCCTTGCAAATCGGGAGGCATGCAGCAGCTCTATGAGGCCTTCATCGCTGTTCTGCTATAGTTTAACGGTAGTAAGCTTACCAAGACTCCTAGGAACCATGCTTCAGCACCCGTTTCGGTAACAGAACATTGCATAGAGCCAGGAAGCTCTGGTGGGCCGTGTATGCTGCGTGTCAACCTAGAAATTGGAGACTTATGGCACAAGGCTTGTCTTCCCATTATGAAAGCCTCGTTCATGTGGCCTCGAATATACCTGAAGAGTTTGTTGTTGCCGCTGTTTTAGTCACTGCCGGCATAGTTCTGAGAAGATATTGAGTTGTCCCGTAAGAAACCTTGTGCCTCCAGTTCCTAGTTGGAAGCTCACCCTGCTCTGCTCTATACCTAAAGTGAAAGTCAACGTGAGCCACAATCTCGAAGTAAGGCACGGATTTGCCTTGCCAAACGGGAGGCGTGGAGCAGCTCCATGAGGCCTTCTTCACAGTTCCGCTTTAGTTTCACGGTAGTAAGCTTTTCAAGACTCCTAGGGACCTTGCTTCAGCACCCGTTTCGGTACCAGTATACTGAGTAGAGCCAGGAAGCTCAGGGCCAGCTCAGCAACTTCTGCCCCGTAGGCCTTTTGGAACACCCCATTGTTGGCTAGAGAAAGGCAACACACTGCACTCTTCCTTGGGAGAGCCAGATGACCTCAGCTCTACACAGGATTCAGGAACACACTTCTAGACTGTCCTCCATGCAGTGGATGTCACCTCATTCCCCTAGCTGAACTCTACTGAGAAAAACACTCTGCTTCTAATCCCTTTTCACCTTTTACACTTAGAGTCACGCGTCCTCAAGGAGGTGGTCGGCTTGCATTCCAAGTACAATTGAAACACAGTTCTTGGTGTAACACTGCAGGTCTTTGGAAGAAGCACGGTCACCTAAGTCTCCCTCGCGCTTCCTTTGTTTAGGCACTTGGCTGCACGCAGAAAAGCGGTCGTAGAAAACAGTTGCATCACTGAAAGCCCCAGTGGGTATCGTGAATCTCTTTTGACTTGTTAGAATCAACATGTACTTATGCTGCGTGTCAATCTGGAAATGGGAGACACAAATCTAGTTTTCGCATTTTGAAAGCTCCACTCATGCAGTCTCGAAGCTACCTGTAAAGCAGTGTTGTTAACGTGCTTTTAGTTTCTGCCGGCATGGCTCAGAGAAGAACATGAGTTTTCTCGAAAGAAACCTTGTGCTTCCAGTTCCTAGTTGGAAGCTCACCCTGCTCTCCTCTATACCAAAAGTGAAAGTCCACGTGAGCAGTAACCTCCAAGGAAGGCCCTGATTATCCTTGCAAATCGGGAGGCATGCAGCAGCTCCATGAGGCCTTCATCGCTGTTCTGCTTTAGTTTAACGGTAGTAAGCTTTCCAACACTCCTAGGAACCTTGCTTCAGCACCCGTTTCGGTAACAGAACACTGCATAGAGCCAGGAAGCTCTGGTCCTGCGAGTATGCTGCGTGTCAACGTACACATTGAAGACTGATGGCACAAGGCTTGTTTGCCCATTATGAGAGCTCCGTTTAAGTGGCCTCGAGTATTCCTGAAAAGCACTGTTGTTGCCGGGGCTTTACTCACTGCTGCATGGTTCTGAGAAGATACTGAGTTTTCCCGTAAGAAACCTTGTGCTTCCAGTTCCTAGTTGGAAGCTCACCCTGCTCTGTTCTATATCTAAAGTGAAAGTCAACGTGAGCCCTAGCCTCGAAGTAAGGCCCTGAGTTGCCTTGCCAAACGGCAGGCCTGGAGCAGCTCCATGAGGCCTTCTTCACTGTTATGCTTTAGTTTCACAGTAGTAAGTCTTTTCAAGACTCCTAGGGACCTTGCTTCAGCACCCGTTTCGGTAAGAGTATACTGAGTAGAGACAGGAAGCTTTGGTCCAATTAAGCAACTTCCAGCCCTGTAGGCCTCTTGGAACAATCCAGTGTTGGATACAGAAAGGCAACACACTGCACTCTTCCTTGGGAGAGCCAGATGACCTCAGCTCTACACAGGATTTAAGAACACACTTCGAGACTGTCCTCCATGCAATGGATGTCACCTCATTCCCCTAGCTGAACTCTACTGAGAAAAACACTCTGCTTCTAATCCCTTTTCACCTTTTACACTTAGAGTCACGCATCCTCAAAGAGGTGGTCGGCTTGCATTCCAAGTACAATTAAAGCACAGTTCTTGTTGTAACACTGCAGGTCTTTGGAAGATGCACAGGCCCTAAGTTTCCCTGGCGCATCCGTTGTATAGGCACTTGGCTGCACGCAGAAAAGCGGTCGTAGAATAAAGTTGAATCACTGAAAGCCCCAGTGGGTATCGTGAATCTCTTTTGACTTGTTAGCATCAACATGTACTTACGCTGCGTGTCAATCTGGAAATGGGAGACTGATAGCACAAAGCTTGTTTTCCCATTTTGAAAGCTCCACTCATGCAGTCTCGAAGCTACCTGAAAAGCACTGTTGTTACCGTGTTTTTAGGGAATGCCGGCATGGCTCATAGAAGAAAATGAGTTTTCCCGAAAGAAACCTTGTGCTTCCAGTTCCTAGTTGGAAGCTCACCCTGCTCTCCTCTACACCAAAAGTGAGAATCCCCGTGAGCACTAACCTCCAAGTAAGGCCCTGATTATCCTTGCAAATCGGGAGGCATGCAGCAGCTCCATGAGGCCTTCATCGCTGTTCTGCTTTAGTTTAACGGTAGTAAGCTTTCCAAGACTCCTAGGAACCTTGCTTCAGCACCCGTTTCGGTAACAGAAAACGGCATAGAGCCAGGAAGCTCTGGTCCTGCGAGTATGCTGCGTGTCAACGTACACATTGAAGACTGATGGCACAAGGCTTGTTTGCCCATTATGAGAGCTCCGTTTCTGTGGCCTCGAATATACCTGAAAAGCACTGTTGTTGCCGGGGCTTTACTCACTGCTGCATGGTTCTGAGAAGATACTGAGTTTTCCTGTAAGAAGCCTTGTGCTTCCAGTTCCCAGTTGGAAGCTCACCCTGCTCTGCTCTATATCTAAAGTGAAAGTCAACATGAGCCCTAGCCTCGAAGTAAGGCCCTGAGTTGCCTTGCCAAACGGGAGGCCTGGAGCAGCTCCATGAGGCCTTCTTCACTGTTCTGCTTTAGTTTCATGGTAGTAAGCTTTTCAAGACTCCTAGGGACCTTGCTTCAGCACCCGTTTCGGTACCAGTATACTGAGTAGAGCTTAGAAACTCAGGGCCAGCTCAGCAACTTCAGCCCCGTAGGCCTTTTGGAACACCCCATTGTTGACTAGAGAAAGGCAACACACTGCACTCTTCCTTGGGTGAGCCAGATGACCTCAGCTCTACACAGGATTCAGGAACACACTTCTAGACTGTCCTCCATGCAATGGATGTCACCTCATTCCCCTAGCTGAACTCTATTGAGAAAACCACTCTGCTTCTATTCCCTTTTCACCTTTTACACTTAGAGTCACGCATCCTCAAGGAGGTGGTCGGCTTGCATTCCAAGTACAATTTAAGCACAGTTCTTGGTGTAACACTGCAGGTCTCAGGAAGAAGCACAGGCCCCTAAGTCTCCATCGCGCATCCTTTGTTTAGGCACTTTGCTGCACGCAGATAAGCGGTCGTAGAAAAAATTGGAATCATGGAAAGCCCCAGTGGGATCGTGAATCTCTTTTGACTTGTTCGCATCAACATGTAGTTATGCTGCGTGTCATTCTGGAAATGTGAGACTGAGACACAAATCTTGTTATCCCATTTTAAAGCTTCACTCATGCAGTCTCGAAGCTACCTGTAAAGCACTGTGTTACCGTGCTTTTAGTTACTGCCGGCATGGCTCAGTGAAGAAAATGTTTTCTCTAAAGAAACCTTGTGCTTCCAGTTCCTAGTTGGACGCTCACCCTTCTCTCCTCTATACCTAAAGTGAAAGTCAACGTGAGCCCTAGCCTAGAAGTAAGGCCCTGATTTGCCTTGCCAAACGGGAGGAGTGGAGCAGCTCCATGTGGCCTTCAACACTGTTCTGCTTTACTTTAACGGTAGTAAGCATTCCAAGACTCCTAGAGACCTTGCTTCAGCACCCACTTGGGTATCAGAAAACTGCCTAGAGCCAGGAAGCTTTGGTCCTGCGTGTATGCTGCGTATCAACTTACAAATTGGAGACTGAGAGCACAAGGCTTGTTTGCCCATTATGAAAGCTCCGTTCATGCGGCTTCCAATATACCTGAAAAGCTTTGTTGTTGCCGCTCTTTTAGTAACTGCCGGCATGGTTCTGAGAAGATATTGAGTTTTCCCGTAAGAAACCTTGTGCTTCCAGTTCCTAGTTGGAAGCTCACCCTGCTCTCCTCTATACCAAAAGTGAAAGTCCACGTGAGCACTAACCTCGAACTAAGGCCCTGATTATCCTTGCAAATCGGGAGGCATGCAGCAGCTCCATGAGGCCTTCATCGCTGTTCTGCTATAGTTTAACGGTAGTAAGCTTACCAAGACTCCTAGGAACCATGCTTCAGCACCCGTTTCGGTAACAGAACATTGCATAGAGCCAGGAAGCTCTGGTGGGCCGTGTATGCTGCGTGTCAACCTAGAAATTGGAGACTTATGGCACAAGGCTTGTCTTCCCATTATGAAAGCCTCGTTCATGTGGCCTCGAATATACCTGAAGAGTTTGTTGTTGCCGCTGTTTTAGTCACTGCCGGCATAGTTCTGAGAAGATATTGAGTTGTCCCGTAAGAAACCTTGTGCCTCCAGTTCCTAGTTGGAAGCTCACCCTGCTCTGCTCTATACCTAAAGTGAAAGTCAACGTGAGCCACAATCTCGAAGTAAGGCACGGATTTGCCTTGCCAAACGGGAGGCGTGGAGCAGCTCCATGAGGCCTTCTTCACTGTTCCGCTTTAGTTTCACGGTAGTAAGCTTTCCAAGACTCCTAGGGACCTTGCTACAGCACCCGTTTCGGTACCAGTATACTGAGTAGAGCCAGGAAGCTCAGGGCCAGCTCAGCAACTTCTGCCCCGTAGGCCTTTTGGAACACCCCATTGTTGGCTAGAGAAAGGCAACACACTGCACTCTTCCTTGGGAGAGCCAGATGACCTCAGCTCTACACAGGATTCAGGAACACACTTCTAGACTGTTCTCCATGCAATGGATGTCACCTCATTCCCCTAGCTGAACTCTACTGAGAAAAACACTCTGCTTCTAATCCCTTTTCACCTTTTACACTTAGAGTCACGCATCCTCAAGGAGGTGGTCGGCTTGCATTCCAAGTACAATTTAAACACAGTTCTTGGTGTAACACTGCAGGTCTTTGGAAGAAGCACGGTCACCTAAGTCTCCCTCGCGCTTCCTTTGTTTAGGCACTTGGCTGCACGCAGAAAAGCGGACGTAGAAAACAGTTGCATCACTGAAAGCCCCAGTGGGTATCGTGAATCTCTTTTGACTTGTTAGCATCAACATGTACTTATGCTGTGTGTCAATCTGGAAATGGGAGACACAAATCTAGTTTTCGCATTTTGAAAGCTCCACTCATGCAGTCTCGAAGCTACCTGTAAAGCAGTGTTGTTAACGTGCTTTTAGTTTCTGCCGGCATGGCTCAGAGAAGAACATGAGTTTTCTCGAAAGAAACCTTGTGCTTCCAGTTCCTAGTTGGAAGCTCACCCTGCTCTCTTCTATACCAAAAGTGAAAGTCCACGTGAGCAGTAACCTCCAAGGAAGGCCCTGATTATCCTTGCAAATCGGGAGGCATGCAGCAGCTCCATGAGGCCTTCATCGCTGTTCTGCTTTAGTTTAACGGTAGTAAGCTTTCCAAGAATCCTAGGAACCTTGCTTCAGCACCCGTTTCGGTAACAGAACACTGCATAGAGCCAGGAAGCTCTGGTCCTGCGAGTATGCTGCGTGTCAACGTACACATTGAAGACTGATGGCACAAGGCTTGTTTGCCCATTATGAGAGCTCCGTTTAAGTGGCCTCGAATATTCCTGAAAAGCACTGTTGTTGCCGGGGCTTTACTCACTGCTGCATGGTTCTGAGAAGATACTGAGTTTTCCCGTAAGAAGCCTTGTGCTTCCAGTTCCCAGTTGGAAGCTCACCCTGCTCTGTTCTATATCTAAAGTGAAAGTCAACGTGAGCCCTAGCCTCGAAGTAAGGCCCTGAGTTGCCTTGCCAAACGGGAGGCCTGGAGCAGCTCCATGAGGCCTTCTTCACTGTTCTGCTTTAGTTTCATGGTAGTAAGCTTTTCAAGACTCCTAGGGACCTTGCTTCAGCACCCGTTTCGGTACCAGTATACTGAGTAGAGCTTAGAAACTCAGGGCCAGCTCAGCAACTTCAGCCCCGTAGGCCTTTTGGAACACCCCATTGTTGACTAGAGAAAGGCAACACACTGCACTCTTCCTTGGGTGAGCCAGATGACCTCAGCTCTACACAGGATTCAGGAACACACTTCTAGACTGTCCTCCATGCAATGGATGTCACCTCATTCCCCTAGCTGAACTCTATTGAGAAAACCACTCTGCTTCTATTCCCTTTTCACCTTTTACACTTAGAGTCACGCATCCTCAAGGAGGTGGTCGGCTTGCATTCCAAGTACAATTTAAGCACAGTTCTTGGTGTAACACTGCAGGTCTCAGGAAGAAGCACAGGCCCCTAAGTCTCCATCGCGCATCCTTTGTTTAGGCACTTTGCTGCACGCAGATAAGCGGTCGTAGAAAAAATTGGAATCATGGAAAGCCCCAGTGGGATCGTGAATCTCTTTTGACTTGTTCGCATCAACATGTAGTTATGCTGCGTGTCATTCTGGAAATGTGAGACTGAGACACAAATCTTGTTATCCCATTTTAAAGCTTCACTCATGCAGTCTCGAAGCTACCTGTAAAGCACTGTGTTACCGTGCTTTTAGTTACTGCCGGCATGGCTCAGTGAAGAAAATGTTTTCTCTAAAGAAACCTTGTGCTTCCAGTTCCTAGTTGGACGCTCACCCTTCTCTCCTCTATACCTAAAGTGAAAGTCAACGTGAGCCCTAGCCTAGAAGTAAGGCCCTGATTTGCCTTGCCAAACGGGAGGAGTGGAGCAGCTCCATGTGGCCTTCAACACTGTTCTGCTTTACTTTAACGGTAGTAAGCATTCCAAGACTCCTAGAGACCTTGCTTCAGCACCCACTTGGGTATCAGAAAACTGCCTAGAGCCAGGAAGCTTTGGTCCTGCGTGTATGCTGCGTATCAACTTACAAATTGGAGACTGAGAGCACAAGGCTTGTTTGCCCATTATGAAAGCTCCGTTCATGCGGCTTCCAATATACCTGAAAAGCTTTGTTGTTGCCGCTCTTTTAGTAACTGCCGGCATGGTTCTGAGAAGATATTGAGTTTTCCCGTAAGAAACCTTGTGCCTCCAGTTCCTAGTTGGAAGCTCACCCTGCTCTGCTCTATACCTAAAGTGAAAGTCAACGTGAGCCACAATCTTGAAGTAAGGCACGGATTTGCCTTGCCAAACGGGAGGCGTGGAGCAGCTCCATGAGGCCTTCTTCACTGTTCCGCTTTAGTTTCACGGTAGTAAGCTTTCCAAGACTCCTAGGGACCTTGCTTCAGCACCCGTTTCGGTACCAGTATACTGAGTAGAGCCAGGAAGCTCAGGGCCAGCTCAGCAACTTCTGCCCCGTAGGCCTTTTGGAACACCCCATTGTTGGCTAGAGAAAGGCAACACAATGCACTCTTCCTTGGGAGAGCCAGATGACCTCAGCTCTACACAGGATTCAGGAACACACTTCTAGACTGTCCTCCATGCAGTGGATGTCACCTCATTCCCCTAGCTGAACTCTACTGAGAAAAACACTCTGCTTCTAATCCCTTTTCACCTTTTACACTTAGAGTCACGCGTCCTCAAGGAGGTGGTCGGCTTGCATTCCAAGTACAATTGAAACACAGTTCTTGGTGTAACACTGCAGATCTTTGGAAGAAGCACGGTCACCTAAGTCTCCCTCGCGCTTCCTTTGTTTAGGCACTTGGCTGCACGCAGAAAAGCGGTCGTAGAAAACAGTTGCATCACTGAAAGCCCCAGTGGGTATCGTGAATCTCTTTTGACTTGTTAGCATCAACATGTACTTATGCTGTGTGTCAATCTGGAAATGGGAGACACAAATCTAGTTTTCGCATTTTGAAAGCTCCACTCATGCAGTCTCGAAGCTACCTGTAAAGCAGTGTTGTTAACGTGCTTTTAGTTTCTGCCGGCATGGCTCAGAGAAGAACATGAGTTTTCTCGAAAGAAACCTTGTGCTTCCAGTTCCTAGTTGGAAGCTCACCCTGCTCTCCTCTATACCAAAAGTGAAAGTCCACGTGAGCAGTAACCTCCAAGGAAGGCCCTGATTATCCTTGCAAATCGGGAGGCATGCAGCAGCTCCATGAGGCCTTCATCGCTGTTCTGCTTTAGTTTAACGGTAGTAAGCTTTCCAAGACTCCTAGGAACCTTGCTTCAGCACCCGTTTCGGTAACAGAACACTGCATAGAGCCAGGAAGCTCTGGTCCTGCGAGTATGCTGCGTGTCAACGTACACATTGAAGACTGATGGCACAAGGCTTGTTTGCCCATTATGAGAGCTCCGTTTAAGTGGCCTCGAATATTCCTGAAAAGCACTGTTGTTGCCGGGGCTTTACTCACTGCTGCATGGTTCTGAGAAGATACTGAGTTTTCCCGTAAGAAGCCTTGTGCTTCCAGTTCCCAGTTGGAAGCTCACCCTGCTCTGTTCTATATCTAAAGTGAAAGTCAACGTGAGCCTTAGCCTCGAAGTAAGGCCCTGAGTTGCCTTGCCAAACGGGAGGCCTGGAGCAGCTGCATGAGGCCTTCTTCACTGTTCTGCTTTAGTTTCATGGTAGTAAGCTTTTCAAGACTCCTAGGGACCTTGCTTCAGCACCCGTTTCGGTACCAGTATACTGAGTAGAGCTTAGAAACTCAGGGCCAGCTCAGCAACTTCAGCCCCGTAGGCCTTTTGGAACACCCCATTGTTGACTAGAGAAAGGCAACACACTGCACTCTTCCTTGGGTGAGCCAGATGACCTCAGCTCTACACAGGATACAGGAACACACTTCTAGACTGTCCTCCATGCAATGGATGTCACCTCATTCCCCTAGCTGAACTCTATTGAGAAAACCACTCTGCTTCTATTCCCTTTTCACCTTTTACACTTAGAGTCACGCATCCTCAAGGAGGTGGTCGGCTTGCATTCCAAGTACAATTTAAGCACAGTTCTTGGTGTAACACTGCAGGTCTCAGGAAGAAGCACAGGCCCCTAAGTCTCCATCGCGCATCCTTTGTTTAGGCACTTTGCTGCACGCAGATAAGCGGTCGTAGAAAAAATTGGAATCATGGTAAGCCCCAGTGGGATCGTGAATCTCTTTTGACTTGTTCGCATCAACATGTAGTTATGCTGCGTGTCATTCTGGAAATGTGAGACTGAGACACAAATCTTGTTATCCCATTTTAAAGCTTCACTCATGCAGTCTCGAAGCTACCTGTAAAGCACTGTGTTACCGTGCTTTTAGTTACTGCCGGCATGGCTCAGTGAAGAAAATGTTTTCTCTAAAGAAACCTTGTGCTTCCAGTTCCTAGTTGGACGCTCACCCTTCTCTCCTCTATACCTAAAGTGAAAGTCAACGTGAGCCCTAGCCTAGAAGTAAGGCCCTGATTTGCCTTGCCAAACGGGAGGAGTGGAGCAGCTCCATGTGGCCTTCAACACTGTTCTGCTTTACTTTAACGGTAGTAAGCATTCCAAGACTCCTAGAGACCTTGCTTAGGCACCCACTTGGGTATCAGAAAACTGCCTAGAGCCAGGAAGCTTTGGTCCTGCGTGTATGCTGCCTATCAACTTACAAATTGGAGACTGAGAGCACAAGGCTTGTTTGCCCATTATGAAAGCTCCGTTCATGCGGCTTCCAATATACCTGAAAAGCTTTGTTGTTGCCGCTGTTTTAGTAACTGCCGGCATGGTTCTGAGAAGATATTGAGTTTTCCCGTAAGAAACCTTGTGCTTCCAGTTCCTAGTTGGAAGCTCACCCTGCTCTCCTCTATACCAAAAGTGAAAGTCCACGTGAGCACTAACCTCGAACTAAGGCCCTGATTATCCTTGCAAATCGGGAGGCATGCAGCAGCTCTATGAGGCCTTCATCGCTGTTCTGCTATAGTTTAACGGTAGTAAGCTTACCAAGACTCCTAGGAACCATGCTTCAGCACCCGTTTCGGTAACAGAACATTGCATAGAGCCAGGAAGCTCTGGTGGGCCGTGTATGCTGCGTGTCAACCTAGAAATTGGAGACTTATGGCACAAGGCTTGTCTTCCCATTATGAAAGCCTCGTTCATGTGGCCTCGAATATACCTGAAGAGTTTGTTGTTGCCGCTGTTTTAGTCACTGCCGGCATAGTTCTGAGAAGATATTGAGTTTTCCCGTAAGAAACCTTGTGCCTCCAGTTCCTAGTTGGAAGCTCACCCTGCTCTGCTCTATACCTAAAGTGAAAGTCAACGTGAGCCACAATCTCGAAGTAAGGCACGGATTTGCCTTGCCAAACGGGAGGCGTGGAGCAGCTCCATGAGGCCTTCTTCACAGTTCCGCTTTAGTTTCACGGTAGTAAGCTTTCCAAGACTCCTAGGGACCTTGCTTCAGCACCCGTTTCGGTACCAGTATACTGAGTAGAGCCAGGAAGCTCAGGGCCAGCTCAGCAACTTCTGCCCCGTAGGCCTTTTGGAACACCCCATTGTTGGCTAGAGAAAGGCAACACACTGCACTCTTCCTTGGGAGAGCCAGATGACCTCAGCTCTACACAGGATTCAGGAACACACTTCTAGACTGTCCTCCATGCAGTGGATGTCACCTCATTCCCCTAGCTGAACTCTACTGAGAAAAACACTCTGCTTCTAATCCCTTTTCACCTTTTACACTTAGAGTCATGCGTCCTCAAGGAGGTGGTCGGCTTGCATTCCAAGTACAATTTAAACACAGTTCTTGGTGTAACACTGCAGGTCTTTGGAAGAAGCACGGTCACCTAAGTCTCCCTCGCGCTTCCTTTGTTTAGGCACTTGGCTGCACGCAGAAAAGCGGTCGTAGAAAACAGTTGCATCACTGAAAGCCCCAGTGGGTATCGTGAATCTCTTTTGAATTGTTAGCATCAACATGTACTTATGCTGCGTGTCAATCTGGAAATGGGAGACACAAATCTAGTTTTCGCATTTTGAAAGCTCCACTCATGCAGTCTCGAAGCTACCTGTAAAGCAGTGTTGTTAACGTGCTTTTAGTTTCTGCCGGCATGGCTCAGAGAAGAACATGAGTTTTCTCGAAAGAAACCTTGTGCTTCCAGTTCCTAGTTGGAAGCTCACCCTGCTCTCCTCTATACCAAAAGTGAAAGTCCACGTGAGCAGTAACCTCCAAGGAAGGCCCTGATTATCCTTGCAAATCGGGAGGCATGCAGCAGCTCCATGAGGCCTTCATCGCTGTTCTGCTTTAGTTTAACGGTAGTAAGCTTTCCAAGACTCCTAGGAACCTTGCTTCAGCACCCGTTTCGGTAACAGAACACTGCATAGAGCCAGGAAGCTCTGGTCCTGCGAGTATGCTGCGTGTCAACGTACACATTGAAGACTGATGGCACAAGGCTCGTTTGCCCATTATGAGAGCTCCGTTTAAGTGGCCCCGAGTATTCCTGAAAAGCACTGTTGTTGCCGGGGCTTTACTCACTGCTGCATGGTTCTGAGAAGATACTGAGTTTTCCCGTAAGAAACCTTGTGCTTCCAGTTCCTAGTTGGAAGCTCACCCTGCTCTGTTCTATATCTAAAGTGAAAGTCAACGTGAGCCCTAGCCTCGAAGTAAGGCCCTGAGTTGCCTTGCCAAACGGCAGGCCTGGAGCAGCTCCATGAGGCCTTCTTCACTGTTATGCTTTAGTTTCACAGTAGTAAGTCTTTTCAAGACTCCTAGGGACCTTGCTTCAGCACCCGTTTCGGTACCAGTATACTGAGTAGAGACAGGAAGCTTTGGTCCAATTAAGCAACTTCCAGCCCTGTAGGCCTCTTGGAACAATCCAGTGTTGGATACAGAAAGGCAACACACTGCACTCTTCCTTGGGAGAGCCAGATGACCTCAGCTCTACACAGGATTTAAGAACACACTTCGAGACTGTCCTCCATGCAATGGATGTCACCTCATTCCCCTAGCTGAACTCTACTGAGAAAAACACTCTGCTTCTAATCCCTTTTCACCTTTTACACTTAGAGTCACGCATCCTCAAAGAGGTGGTCGGCTTGCATTCCAAGTACAATTAAAGCACAGTTCTTGTTGTAACACTGCAGGTCTTTGGAAGATGCACAGGCCCTAAGTTTCCCTGGCGCATCCGTTGTATAGGCACTTGGCTGCACGCAGAAAAGCGGTCGTAGAATAAAGTTGAATCACTGAAAGCCCCAGTGGGTATCGTGAATCTCTTTTGACTTGTTAGCATCAGCATGTACTTACGCTGCGTGTCAATCTGGAAATGGGAGACTGATAGCACAAAGCTTGTTTTCCCATTTTGAAAGCTCCACTCATGCAGTCTCGAAGCTACCTGAAAAGCACTGTTGTTACCGTGTTTTTAGGGAATGCCGGCATGGCTCAGAGAAGAAAATGAGTTTTCCCGAAAGAAACCTTGTGCTTCCAGTTCCTAGTTGGAAGCTCACCCTGCTCTCCTCTACACCAAAAGTGAGAATCCCCGTGAGCACTAACCTCCAAGTAAGGCCCTGATTATCCTTGCAAATCGGGAGGCATGCAGCAGCTCCATGAGGCCTTCATCGCTGTTCTGCTTTAGTTTAACGGTAGTAAGCTTTCCAAGACTCCTAGGAACCTTGCTTCAGCACCCGTTTCGGTAACAGAAAACGGCATAGAGCCAGGAAGCTCTGGTCCTGCGAGTATGCTGCGTGTCAACGTACACATTGAAGACTGATGGCACAAGGCTTGTTTGCCCATTATGAGAGCTCCGTTTCTGTGGCCTCGAATATACCTGAAAAGCACTGTTGTTGCCGGGGCTTTACTCACTGCTGCATGGTTCTGAGAAGATACTGAGTTTTCCTGTAAGAAGCCTTGTGCTTCCAGTTCCCAGTTGGAAGCTCACCCTGCTCTGCTCTATATCTAAAGTGAAAGTCAACATGAGCCCTAGCCTCGAAGTAAGGCCCTGAGTTGCCTTGCCAAACGGGAGGCCTGGAGCAGCTCCATGAGGCCTTCTTCACTGTTCTGCTTTAGTTTCATGGTAGTAAGCTTTTCAAGACTCCTAGGGACCTTGCTTCAGCACCCGTTTCGGTACCAGTATACTGAGTAGAGCTTAGAAACTCAGGGCCAGCTCAGCAACTTCAGCCCCGTAGGCCTTTTGGAACACCCCATTGTTGACTAGAGAAAGGCAACACACTGCACTCTTCCTTGGGTGAGCCAGATGACCTCAGCTCTACACAGGATACAGGAACACACTTCTAGACTGTCCTCCATGCAATGGATGTCACCTCATTCCCCTAGCTGAACTCTATTGAGAAAACCACTCTGCTTCTATTCCCTTTTCACCTTTTACACTTAGAGTCACGCATCCTCAAGGAGGTGGTCGGCTTGCATTCCAAGTACAATTTAAGCACAGTTCTTGGTGTAACACTGCAGGTCTCAGGAAGAAGCACAGGCCCCTAAGTCTCCATCGCGCATCCTTTGTTTAGGCACTTTGCTGCACGCAGATAAGCGGTCGTAGAAAAAATTGGAATCATGGTAAGCCCCAGTGGGATCGTGAATCTCTTTTGACTTGTTCGCATCAACATGTAGTTATGCTGCGTGTCATTCTGGAAATGTGAGACTGAGACACAAATCTTGTTATCCCATTTTAAAGCTTCACTCATGCAGTCTCGAAGCTACCTGTAAAGCACTGTGTTACCGTGCTTTTAGTTACTGCCGGCATGGCTCAGTGAAGAAAATGTTTTCTCTAAAGAAACCTTGTGCTTCCAGTTCCTAGTTGGACGCTCACCCTTCTCTCCTCTATACCTAAAGTGAAAGTCAACGTGAGCCCTAGCCTAGAAGTAAGGCCCTGATTTGCCTTGCCAAACGGGAGGAGTGGAGCAGCTCCATGTGGCCTTCAACACTGTTCTGCTTTACTTTAACGGTAGTAAGCATTCCAAGACTCCTAGAGACCTTGCTTAGGCACCCACTTGGGTATCAGAAAACTGCCTAGAGCCAGGAAGCTTTGGTCCTGCGTGTATGCTGCCTATCAACTTACAAATTGGAGACTGAGAGCACAAGGCTTGTTTGCCCATTATGAAAGCTCCGTTCATGCGGCTTCCAATATACCTGAAAAGCTTTGTTGTTGCCGCTCTTTTAGTAACTGCCGGCATGGTTCTGAGAAGATATTGAGTTTTCCCGTAAGAAACCTTGTGCTTCCAGTTCCTAGTTGGAAGCTCACCCTGCTCTCCTCTATACCAAAAGTGAAAGTCCACGTGAGCACTAACCTCGAACTAAGGCCCTGATTATCCTTGCAAATCGGGAGGCATGCAGCAGCTCTATGAGGCCTTCATCGCTGTTCTGCTATAGTTTAACGGTAGTAAGCTTACCAAGACTCCTAGGAACCATGCTTCAGCACCCGTTTCGGTAACAGAACATTGCATAGAGCCAGGAAGCTCTGGTGGGCCGTGTATGCTGCGTGTCAACCTAGAAATTGGAGACTTATGGCACAAGGCTTGTCTTCCCATTATGAAAGCCTCGTTCATGTGGCCTCGAATATACCTGAAGAGTTTGTTGTTGCCGCTGTTTTAGTCACTGCCGGCATAGTTCTGAGAAGATATTGAGTTTTCCCGTAAGAAACCTTGTGCCTCCAGTTCCTAGTTGGAAGCTCACCCTGCTCTGCTCTATACCTAAAGTGAAAGTCAACGTGAGCCACAATCTCGAAGTAAGGCACGGATTTGCCTTGCCAAACGGGAGGCGTGGAGCAGCTCCATGAGGCCTTCTTCACTGTTCCGCTTTAGTTTCACGGTAGTAAGCTTTCCAAGACTCCTAGGGACCTTGCTTCAGCACCCGTTTCGGTACCAGTATACTGAGTAGACCCAGGAAGCTCAGGGCCAGCTCAGCAACTTCTGCCCCAGTAGGCCTTTTGGAACACCCCACTGTTGGCTAGAGAAAGGCAACAATATGCACTCTTCCTTGGGAGAGCCAGATGACCTCAGCTCTACACAGGATTCAGGAACACACTTCTAGACTGTCCTCCATGCAGTGGATGTCACCTCATTCCCCTAGCTGAACTCTACTGAGAAAAACACTCTGCTTCTAATCCCTTTTCACCTTTTACACTTAGAGTCACGCGTCCTCAAGGAGGTGGTCGGCTTGCATTCCAAGTACAATTTAAACACAGTTCTTGGTGTAACACTGCAGGTCTTTGGAAGAAGCACGGTCACCTAAGTCTCCCTCGCGCTTCCTTTGTTTAGGCACTTGGCTGCACGCAGAAAAGCGGTCGTAGAAAACAGTTGCATCACTGAAAGCCCCAGTGGGTATCGTGAATCTCTTTTGACTTGTTAGCATCAACATGTACTTATGCTGTGTGTCAATCTGGAAATGGGAGACACAAATCTAGTTTTCGCATTTTGAAAGCTCCACTCATGCAGTCTCGAAGCTACCTGTAAAGCAGTGTTGTTAACGTGCTTTTAGTTTCTGCCGGCATGGCTCAGAGAAGAACATGAGTTTTCTCGAAAGAAACCTTGTGCTTCCAGTTCCTAGTTGGAAGCTCACCCTGCTCTCCTCTATACCAAAAGTGAAAGTCCACGTGAGCAGTAACCTCCAAGGAAGGCCCTGATTATCCTTGCAAATCGGGAGGCATGCAGCAGCTCCATGAGGCCTTCATCGCTGTTCTGCTTTAGTTTAACGGTAGTAAGCTTTCCAAGACTCCTAGGAACCTTGCTTCAGCACCCGTTTCGGTAACAGAACACTGCATAGAGCCAGGAAGCTCTGGTCCTGCGAGTATGCTGCGTGTCAACGTACACATTGAAGACTGATGGCACAAGGCTCGTTTGCCCATTATGAGAGCTCCGTTTAAGTGGCCCCGAGTATTCCTGAAAAGCACTGTTGTTGCCGGGGCTTTACTCACTGCTGCATGGTTCTGAGAAGATACTGAGTTTTCCCGTAAGAAACCTTGTGCTTCCAGTTCCTAGTTGGAAGCTCACCCTGCTCTGTTCTATATCTAAAGTGAAAGTCAACGTGAGCCCTAGCCTCGAAGTAAGGCCCTGAGTTGCCTTGCCAAACGGCAGGCCTGGAGCAGCTCCATGAGGCCTTCTTCACTGTTATGCTTTAGTTTCACAGTAGTAAGTCTTTTCAAGACTCCTAGGGACCTTGCTTCAGCACCCGTTTCGGTAAGAGTATACTGAGTAGAGACAGGAAGCTTTGGTCCAATTAAGCAACTTCCAGCCCTGTAGGCCTCTTGGAACAATCCAGTGTTGGATACAGAAAGGCAACACACTGCACTCTTCCTTGGGAGAGCCAGATGACCTCAGCTCTACACAGGATTTAAGAACACACTTCGAGACTGTCCTCCATGCAATGGATGTCACCTCATTCCCCTAGCTGAACTCTACTGAGAAAAACACTCTGCTTCTAATCCCTTTTCACCTTTTACACTTAGAGTCACGCATCCTCAAAGAGGTGGTCGGCTTGCATTCCAAGTACAATTAAAGCACAGTTCTTGTTGTAACACTGCAGGTCTTTGGAAGATGCACAGGCCCTAAGTTTCCCTGGCGCATCCGTTGTATAGGCACTTGGCTGCACGCAGAAAAGCGGTCGTAGAATAAAGTTGAATCACTGAAAGCCCCAGTGGGTATCGTGAATCTCTTTTGACTTGTTAGCATCAACATGTACTTACGCTGCGTGTCAATCTGGAAATGGGAGACTGATAGCACAAAGCTTGTTTTCCCATTTTGAAAGCTCCACTCATGCAGTCTCGAAGCTACCTGAAAAGCACTGTTGTTACCGTGTTTTTAGGGAATGCCGGCATGGCTCAGAGAAGAAAATGAGTTTTCCCGAAAGAAACCTTGTGCTTCCAGTTCCTAGTTGGAAGCTCACCCTGCTCTCCTCTACACCAAAAGTGAGAATCCCCGTGAGCACTAACCTCCAAGTAAGGCCCTGATTATCCTTGCAAATCGGGAGGCATGCAGCAGCTCCATGAGGCCTTCATCGCTGTTCTGCTTTAGTTTAACGGTAGTAAGCTTTCCAAGACTCCTAGGAACCTTGCTTCAGCACCCGTTTCGGTAACAGAAAACGGCATAGAGCCAGGAAGCTCTGGTCCTGCGAGTATGCTGCGTGTCAACGTACAAATTGAAGACTGATGGCACAAGGCTTGTTTGCCCATTATGAGAGCTCCGTTTCTGTGGCCTCGAATATACCTGAAAAGCACTGTTGTTGCCGGGGCTTTACTCACTGCTGCATGGTTCTGAGAAGATACTGAGTTTTCCTGTAAGAAGCCTTGTGCTTCCAGTTCCCAGTTGGAAGCTCACCCTGCTCTGCTCTATATCTAAAGTGAAAGTCAACATGAGCCCTAGCCTCGAAGTAAGGCCCTGAGTTGCCTTGCCAAACGGGAGGCCTGGAGCAGCTCCATGAGGCCTTCTTCACTGTTCTGCTTTAGTTTCATGGTAGTAAGCTTTTCAAGACTCCTAGGGACCTTGCTTCAGCACCCGTTTCGGTACCAGTATACTGAGTAGAGCTTAGAAACTCAGGGCCAGCTCAGCAACTTCAGCCCCGTAGGCCTTTTGGAACACCCCATTGTTGACTAGAGAAAGGCAACACACTGCACTCTTCCTTGGGTGAGCCAGATGACCTCAGCTCTACACAGGATTCAGGAACACACTTCTAGACTGTCCTCCATGCAATGGATGTCACCTCATTCCCCTAGCTGAACTCTATTGAGAAAACCACTCTGCTTCTATTCCCTTTTCACCTTTTACACTTAGAGTCACGCATCCTCAAGGAGGTGGTGGGCTTGCATTCCAAGTACAATTTAAGCACAGTTCTTGGTGTAACACTGCAGGTCTCAGGAAGAAGCACAGGCCCCTAAGTCTCCATCGCGCATCCTTTGTTTAGGCACTTTGCTGCACGCAGATAAGCGGTCGTAGAAAAAATTGGAATCATGGAAAGCCCCAGTGGGATCGTGAATCTCTTTTGACTTGTTCGCATCAACATGTAGTTATGCTGCGTGTCATTCTGGAAATGTGAGACTGAGACACAAATCTTGTTATCCCATTTTAAAGCTTCACTCATGCAGTCTCGAAGCTACCTGTAAAGCACTGTGTTACCGTGCTTTTAGTTACTGCCGGCATGGCTCAGTGAAGAAAATATTTTCTCTAAAGAAACCTTGTGCTTCCAGTTCCTAGTTGGACGCTCACCCTTCTCTCCTCTATACCTAAAGTGAAAGTCAACGTGAGCCCTAGCCTAGAAGTAAGGCCCTGATTTGCCTTGCCAAACGGGAGGAGTGGAGCAGCTCCATGTGGCCTTCAACACTGTTCTGCTTTACTTTAACGGTAGTAAGCATTCCAAGACTCCTAGAGACCTTGCTTCAGCACCCACTTGGGTATCAGAAAACTGCCTAGAGCCAGGAAGCTTTGGTCCTGCGTGTATGCTGCCTATCAACTTACAAATTGGAGACTGAGAGCACAAGGCTTGTTTGCCCATTATGAAAGCTCCGTTCATGCGGCTTCCAATATACCTGAAAAGCTTTGTTGTTGCCGCTGTTTTAGTAACTGCCGGCATGGTTCTGAGAAGATATTGAGTTTTCCCGTAAGAAACCTTGTGCTTCCAGTTCCTAGTTGGAAGCTCACCCTGCTCTCCTCTATACCAAAAGTGAAAGTCCACGTGAGCACTAACCTCGAACTAAGGCCCTGATTATCCTTGCAAATCGGGAGGCATGCAGCAGCTCCATGAGGCCTTCATCGCTGTTCTGCTATAGTTTAACGGTAGTAAGCTTACCAAGACTCCTAGGAACCATGCTTCAGCACCCGTTTCGGTAACAGAACATTGCATAGAGCCAGGAAGCTCTGGTGGGCCGTGTATGCTGCGTGTCAACCTAGAAATTGGAGACTTATGGCACAAGGCTTGTCTTCCCATTATGAAAGCCTCGTTCATGTGGCCTCGAATATACCTGAAGAGTTTGTTGTTGCCGCTGTTTTAGTCACTGCCGGCATAGTTCTGAGAAGATATTGAGTTTTCCCGTAAGAAACCTTGTGCCTCCAGTTCCTAGTTGGAAGCTCACCCTGCTCTGCTCTATACCTAAAGTGAAAGTCAAGGTGAGCCACAATCTCGAAGTAAGGCACGGATTTGCCTTGCCAAACGGGAGGCGTGGAGCAGCTCCATGAGGCCTTCTTCACTGTTCCGCTTTAGTTTCACGGTAGTAAGCTTTCCAAGACTCCTAGGGACCTTGCTTCAGCACCCGTTTCGGTACCAGTATACTGAGTAGAGCCAGGAAGCTCAGGGCCAGCTCAGCAACTTCTGCCCCGTAGGCCTTTTGGAACACCCCATTGTTGACTAGAGAAAGGCAACACACTGCACTCTTCCTTGGGAGAGCCAGATGACCTCAGCTCTACACAGGATTCAGGAACACACTTCTAGACTGTTCTCCATGCAATGGATGTCACCTCATTCCCCTAGCTGAACTCTACTGAGAAAAACACTCTGCTTCTAATCCCTTTTCACCTTTTACACTTAGAGTCACGCGTCCTCAAGGAGGTGGTCGGCTTGCATTCCAAGTACAATTTAAACACTGTTCTTGGTGTAACACTGCAGGTCTTTGGAAGAAGCACGGTCACCTAAGTCTCCCTCGCGCTTCCTTTCTTTAGGCACTTGGCTGCACGCAGAAAAGCGGACGTAGAAAACAGTTGCATCACTGAAAGCCCCAGTGGGTATCGTGAATCTCTTTTGACTTGTTAGCATCAACATGTACTTATGCTGCGTGTCAATCTGGAAATGGGAGACACAAATCTAGTTTTCGCATTTTGAAAGCTCCACTCATGCAGTCTCGAAGCTACCTGTAAAGCAGAGTTGTTAACGTGCTTTTAGTTTCTGCCGGCATGGCTCAGAGAAGAACATGAGTTTTCTCGAAAGAAACCTTGTGCTTCCAGTTCCTAGTTGGAAGCTCACCCTGCTCTCCTCTATACCAAAAGTGAAAGTCCACGTGAGCAGTAACCTCCAAGGAAGGCCCTGATTATCCTTGCAAATCGGGAGGCATGCAGCAGCTCCATGAGGCCTTCATCGCTGTTCTGCTTTAGTTTAACGGTAGTAAGCTTTCCAAGACTCCTAGGAACCTTGCTTCAGCACCCGTTTCGGTAACAGAACACTGCATAGAGCCAGGAAGCTCTGGTCCTGCGAGTATGCTGCGTGTCAACGTACACATTGAAGACTGATGGCACAAGGCTTGTTTGCCCATTATGAGAGCTCCGTTTAAGTGGCCTCGAATATTCCTGAAAAGCACTGTTGTTGCCGGGGCTTTACTCACTGCTGCATGGTTCTGAGAAGATACTGAGTTTTCCCGTAAGAAGCCTTGTGCTTCCAGTTCCCAGTTGGAAGCTCACCCTGATCTGTTCTATATCTAAAGTGAAAGTCAACGTGAGCCCTAGCCTCGAAGTAAGGCCCTGAGTTGCCTTGCCAAACGGGAGGCCTGGAGCAGCTGCATGAGGCCTTCTTCACTGTTCTGCTTTAGTTATATGGTAGTAAGCTTTTCAAGACTCCTAGGGACCTTGCTTCAGCACCCGTTTCGGTACCAGTATACTGAGTAGAGCTTAGAAACTCAGGGCCAGCTCAGCAACTTCAGCCCCGTAGGCCTTTTGGAACACCCCATTGTTGACTAGAGAAAGGCAACACAATGCACTCTTCCTTGGGTGAGCCAGATGACCTCAGCTCTACAGAGGATTCAGGAACACACTTCTAGACTGTCCTCCATGCAATGGATGTCACCTCATTCCCCTAGCTGAACTCTATTGAGAAAACCACTCTGCTTCTATTCCCTTTTCACCTTTTACACTTAGAGTCACGCATCCTCAAGGAGGTGGTCGGCTTGCATTCCAAGTACAATTTAAGCACAGTTCTTGGTGTAACACTGCAGGTCTCAGGAAGAAGCACAGGCCCCTAAGTCTCCATCGCGCATCCTTTGTTTAGGCACTTTGCTGCACGCAGATAAGCGGTCGTAGAAAAAAATGGAATCATGGTAAGCCCCAGTGGGATCGTGAATCTCTTTTGACTTGTTCACATCAACATGTAGTTATGCTGCGTGTCATTCTGGAAATGTGAGACTGAGACACAAATCTTGTTATCCCATTTTAAAGCTTCACTCATGCAGTCTCGAAGCTACCTGTAAAGCACTGTGTTACCGTGCTTTTAGTTACTGCCGGCATGGCTCAGTGAAGAAAATGTTTTCTCTAAAGAAACCTTGTGCTTCCAGTTCCTAGTTGGACGCTCACCCTTCTCTCCTCTATACCTAAAGTGAAAGTCAACGTGAGCCCTAGCCTAGAAGTAAGGCCCTGATTTGCCTTGCCAAACGGGAGGAGTGGAGCAGCTCCATGTGGCCTTCAACACTGTTCTGCTTTACTTTAACGGTAGTAAGCATTCCAAGACTCCTAGAGACCTTGCTTCAGCACCCACTTGGGTATCAGAAAACTGCCTAGAGCCAGGAAGCTTTGGTCCTGCGTGTATGCTGCCTATCAACTTACAAATTGGAGACTGAGAGCACAAGGCTTGTTTGCCCATTATGAAAGCTCCGTTCATGCGGCTTCCAATATACCTGAAAAGCTTTGTTGTTGCCGCTGTTTTAGTAACTGCCGGCATGGTTCTGAGAAGATATTGAGTTTTCCCGTAAGAAACCTTGTGCTTCCAGTTCCTAGTTGGAAGCTCACCCTGCTCTCCTCTATACCAAAAGTGAAAGTCCACGTGAGCACTAACCTCGAACTAAGGCCCTGATTATCCTTGCAAATCGGGAGGCATGCAGCAGCTCTATGAGGCCTTCATCGCTGTTCTGCTATAGTTTAACGGTAGTAAGCTTACCAAGACTCCTAGGAACCATGCTTCAGCACCCGTTTCGGTAACAGAACATTGCATAGAGCCAGGAAGCTCTGGTGGGCCGTGTATGCTGCGTGTCAACCTAGAAATTGGAGACTTATGGCACAAGGCTTGTCTTCCCATTATGAAAGCCTCGTTCATGTGGCCTCGAATATACCTGAAGAGTTTGTTGTTGCCGCTGTTTTAGTCACTGCCGGCATAGTTCTGAGAAGATATTGAGTTGTCCCGTAAGAAACCTTGTGCCTCCAGTTCCTAGTTGGAAGCTCACCCTGCTCTGCTCTATACCTAAAGTGAAAGTCAACGTGAGCCACAATCTCGAAGTAAGGCACGGATTTGCCTTGCCAAACGGGAGGCGTGGAGCAGCTCCATGAGGCCTTCTTCACTGTTCCGCTTTAGTTTCACGGTAGTAAGCTTTCCAAGACTCCTAGGGACCTTGCTTCAGCACCCGTTTCGGTACCAGTATACTGAGTAGAGCCAGGAAGCTCAGGGCCAGCTCAGCAACTTCTGCCCCGTAGGCCTTTTGGAACACCCCATTGTTGGCTAGAGAAAGGCAACACACTGCACTCTTCCTTGGGAGAGCCAGATGACCTCAGCTCTACACAGGATTCAGGAACACACTTCTAGACTGTCCTCCATGCAGTGGATGTCACCTCATTCCCCTAGCTGAACTCTACTGAGAAAAACACTCTGCTTCTAATCCCTTTTCACCTTTTACACTTAGAGTCACGCGTCCTCAAGGAGGTGGTCGGCTTGCATTCCAAGTACAATTGAAACACAGTTCTTGGTGTAACACTGCAGGTCTTTGGAAGAAGCACGGTCACCTAAGTCTCCCTCGCGCTTCCTTTGTTTAGGCACTTGGCTGCACGCAGAAAAGCGGTCGTAGAAAACAGTTGCATCACTGAAAGCCCCAGTGGGTATCGTGAATCTCTTTTGACTTGTTAGCATCAACATGTACTTATGCTGCGTGTCAATCTGGAAATGGGAGACACAAATCTAGTTTTCGCATTTTGAAAGCTCCACTCATGCAGTCTCGAAGCTACCTGTAAAGCAGTGTTGTTAACGTGCTTTTAGTTTCTGCCGGCATGGCTCAGAGAAGAACATGAGTTTTCTCGAAAGAAACCTTGTGCTTCCAGTTCCTAGTTGGAAGCTCACCCTGCTCTCCTCTATACCAAAAGTGAAAGTCCACGTGAGCAGTAACCTCCAAGGAAGGCCCTGATTATCCTTGCAAATCGGGAGGCATGCAGCAGCTCCATGAGGCCTTCATCGCTGTTCTGCTTTAGTTTAACGGTAGTAAGCTTTCCAAGACTCCTAGGAACCTTGCTTCAGCACCCGTTTCGGTAACAGAACACTGCATAGAGCCAGGAAGCTCTGGTCCTGCGAGTATGCTGCGTGTCAACGTACACATTGAAGACTGATGGCACAAGGCTCGTTTGCCCATTATGAGAGCTCCGTTTAAGTGGCCCCGAGTATTCCTGAAAAGCACTGTTGTTGCCGGGGCTTTACTCACTGCTGCATGGTTCTGAGAAGATACTGAGTTTTCCCGTAAGAAACCTTGTGCTTCCAGTTCCTAGTTGGAAGCTCACCCTGCTCTGTTCTATATCTAAAGTGAAAGTCAACGTGAGCCCTAGCCTCGAAGTAAGGCCCTGAGTTGCCTTGCCAAACGGCAGGCCTGGAGCAGCTCCATGAGGCCTTCTTCACTGTTATGCTTTAGTTTCACAGTAGTAAGTCTTTTCAAGACTCCTAGGGACCTTGCTTCAGCACCCGTTTCGGTAAGAGTATACTGAGTAGAGACAGGAAGCTTTGGTCCAATTAAGCAACTTCCAGCCCTGTAGGCCTCTTGGAACAATCCAGTGTTGGATACAGAAAGGCAACACACTGCACTCTTCCTTGGGAGAGCCAGATGACCTCAGCTCTACACAGGATTTAAGAACACACTTCGAGACTGTCCTCCATGCAATGGATGTCACCTCATTCCCCTAGCTGAACTCTACTGAGAAAAACACTCTGCTTCTAATCCCTTTTCACCTTTTACACTTAGAGTCACGCATCCTCAAAGAGGTGGTCGGCTTGCATTCCAAGTACAATTAAAGCACAGTTCTTGTTGTAACACTGCAGGTCTTTGGAAGATGCACAGGCCCTAAGTTTCCCTGGCGCATCCGTTGTATAGGCACTTGGCTGCACGCAGAAAAGCGGTCGTAGAATAAAGTTGAATCACTGAAAGCCCCAGTGGGTATCGTGAATCTCTTTTGACTTGTTAGCATCAACATGTACTTACGCTGCGTGTCAATCTGGAAATGGGAGACTGATAGCACAAAGCTTGTTTTCCCATTTTGAAAGCTCCACTCATGCAGTCTCGAAGCTACCTGAAAAGCACTGTTGTTACCGTGTTTTTAGGGAATGCCGGCATGGCTCAGAGAAGAAAATGAGTTTTCCCGAAAGAAACCTTGTGCTTCCAGTTCCTAGTTGGAAGCTCACCCTGCTCTCCTCTACACCAAAAGTGAGAATCCCCGTGAGCACTAACCTCCAAGTAAGGCCCTGATTATCCTTGCAAATCGGGAGGCATGCAGCAGCTCCATGAGGCCTTCATCGCTGTTCTGCTTTAGTTTAACGGTAGTAAGCTTTCCAAGACTCCTAGGAACCTTGCTTCAGCACCCGTTTCGGTAACAGAAAACGGCATAGAGCCAGGAAGCTCTGGTCCTGCGAGTATGCTGCGTGTCAACGTACACATTGAAGACTGATGGCACAAGGCTTGTTTGCCCATTATGAGAGCTCCGTTTCTGTGGCCTCGAATATACCTGAAAAGCACTGTTGTTGCCGGGGCTTTACTCACTGCTGCAAGGTTCTGAGAAGATACTGAGTTTTCCTGTAAGAAGCCTTGTGCTTCCAGTTCCCAGTTGGAAGCTCACCCTGCTCTGCTCTATATCTAAAGTGAAAGTCAACATGAGCCCTAGCCTCGAAGTAAGGCCCTGAGTTGCCTTGCCAAACGGGAGGCCTGGAGCAGCTCCATGAGGCCTTCTTCACTGTTCTGCTTTAGTTTCATGGTAGTAAGCTTTTCAAGACTCCTAGGGACCTTGCTTCAGCACCCGTTTCGGTACCAGTATACTGAGTAGAGCTTAGAAACTCAGGGCCAGCTCAGCAACTTCAGCCCCGTAGGCCTTTTGGAACACCCCATTGTTGACTAGAGAAAGGCAACACACTGCACTCTTCCTTGGGTGAGCCAGATGACCTCAGCTCTACACAGGATTCAGGAACACACTTCTAGACTGTCCTCCATGCAATGGATGTCACCTCATTCCCCTAGCTGAACTCTACTGAGAAAAACACTCTGCTTCTAATCCCTTTTCACCTTTTACACTTAGAGTCACGCGTCCTCAAGGAGGTGGTCGGCTTGCATTCCAAGTACAATTTAAGCACAGTTCTTGGTGTAACACTGCAGGTCTCAGGAAGAAGCACAGGCCCCTAAGTCTCCATCGCGCATCCTTTGTTTAGGCACTTTGCTGCACGCAGATAAGCGGTCGTAGAAAAAATTGGAATCATGGAAAGCCCCAGTGGGATCGTGAATCTCTTTTGACTTGTTCGCATCAACATGTAGTTATGCTGCGTGTCATTCTGGAAATGTGAGACTGAGACACAAATCTTGTTTTCCCATTTTAAAGCTTCACTCATGCAGTCTCGAAGCTACCTGTAAAGCACTGTGTTACCGTGCTTTTAGTTACTGCCGGCATGGCTCAGTGAAGAAAATGTTTTCTCTAAAGAAACCTTGTGCTTCCAGTTCCTAGTTGGACGCTCACCCTTCTCTCCTCTATACCTAAAGTGAAAGTCAACGTGAGCCCTAGCCTAGAAGTAAGGCCCTGATTTGCCTTGCCAAACGGGAGGAGTGGAGCAGCTCCATGTGGCCTTCAACACTGTTCTGCTTTACTTTAACGGTAGTAAGCATTCCAAGACTCCTAGAGACCTTGCTTCAGCACCCACTTGGGTATCAGAAAACTGCCTAGAGCCAGGAAGCTTTGGTCCTGCGTGTATGCTGCGTATCAACTTACAAATTGGAGACTGAGAGCACAAGGCTTGTTTGCCCATTATGAAAGCTCCGTTCATGCGGCTTCCAATATACCTGAAAAGCTTTGTTGTTGCCGCTCTTTTAGTAACTGCCGGCATGGTTCTGAGAAGATATTGAGTTTTCCCGTAAGAAACCTTGTGCTTCCAGTTCCTAGTTGGAAGCTCACCCTGCTCTCCTCTATACCAAAAGTGAAAGTCCACGTGAGCACTAACCTCGAACTAAGGCCCTGATTATCCTTGCAAATCGGGAGGCATGCAGCAGCTCTATGAGGCCTTCATCGCTGTTCTGCTATAGTTTAACGGTAGTAAGCTTACCAAGACTCCTAGGAACCATGCTTCAGCACCCGTTTCGGTAACAGAACATTGCATAGAGCCAGGAAGCTCTGGTGGGCCGTGTATGCTGCGTGTCAACCTAGAAATTGGAGACTTATGGCACAAGGCTTGTCTTCCCATTATGAAAGCCTCGTTCATGTGGCCTCGAATATACCTGAAGAGTTTGTTGTTGCCGCTGTTTTAATCACTGCCGGCATAGTTCTGAGAAGATATTGAGTTGTCCCGTAAGAAACCTTGTGCCTCCAGTTCCTAGTTGGAAGCTCACCCTGCTCTGCTCTATACCTAAAGTGAAAGTCAACGTGAGCCACAATCTCGAAGTAAGGCACGGATTTGCCTTGCCAAACGGGAGGCGTGGAGCAGCTCCATGAGGCCTTCTTCACTGTTCCGCTTTAGTTTCACGGTAGTAAGCTTTCCAAGACTCCTAGGGACCTTGCTTCAGCACCCGTTTCGGTACCAGTATACTGAGTAGAGCCAGGAAGCTCAGGGCCAGCTCAGCAACTTCTGCCCCGTAGGCCTTTTGGAACACCCCATTGTTGGCTAGAGAAAGGCAACACACTGCACTCTTCCTTGGGAGAGCCAGATGACCTCAGCTCTACACAGGATTCAGGAACACACTTCTAGACTGTCCTCCATGCAGTGGATGTCACCTCATTCCCCTAGCTGAACTCTACTGAGAAAAACACTCTGCTTCTAATCCCTTTTCACCTTTTACACTTAGAGTCACGCGTCCTCAAGGAGGTGGTCGGCTTGCATTCCAAGTACAATTGAAACACAGTTCTTGGTGTAACACTGCAGGTCTTTGGAAGAAGCACGGTCACCTAAGTCTCCCTCGCGCTTCCTTTGTTTAGGCACTTGGCTGCACGCAGAAAAGCGGTCGTAGAAAACAGTTGCATCACTGAAAGCCCCAGTGGGTATCGTGAATCTCTTTTGACTTGTTAGCATCAACATGTACTTATGCTGCGTGTCAATCTGGAAATGGGAGACACAAATCTAGTTTTCGCATTTTGAAAGCTCCACTCATGCAGTCTCGAAGCTACCTGTAAAGCAGTGTTGTTAACGTGCTTTTAGTTTCTGCCGGCATGGCTCAGAGAAGAACATGAGTTTTCTCGAAAGAAACCTTGTGCTTCCAGTTCCTAGTTGGAAGCTCACCCTGCTCTCCTCTATACCAAAAGTGAAAGTCCACGTGAGCAGTAACCTCCAAGGAAGGCCCTGATTATCCTTGCAAATCGGGAGGCATGCAGCAGCTCCATGAGGCCTTCATCGCTGTTCTGCTTTAGTTTAACGGTAGTAAGCTTTCCAAGACTCCTAGGAACCTTGCTTCAGCACCCGTTTCGGTAACAGAACACTGCATAGAGCCAGGAAGCTCTGGTCCTGCGAGTATGCTGCGTGTCAACGTACACATTGAAGACTGATGGCACAAGGCTTGTTTGCCCATTATGAGAGCTCCGTTTAAGTGGCCTCGAATATTCCTGAAAAGCACTGTTGTTGCCGGGGCTTTACTCACTGCTGCATGGTTCTGAGAAGATACTGAGTTTTCCCGTAAGAAGCCTTGTGCTTCCAGTTCCCAGTTGGAAGCTCACCCTGCTCTGTTCTATATCTAAAGTGAAAGTCAACGTGAGCCTTAGCCTCGAAGTAAGGCCCTGAGTTGCCTTGCCAAACGGGAGGCCTGGAGCAGCTGCATGAGGCCTTCTTCACTGTTCTGCTTTAGTTTCATGGTAGTAAGCTTTTCAAGACTCCTAGGGACCTTGCTTCAGCACCCGTTTCGGTACCAGTATACTGAGTAGAGCTTAGAAACTCAGGGCCAGCTCAGCAACTTCAGCCCCGTAGGCCTTTTGGAACACCCCATTGTTGACTAGAGAAAGGCAACACACTGCACTCTTCCTTGGGTGAGCCAGATGACCTCAGCTCTACACAGGATACAGGAACACACTTCTAGACTGTCCTCCATGCAATGGATGTCACCTCATTCCCCTAGCTGAACTCTATTGAGAAAACCACTCTGCTTCTATTCCCTTTTCACCTTTTACACTTAGAGTCACGCATCCTCAAGGAGGTGGTCGGCTTGCATTCCAAGTACAATTTAAGCACAGTTCTTGGTGTAACACAGCAGGTCTCAGGAAGAAGCACAGGCCCCTAAGTCTCCATCGCGCATCCTTTGTTTAGGCACTTTGCTGCACGCAGATAAGCGGTCGTAGAAAAAATTGGAATCATGGTAAGCCCCAGTGGGATCGTGAATCTCTTTTGACTTGTTCGCATCAACATGTAGTTATGCTGCGTGTCATTCTGGAAATGTGAGACTGAGACACAAATCTTGTTATCCCATTTTAAAGCTTCACTCATGCAGTCTCGAAGCTACCTGTAAAGCACTGTGTTACCGTGCTTTTAGTTACTGCCGGCATGGCTCAGTGAAGAAAATGTTTTCTCTAAAGAAACCTTGTGCTTCCAGTTCCTAGTTGGACGCTCACCCTTCTCTCCTCTATACCTAAAGTGAAAGTCAACGTGAGCCCTAGCCTAGAAGTAAGGCCCTGATTTGCCTTGCCAAACGGGAGGAGTGGAGCAGCTCCATGTGGCCTTCAACACTGTTCTGCTTTACTTTAACGGTAGTAAGCATTCCAAGACTCCTAGAGACCTTGCTTAGGCACCCACTTGGGTATCAGAAAACTGCCTAGAGCCAGGAAGCTTTGGTCCTGCGTGTATGCTGCCTATCAACTTACAAATTGGAGACTGAGAGCACAAGGCTTGTTTGCCCATTATGAAAGCTCCGTTCATGCGGCTTCCAATATACCTGAAAAGCTTTGTTGTTGCCGCTCTTTTAGTAACTGCCGGCATGGTTCTGAGAAGATATTGAGTTTTCCCGTAAGAAACCTTGTGCTTCCAGTTCCTAGTTGGAAGCTCACCCTGCTCTCCTCTATACCAAAAGTGAAAGTCCACGTGAGCACTAACCTCGAACTAAGGCCCTGATTATCCTTGCAAATCGGGAGGCATGCAGCAGCTCTATGAGGCCTTCATCGCTGTTCTGCTATAGTTTAACGGTAGTAAGCTTACCAAGACTCCTAGGAACCATGCTTCAGCACCCGTTTCGGTAACAGAACATTGCATAGAGCCAGGAAGCTCTGGTGGGCCGTGTATGCTGCGTGTCAACCTAGAAATTGGAGACTTATGGCACAAGGCTTGTCTTCCCATTATGAAAGCCTCGTTCATGTGGCCTCGAATATACCTGAAGAGTTTGTTGTTGCCGCTGTTTTAGTCACTGCCGGCATAGTTCTGAGAAGATATTGAGTTGTCCCGTAAGAAACCTTGTGCCTCCAGTTCCTAGTTGGAAGCTCACCCTGCTCTGCTCTATACCTAAAGTGAAAGTCAACTTGAGCCACAATCTCGAAGTAAGGCACGGATTTGCCTTGCCAAACGGGAGGCGTGGAGCAGCTCCATGAGGCCTTCTTCACTGTTCCGCTTTAGTTTCACGGTAGTAAGCTTTCCAAGACTCCTAGGGACCTTGCTTCAGCACCCGTTTCGGTACCAGTATACTGAGTAGACCCAGGAAGCTCAGGGCCAGCTCAGCAACTTCTGCCCCGTAGGCCTTTTGGAACACCCCATTGTTGACTAGAGAAAGGCAACACACTGCACTCTTCCTTGGGAGAGCCAGATGACCTCAGCTCTACACAGGATTCAGGAACACACTTCTAGACTGTCCTCCATGCAGTGGATGTCACCTCATTCCCCTAGCTGAACTCTACTGAGAAAAACACTCTGCTTCTAATCCCTTTTCACCTTTTACACTTAGAGTCACGCATCCTCAAGGAGGTGGTCGGCTTGCATTCCAAGTACAATTTAAACACTGTTCTTGGTGTAACACTGCAGGTCTTTGGAAGAAGCACGGTCACCTAAGTCTCCCTCGCGCTTCCTTTGTTTAGGCACTTGGCTGCACGCAGAAAAGCGGTCGTAGAAAACAGTTGCATCACTGAAAGCCCCAGTGGGTATCGTGAATCTCTTTTGACTTGTTAGCATCAACATGTACTTATGCTGTGTGTCAATCTGGAAATGGGAGACACAAATCTAGTTTTCGCATTTTGAAAGCTCCACTCATGCAGTCTCGAAGCTACCTGTAAAGCAGTGTTGTTAACGTGCTTTTAGTTTCTGCCGGCATGGCTCAGAGAAGAACATGAGTTTTCTCGAAAGAAACCTTGTGCTTCCAGTTCCTAGTTGGAAGCTCACCCTGCTCTCCTCTATACCAAAAGTGAAAGTCCACCTGAGCAGTAACCTCCAAGGAAGGCCCTGATTATCCTTGCAAATCGGGAGGCATGCAGCAGCTCCATGAGGCCTTCATCGCTGTTCTGCTTTAGTTTAACGGTAGTAAGCTTTCCAAGACTCCTAGGAACCTTGCTTCAGCACCCGTTTCGGTAACAGAACACTGCATAGAGCCAGGAAGCTCTGGTCCTGCGAGTATGCTGCGTGTCAACGTACACATTGAAGACTGATGGCACAAGGCTCGTTTGCCCATTATGAGAGCTCCGTTTAAGTGGCCCCGAGTATTCCTGAAAAGCACTGTTGTTGCCGGGGCTTTACTCACTGCTGCATGGTTCTGAGAAGATACTGAGTTTTCCCGTAAGAAACCTTGTGCTTCCAGTTCCTAGTTGGAAGCTCACCCTGCTCTGTTCTATATCTAAAGTGAAAGTCAACGTGAGCCCTAGCCTCGAAGTAAGGCCCTGAGTTGCCTTGCCAAACGGCAGGCCTGGAGCAGCTCCATGAGGCCTTCTTCACTGTTATGCTTTAGTTTCACAGTAGTAAGTCTTTTCAAGACTCCTAGGGACCTTGCTTCAGCACCCGTTTCGGTAAGAGTATACTGAGTAGAGACAGGAAGCTTTGGTCCAATTAAGCAACTTCCAGCCCTGTAGGCCTCTTGGAACAATCCAGTGTTGGATACAGAAAGGCAACACACTGCACTCTTCCTTGGGAGAGCCAGATGACCTCAGCTCTACACAGGATTTAAGAACACACTTCGAGACTGTCCTCCATGCAATGGATGTCACCTCATTCCCCTAGCTGAACTCTACTGAGAAAAACACTCTGCTTCTAATCCCTTTTCACCTTTTACACTTAGAGTCACGCATCCTCAAAGAGGTGGTCGGCTTGCATTCCAAGTACAATTAAAGCACAGTTCTTGTTGTAACACTGCAGGTCTTTGGAAGATGCACAGGCCCTAAGTTTCCCTGGCGCATCCGTTGTATAGGCACTTGGCTGCACGCAGAAAAGCGGTCGTAGAATAAAGTTGAATCACTGAAAGCCCCAGTGGGTATCGTGAATCTCTTTTGACTTGTTAGCATCAACATGTACTTACGCTGCGTGTCAATCTGGAAATGGGAGACTGATAGCACAAAGCTTGTTTTCCCATTTTGAAAGCTCCACTCATGCAGTCTCGAAGCTACCTGAAAAGCACTGTTGTTACCGTGTTTTTAGGGAATGCCGGCATGGCTCAGAGAAGAAAATGAGTTTTCCCGAAAGAAACCTTGTGCTTCCAGTTCCTAGTTGGAAGCTCACCCTGCTCTCCTCTACACCAAAAGTGAGAATCCCCGTGAGCACTAACCTCCAAGTAAGGCCCTGATTATCCTTGCAAATCGGGAGGCATGCAGCAGCTCCATGAGGCCTTCATCGCTGTTCTGCTTTAGTTTAACGGTAGTAAGCTTTCCAAGACTCCTAGGAACCTTGCTTCAGCACCCGTTTCGGTAACAGAAAACGGCATAGAGCCAGGAAGCTCTGGTCCTGCGAGTATGCTGCGTGTCAACGTACACATTGAAGACTGATGGCACAAGGCTTGTTTGCCCATTATGAGAGCTCCGTTTCTGTGGCCTCGAATATACCTGAAAAGCACTGTTGTTGCCGGGGCTTTACTCACTGCTGCATGGTTCTGAGAAGATACTGAGTTTTCCTGTAAGAAGCCTTGTGCTTCCAGTTCCCAGTTGGAAGCTCACCCTGCTCTGCTCTATATCTAAAGTGAAAGTCAACATGAGCCCTAGCCTCGAAGTAAGGCCCTGAGTTGCCTTGCCAAACGGGAGGCCTGGAGCAGCTCCATGAGGCCTTCTTCACTGTTCTGCTTTAGTTTCATGGTAGTAAGCTTTTCAAGACTCCTAGGGACCTTGCTTCAGCACCCGTTTCGGTACCAGTATACTGAGTAGAGCTTAGAAACTCAGGGCCAGCTCAGCAACTTCAGCCCCGTAGGCCTTTTGGAACACCCCATTGTTGACTAGAGAAAGGCAACACACTGCACTCTTCCTTGGGTGAGCCAGATGACCTCAGCTCTACACAGGATTCAGGAACACACTTCTAGACTGTCCTCCATGCAATGGATGTCACCTCATTCCCCTAGCTGAACTCTACTGAGAAAAACACTCTGCTTCTAATCCCTTTTCACCTTTTACACTTAGAGTCACGCGTCCTCAAGGAGGTGGTCGGCTTGCATTCCAAGTACAATTTAAGCACAGTTCTTGGTGTAACACTGCAGGTCTCAGGAAGAAGCACAGGCCCCTAAGTCTCCATCGCGCATCCTTTGTTTAGGCACTTTGCTGCACGCAGATAAGCGGTCGTAGAAAAAATTGGAATCATGGAAAGCCCCAGTGGGATCGTGAATCTCTTTTGACTTGTTCGCATCAACATGTAGTTATGCTGCGTGTCATTCTGGAAATGTGAGACTGAGACACAAATCTTGTTATCCCATTTTAAAGCTTCACTCATGCAGTCTCGAAGCTACCTGTAAAGCACTGTGTTACCGTGCTTTTAGTTACTGCCGGCATGGCTCAGTGAAGAAAATGTTTTCTCTAAAGAAACCTTGTGCTTCCAGTTCCTAGTTGGACGCTCACCCTTCTCTCCTCTATACCTAAAGTGAAAGTCAACGTGAGCCCTAGCCTAGAAGTAAGGCCCTGATTTGCCTTGCCAAACGGGAGGAGTGGAGCAGCTCCATGTGGCCTTCAACACTGTTCTGCTTTACTTTAACGGTAGTAAGCATTCCAAGACTCCTAGAGACCTTGCTTCAGCACCCACTTGGGTATCAGAAAACTGCCTAGAGCCAGGAAGCTTTGGTCCTGCGTGTATGCTGCGTATCAACTTACAAATTGGAGACTGAGAGCACAAGGCTTGTTTGCCCATTATGAAAGCTCCGTTCATGCGGCTTCCAATATACCTGAAAAGCTTTGTTGTTGCCGCTCTTTTAGTAACTGCCGGCATGGTTCTGAGAAGATATTGAGTTTTCCCGTAAGAAACCTTGTGCTTCCAGTTCCTAGTTGGAAGCTCACCCTGCTCTCCTCTATACCAAAAGTGAAAGTCCACGTGAGCACTAACCTCGAACTAAGGCCCTGATTATCCTTGCAAATCGGGAGGCATGCAGCAGCTCTATGAGGCCTTCATCGCTGTTCTGCTATAGTTTAACGGTAGTAAGCTTACCAAGACTCCTAGGAACCATGCTTCAGCACCCGTTTCGGTAACAGAACATTGCATAGAGCCAGGAAGCTCTGGTGGGCCGTGTATGCTGCGTGTCAACCTAGAAATTGGAGACTTATGGCACAAGGCTTGTCTTCCCATTATGAAAGCCTCGTTCATGTGGCCTCGAATATACCTGAAGAGTTTGTTGTTGCCGCTGTTTTAGTCACTGCCGGCATAGTTCTGAGAAGATATTGAGTTGTCCCGTAAGAAACCTTGTGCCTCCAGTTCCTAGTTGGAAGCTCACCCTGCTCTGCTCTATACCTAAAGTGAAAGTCAACTTGAGCCACAATCTCGAAGTAAGGCACGGATTTGCCTTGCCAAACGGGAGGCGTGGAGCAGCTCCATGAGGCCTTCTTCACTGTTCCGCTTTAGTTTCACGGTAGTAAGCTTTCCAAGACTCCTAGGGACCTTGCTTCAGCACCCGTTTCGGTACCAGTATACTGAGTAGACCCAGGAAGCTCAGGGCCAGCTCAGCAACTTCTGCCCCGTAGGCCTTTTGGAACACCCCATTGTTGACTAGAGAAAGGCAACACACTGCACTCTTCCTTGGGAGAGCCAGATGACCTCAGCTCTACACAGGATTCAGGAACACACTTCTAGACTGTCCTCCATGCAGTGGATGTCACCTCATTCCCCTAGCTGAACTCTACTGAGAAAAACACTCTGCTTCTAATCCCTTTTCACCTTTTACACTTAGAGTCACGCATCCTCAAGGAGGTGGTCGGCTTGCATTCCAAGTACAATTTAAACACTGTTCTTGGTGTAACACTGCAGGTCTTTGGAAGAAGCACGGTCACCTAAGTCTCCCTCGCGCTTCCTTTGTTTAGGCACTTGGCTGCACGCAGAAAAGCGGTCGTAGAAAACAGTTGCATCACTGAAAGCCCCAGTGGGTATCGTGAATCTCTTTTGACTTGTTAGCATCAACATGTACTTATGCTGTGTGTCAATCTGGAAATGGGAGACACAAATCTAGTTTTCGCATTTTGAAAGCTCCACTCATGCAGTCTCGAAGCTACCTGTAAAGCAGTGTTGTTAACGTGCTTTTAGTTTCTGCCGGCATGGCTCAGAGAAGAACATGAGTTTTCTCGAAAGAAACCTTGTGCTTCCAGTTCCTAGTTGGAAGCTCACCCTGCTCTCCTCTATACCAAAAGTGAAAGTCCACCTGAGCAGTAACCTCCAAGGAAGGCCCTGATTATCCTTGCAAATCGGGAGGCATGCAGCAGCTCCATGAGGCCTTCATCGCTGTTCTGCTTTAGTTTAACGGTAGTAAGCTTTCCAAGACTCCTAGGAACCTTGCTTCAGCACCCGTTTCTGTAACAGAACACTGCATAGAGCCAGGAAGCTCTGGTCCTGCGAGTATGCTGCGTGTCAACGTACACATTGAAGACTGATGGCACAAGGCTCGTTTGCCCATTATGAGAGCTCCGTTTAAGTGGCCCCGAGTATTCCTGAAAAGCACTGTTGTTGCCGGGGCTTTACTCACTGCTGCATGGTTCTGAGAAGATACTGAGTTTTCCCGTAAGAAACCTTGTGCTTCCAGTTCCTAGTTGGAAGCTCACCCTGCTCTGTTCTATATCTAAAGTGAAAGTCAACGTGAGCCCTAGCCTCGAAGTAAGGCCCTGAGTTGCCTTGCCAAACGGCAGGCCTGGAGCAGCTCCATGAGGCCTTCTTCACTGTTATGCTTTAGTTTCACAGTAGTAAGTCTTTTCAAGACTCCTAGGGACCTTGCTTCAGCACCCGTTTCGGTAAGAGTATACTGAGTAGAGACAGGAAGCTTTGGTCCAATTAAGCAACTTCCAGCCCTGTAGGCCTCTTGGAACAATCCAGTGTTGGATACAGAAAGGCAACACACTGCACTCTTCCTTGGGAGAGCCAGATGACCTCAGCTCTACACAGGATTTAAGAACACACTTCGAGACTGTCCTCCATGCAATGGATGTCACCTCATTCCCCTAGCTGAACTCTACTGAGAAAAACACTCTGCTTCTAATCCCTTTTCACCTTTTACACTTAGAGTCACGCATCCTCAAAGAGGTGGTCGGCTTGCATTCCAAGTACAATTAAAGCACAGTTCTTGTTGTAACACTGCAGGTCTTTGGAAGATGCACAGGCCCTAAGTTTCCCTGGCGCATCCGTTGTATAGGCACTTGGCTGCACGCAGAAAAGCGGTCGTAGAATAAAGTTGAATCACTGAAAGCCCCAGTGGGTATCGTGAATCTCTTTTGACTTGTTAGCATCAGCATGTACTTACGCTGCGTGTCAATCTGGAAATGGGAGACTGATAGCACAAAGCTTGTTTTCCCATTTTGAAAGCTCCACTCATGCAGTCTCGAAGCTACCTGAAAAGCACTGTTGTTACCGTGTTTTTAGGGAATGCCGGCATGGCTCAGAGAAGAAAATGAGTTTTCCCGAAAGAAACCTTGTGCTTCCAGTTCCTAGTTGGAAGCTCACCCTGCTCTCCTCTACACCAAAAGTGAGAATCCCCGTGAGCACTAACCTCCAAGTAAGGCCCTGATTATCCTTGCAAATCGGGAGGCATGCAGCAGCTCCATGAGGCCTTCATCGCTGTTCTGCTTTAGTTTAACGGTAGTAAGCTTTCCAAGACTCCTAGGAACCTTGCTTCAGCACCCGTTTCGGTAACAGAAAACGGCATAGAGCCAGGAAGCTCTGGTCCTGCGAGTATGCTGCGTGTCAACGTACACATTGAAGACTGATGGCACAAGGCTTGTTTGCCCATTATGAGAGCTCCGTTTCTGTGGCCTCGAATATACCTGAAAAGCACTGTTGTTGCCGGGGCTTTACTCACTGCTGCATGGTTCTGAGAAGATACTGAGTTTTCCTGTAAGAAGCCTTGTGCTTCCAGTTCCCAGTTGGAAGCTCACCCTGCTCTGCTCTATATCTAAAGTGAAAGTCAACATGAGCCCTAGCCTCGAAGTAAGGCCCTGAGTTGCCTTGCCAAACGGGAGGCCTGGAGCAGCTCCATGAGGCCTTCTTCACTGTTCTGCTTTAGTTTCATGGTAGTAAGCTTTTCAAGACTCCTAGGGACCTTGCTTCAGCACCCGTTTCGGTACCAGTATACTGAGTAGAGCTTAGAAACTCAGGGCCAGCTCAGCAACTTCAGCCCCGTAGGCCTTTTGGAACACCCCATTGTTGACTAGAGAAAGGCAACACACTGCACTCTTCCTTGGGTGAGCCAGATGACCTCAGCTCTACACAGGATTCAGGAACACACTTCTAGACTGTCCTCCATGCAATGGATGTCACCTCATTCCCCTAGCTGAACTCTACTGAGAAAAACACTCTGCTTCTAATCCCTTTTCACCTTTTACACTTAGAGTCACGCGTCCTCAAGGAGGTGGTCGGCTTGCATTCCAAGTACAATTTAAGCACAGTTCTTGGTGTAACACTGCAGGTCTCAGGAAGAAGCACAGGCCCCTAAGTCTCCATCGCGCATCCTTTGTTTAGGCACTTTGCTGCACGCAGATAAGCGGTCGTAGAAAAAATTGGAATCATGGAAAGCCCCAGTGGGATCGTGAATCTCTTTTGACTTGTTCGCATCAACATGTAGTTATGCTGCGTGTCATTCTGGAAATGTGAGACTGAGACACAAATCTTGTTATCCCATTTTAAAGCTTCACTCATGCAGTCTCGAAGCTACCTGTAAAGCACTGTGTTACCGTGCTTTTAGTTACTGCCGGCATGGCTCAGTGAAGAAAATGTTTTCTCTAAAGAAACCTTGTGCTTCCAGTTCCTAGTTGGACGCTCACCCTTCTCTCCTCTATACCTAAAGTGAAAGTCAACGTGAGCCCTAGCCTAGAAGTAAGGCCCTGATTTGCCTTGCCAAACGGGAGGAGTGGAGCAGCTCCATGTGGCCTTCAACACTGTTCTGCTTTACTTTAACGGTAGTAAGCATTCCAAGACTCCTAGAGACCTTGCTTCAGCACCCACTTGGGTATCAGAAAACTGCCTAGAGCCAGGAAGCTTTGGTCCTGCGTGTATGCTGCGTATCAACTTACAAATTGGAGACTGAGAGCACAAGGCTTGTTTGCCCATTATGAAAGCTCCGTTCATGCGGCTTCCAATATACCTGAAAAGCTTTGTTGTTGCCGCTCTTTTAGTAACTGCCGGCATGGTTCTGAGAAGATATTGAGTTTTCCCGTAAGAAACCTTGTGCCTCCAGTTCCTAGTTGGAAGCTCACCCTGCTCTGCTCTATACCTAAAGTGAAAGTCAACGTGAGCCACAATCTTGAAGTAAGGCACGGATTTGCCTTGCCAAACGGGAGGCGTGGAGCAGCTCCATGAGGCCTTCTTCACTGTTCCGCTTTAGTTTCACGGTAGTAAGCTTTCCAAGACTCCTAGGGACCTTGCTTCAGCACCCGTTTCGGTACCAGTATACTGAGTAGAGCCAGGAAGCTCAGGGCCAGCTCAGCAACTTCTGCCCCGTAGGCCTTTTGGAACACCCCATTGTTGGCTAGAGAAAGGCAACACAATGCACTCTTCCTTGGGAGAGCCAGATGACCTCAGCTCTACACAGGATTCAGGAACACACTTCTAGACTGTCCTCCATGCAGTGGATGTCACCTCATTCCCCTAGCTGAACTCTACTGAGAAAAACACTCTGCTTCTAATCCCTTTTCACCTTTTACACTTAGAGTCACGCGTCCTCAAGGAGGTGGTCGGCTTGCATTCCAAGTACAATTGAAACACAGTTCTTGGTGTAACACTGCAGGTCTTTGGAAGAAGCACGGTCACCTAAGTCTCCCTCGCGCTTCCTTTGTTTAGGCACTTGGCTGCACGCAGAAAAGCGGTCGTAGAAAACAGTTGCATCACTGAAAGCCCCAGTGGGTATCGTGAATCTCTTTTGACTTGTTAGCATCAACATGTACTTATGCTGTGTGTCAATCTGGAAATGGGAGACACAAATCTAGTTTTCGCATTTTGAAAGCTCCACTCATGCAGTCTCGAAGCTACCTGTAAAGCAGTGTTGTTAACGTGCTTTTAGTTTCTGCCGGCATGGCTCAGAGAAGAACATGAGTTTTCTCGAAAGAAACCTTGTGCTTCCAGTTCCTAGTTGGAAGCTCACCCTGCTCTCCTCTATACCAAAAGTGAAAGTCCACGTGAGCAGTAACCTCCAAGGAAGGCCCTGATTATCCTTGCAAATCGGGAGGCATGCAGCAGCTCCATGAGGCCTTCATCGCTGTTCTGCTTTAGTTTAACGGTAGTAAGCTTTCCAAGACTCCTAGGAACCTTGCTTCAGCACCCGTTTCGGTAACAGAACACTGCATAGAGCCAGGAAGCTCTGGTCCTGCGAGTATGCTGCGTGTCAACGTACACATTGAAGACTGATGGCACAAGGCTTGTTTGCCCATTATGAGAGCTCCGTTTAAGTGGCCTCGAATATTCCTGAAAAGCACTGTTGTTGCCGGGGCTTTACTCACTGCTGCATGGTTCTGAGAAGATACTGAGTTTTCCCGTAAGAAGCCTTGTGCTTCCAGTTCCCAGTTGGAAGCTCACCCTGCTCTGTTCTATATCTAAAGTGAAAGTCAACGTGAGCCTTAGCCTCGAAGTAAGGCCCTGAGTTGCCTTGCCAAACGGGAGGCCTGGAGCAGCTCCATGAGGCCTTCTTCACTGTTCTGCTTTAGTTTCATGGTAGTAAGCTTTTCAAGACTCCTAGGGACCTTGCTTCAGCACCCGTTTCGGTACCAGTATACTGAGTAGAGCTTAGAAACTCAGGGCCAGCTCAGCAACTTCAGCCCCGTAGGCCTTTTGGAACACCCCATTGTTGACTAGAGAAAGGCAACACACTGCACTCTTCCTTGGGTGAGCCAGATGACCTCAGCTCTACACAGGATACAGGAACACACTTCTAGACTGTCCTCCATGCAATGGATGTCACCTCATTCCCCTAGCTGAACTCTATTGAGAAAACCACTCTGCTTCTATTCCCTTTTCACCTTTTACACTTAGAGTCACGCATCCTCAAGGAGGTGGTCGGCTTGCATTCCAAGTACAATTTAAGCACAGTTCTTGGTGTAACACTGCAGGTCTCAGGAAGAAGCACAGGCCCCTAAGTCTCCATCGCGCATCCTTTGTTTAGGCACTTTGCTGCACGCAGATAAGCGGTCGTAGAAAAAATTGGAATCATGGTAAGCCCCAGTGGGATCGTGAATCTCTTTTGACTTGTTCGCATCAACATGTAGTTATGCTGCGTGTCATTCTGGAAATGTGAGACTGAGACACAAATCTTGTTATCCCATTTTAAAGCTTCACTCATGCAGTCTCGAAGCTACCTGTAAAGCACTGTGTTACCGTGCTTTTAGTTACTGCCGGCATGGCTCAGTGAAGAAAATGTTTTCTCTAAAGAAACCTTGTGCTTCCAGTTCCTAGTTGGACGCTCACCCTTCTCTCCTCTATACCTAAAGTGAAAGTCAACGTGAGCCCTAGCCTAGAAGTAAGGCCCTGATTTGCCTTGCCAAACGGGAGGAGTGGAGCAGCTCCATGTGGCCTTCAACACTGTTCTGCTTTACTTTAACGGTAGTAAGCATTCCAAGACTCCTAGAGACCTTGCTTAGGCACCCACTTGGGTATCAGAAAACTGCCTAGAGCCAGGAAGCTTTGGTCCTGCGTGTATGCTGCCTATCAACTTACAAATTGGAGACTGAGAGCACAAGGCTTGTTTGCCCATTATGAAAGCTCCGTTCATGCGGCTTCCAATATACCTGAAAAGCTTTGTTGTTGCCGCTGTTTTAGTAACTGCCGGCATGGTTCTGAGAAGATATTGAGTTTTCCCGTAAGAAACCTTGTGCTTCCAGTTCCTAGTTGGAAGCTCACCCTGCTCTCCTCTATACCAAAAGTGAAAGTCCACGTGAGCACTAACCTCGAACTAAGGCCCTGATTATCCTTGCAAATCGGGAGGCATGCAGCAGCTCTATGAGGCCTTCATCGCTGTTCTGCTATAGTTTAACGGTAGTAAGCTTACCAAGACTCCTAGGAACCATGCTTCAGCACCCGTTTCGGTAACAGAACATTGCATAGAGCCAGGAAGCTCTGGTGGGCCGTGTATGCTGCGTGTCAACCTAGAAATTGGAGACTTATGGCACAAGGCTTGTCTTCCCATTATGAAAGCCTCGTTCATGTGGCCTCGAATATACCTGAAGAGTTTGTTGTTGCCGCTGTTTTAGTCACTGCCGGCATAGTTCTGAGAAGATATTGAGTTGTCCCGTAAGAAACCTTGTGCCTCCAGTTCCTAGTTGGAAGCTCACCCTGCTCTGCTCTATACCTAAAGTGAAAGTCAACGTGAGCCACAATCTCGAAGTAAGGCACGGATTTGCCTTGCCAAACGGGAGGCGTGGAGCAGCTCCATGAGGCCTTCTTCACTGTTCCGCTTTAGTTTCACGGTAGTAAGCTTTCCAAGACTCCTAGGGACCTTGCTTCAGCACCCGTTTCGGTACCAGTATACTGAGTAGAGCCAGGAAGCTCAGGGCCAGCTCAGCAACTTCTGCCCCGTAGGCCTTTTGGAACACCCCATTGTTGGCTAGAGAAAGGCAACACACTGCACTCTTCCTTGGGAGAGCCAGATGACCTCAGCTCTACACAGGATTCAGGAACACACTTCTAGACTGTCCTCCATGCAGTGGATGTCACCTCATTCCCCTAGCTGAACTCTACTGAGAAAAACACTCTGCTTCTAATCCCTTTTCACCTTTTACACTTAGAGTCATGCGTCCTCAAGGAGGTGGTCGGCTTGCATTCCAAGTACAATTTAAACACAGTTCTTGGTGTAACACTGCAGGTCTTTGGAAGAAGCACGGTCACCTAAGTCTCCCTCGCGCTTCCTTTGTTTAGGCACTTGGCTGCACGCAGAAAAGCGGTCGTAGAAAACAGTTGCATCACTGAAAGCCCCAGTGGGTATCGTGAATCTCTTTTGACTTGTTAGCATCAACATGTACTTATGCTGCGTGTCAATCTGGAAATGGGAGACACAAATCTAGTTTTCGCATTTTGAAAGCTCCACTCATGCAGTCTCGAAGCTACCTGTAAAGCAGTGTTGTTAACGTGCTTTTAGTTTCTGCCGGCATGGCTCAGAGAAGAACATGAGTTTTCTCGAAAGAAACCTTGTGCTTCCAGTTCCTAGTTGGAAGCTCACCCTGCTCTCCTCTATACCAAAAGTGAAAGTCCACGTGAGCAGTAACCTCCAAGGAAGGCCCTGATTATCCTTGCAAATCGGGAGGCATGCAGCAGCTCCATGAGGCCTTCATCGCTGTTCTGCTTTAGTTTAACGGTAGTAAGCTTTCCAAGACTCCTAGGAACCTTGCTTCAGCACCCGTTTCGGTAACAGAACACTGCATAGAGCCAGGAAGCTCTGGTCCTGCGAGTATGCTGCGTGTCAACGTACACATTGAAGACTGATGGCACAAGGCTCGTTTGCCCATTATGAGAGCTCCGTTTAAGTGGCCCCGAGTATTCCTGAAAAGCACTGTTGTTGCCGGGGCTTTACTCACTGCTGCATGGTTCTGAGAAGATACTGAGTTTTCCCGTAAGAAACCTTGTGCTTCCAGTTCCTAGTTGGAAGCTCACCCTGCTCTGTTCTATATCTAAAGTGAAAGTCAACGTGAGCCCTAGCCTCGAAGTAAGGCCCTGAGTTGCCTTGCCAAACGGCAGGCCTGGAGCAGCTCCATGAGGCCTTCTTCACTGTTATGCTTTAGTTTCACAGTAGTAAGTCTTTTCAAGACTCCTAGGGACCTTGCTTCAGCACCCGTTTCGGTAAGAGTATACTGAGTAGAGACAGGAAGCTTTGGTCCAATTAAGCAACTTCCAGCTCTGTAGGCCTCTTGGAACAATCCAGTGTTGGATACAGAAAGGCAACACACTGCACTCTTCCTTGGGAGAGCCAGATGACCTCAGCTCTACACAGGATTTAAGAACACACTTCGAGACTGTCCTCCATGCAATGGATGTCACCTCATTCCCCTAGCTGAACTCTACTGAGAAAAACACTCTGCTTCTAATCCCTTTTCACCTTTTACACTTAGAGTCACGCATCCTCAAAGAGGTGGTCGGCTTGCATTCCAAGTACAATTAAAGCACAGTTCTTGTTGTAACACTGCAGGTCTTTGGAAGATGCACAGGCCCTAAGTTTCCCTGGCGCATCCGTTGTATAGGCACTTGGCTGCACGCAGAAAAGCGGTCGTAGAATAAAGTTGAATCACTGAAAGCCCCAGTGGGTATCGTGAATCTCTTTTGACTTGTTAGCATCAGCATGTACTTACGCTGCGTGTCAATCTGGAAATGGGAGACTGATAGCACAAAGCTTGTTTTCCCATTTTGAAAGCTCCACTCATGCAGTCTCGAAGCTACCTGAAAAGCACTGTTGTTACCGTGTTTTTAGGGAATGCCGGCATGGCTCAGAGAAGAAAATGAGTTTTCCCGAAAGAAACCTTGTGCTTCCAGTTCCTAGTTGGAAGCTCACCCTGCTCTCCTCTACACCAAAAGTGAGAATCCCCGTGAGCACTAACCTCCAAGTAAGGCCCTGATTATCCTTGCAAATCGGGAGGCATGCAGCAGCTCCATGAGGCCTTCATCGCTGTTCTGCTTTAGTTTAACGGTAGTAAGCTTTCCAAGACTCCTAGGAACCTTGCTTCAGCACCCGTTTCGGTAACAGAAAACGGCATAGAGCCAGGAAGCTCTGGTCCTGCGAGTATGCTGCGTGTCAACGTACACATTGAAGACTGATGGCACAAGGCTTGTTTGCCCATTATGAGAGCTCCGTTTCTGTGGCCTCGAATATACCTGAAAAGCATTGTTGTTGCCGGGGCTTTACTCACTGCTGCATGGTTCTGAGAAGATACTGAGTTTTCCTGTAAGAAGCCTTGTGCTTCCAGTTCCCAGTTGGAAGCTCACCCTGCTCTGCTCTATATCTAAAGTGAAAGTCAACATGAGCCCTAGCCTCGAAGTAAGGCCCTGAGTTGCCTTGCCAAACGGGAGGCCTGGAGCAGCTCCATGAGGCCTTCTTCACTGTTCTGCTTTAGTTTCATGGTAGTAAGCTTTTCAAGACTCCTAGGGACCTTGCTTCAGCACCCGTTTCGGTACCAGTATACTGAGTAGAGCTTAGAAACTCAGGGCCAGCTCAGCAACTTCAGCCCCGTAGGCCTTTTGGAACACCCCATTGTTGACTAGAGAAAGGCAACACACTGCACTCTTCCTTGGGTGAGCCAGATGACCTCAGCTCTACACAGGATACAGGAACACACTTCTAGACTGTCCTCCATGCAATGGATGTCACCTCATTCCCCTAGCTGAACTCTATTGAGAAAACCACTCTGCTTCTATTCCCTTTTCACCTTTTACACTTAGAGTCACGCATCCTCAAGGAGGTGGTCGGCTTGCATTCCAAGTACAATTTAAGCACAGTTCTTGGTGTAACACTGCAGGTCTCAGGAAGAAGCACAGGCCCCTAAGTCTCCATCGCGCATCCTTTGTTTAGGCACTTTGCTGCACGCAGATAAGCGGTCGTAGAAAAAATTGGAATCATGGTAAGCCCCAGTGGGATCGTGAATCTCTTTTGACTTGTTCGCATCAACATGTAGTTATGCTGCGTGTCATTCTGGAAATGTGAGACTGAGACACAAATCTTGTTATCCCATTTTAAAGCTTCACTCATGCAGTCTCGAAGCTACCTGTAAAGCACTGTGTTACCGTGCTTTTAGTTACTGCCGGCATGGCTCAGTGAAGAAAATGTTTTCTCTAAAGAAACCTTGTGCTTCCAGTTCCTAGTTGGACGCTCACCCTTCTCTCCTCTATACCTAAAGTGAAAGTCAACGTGAGCCCTAGCCTAGAAGTAAGGCCCTGATTTGCCTTGCCAAACGGGAGGAGTGGAGCAGCTCCATGTGGCCTTCAACACTGTTCTGCTTTACTTTAACGGTAGTAAGCATTCCAAGACTCCTAGAGACCTTGCTTCAGCACCCACTTGGGTATCAGAAAACTGCCTAGAGCCAGGAAGCTTTGGTCCTGCGTGTATGCTGCGTATCAACTTACAAATTGGAGACTGAGAGCACAAGGCTTGTTTGCCCATTATGAAAGCTCCGTTCATGCGGCTTCCAATATACCTGAAAAGCTTTGTTGTTGCCGCTCTTTTAGTAACTGCCGGCATGGTTCTGAGAAGATATTGAGTTTTCCCGTAAGAAACCTTGTGCTTCCAGTTCCTAGTTGGAAGCTCACCCTGCTCTCCTCTATACCAAAAGTGAAAGTCCACGTGAGCACTAACCTCGAACTAAGGCCCTGATTATCCTTGCAAATCGGGAGGCATGCAGCAGCTCCATGAGGCCTTCATCGCTGTTCTGCTATAGTTTAACGGTAGTAAGCTTACCAAGACTCCTAGGAACCATGCTTCAGCACCCGTTTCGGTAACAGAACATTGCATAGAGCCAGGAAGCTCTGGTGGGCCGTGTATGCTGCGTGTCAACCTAGAAATTGGAGACTTATGGCACAAGGCTTGTCTTCCCATTATGAAAGCCTCGTTCATGTGGCCTCGAATATACCTGAAGAGTTTGTTGTTGCCGCTGTTTTAGTCACTGCCGGCATAGTTCTGAGAAGATATTGAGTTGTCCCGTAAGAAACCTTGTGCCTCCAGTTCCTAGTTGGAAGCTCACCCTGCTCTGCTCTATACCTAAAGTGAAAGTCAACGTGAGCCACAATCTCGAAGTAAGGCACGGATTTGCCTTGCCAAACGGGAGGCGTGGAGCAGCTCCATGAGGCCTTCTTCACTGTTCCGCTTTAGTTTCACGGTAGTAAGCTTTCCAAGACTCCTAGGGACCTTGCTACAGCACCCGTTTCGGTACCAGTATACTGAGTAGAGCCAGGAAGCTCAGGGCCAGCTCAGCAACTTCTGCCCCGTAGGCCTTTTGGAACACCCCATTGTTGGCTAGAGAAAGGCAACACACTGCACTCTTCCTTGGGAGAGCCAGATGACCTCAGCTCTACACAGGATTCAGGAACACACTTCTAGACTGTTCTCCATGCAATGGATGTCACCTCATTCCCCTAGCTGAACTCTACTGAGAAAAACACTCTGCTTCTAATCCCTTTTCACCTTTTACACTTAGAGTCACGCATCCTCAAGGAGGTGGTCGGCTTGCATTCCAAGTACAATTTAAACACAGTTCTTGGTGTAACACTGCAGGTCTTTGGAAGAAGCACGGTCACCTAAGTCTCCCTCGCGCTTCCTTTGTTTAGGCACTTGGCTGCACGCAGAAAAGCGGACGTAGAAAACAGTTGCATCACTGAAAGCCCCAGTGGGTATCGTGAATCTCTTTTGACTTGTTAGCATCAACATGTACTTATGCTGTGTGTCAATCTGGAAATGGGAGACACAAATCTAGTTTTCGCATTTTGAAAGCTCCACTCATGCAGTCTCGAAGCTACCTGTAAAGCAGTGTTGTTAACGTGCTTTTAGTTTCTGCCGGCATGGCTCAGAGAAGAACATGAGTTTTCTCGAAAGAAACCTTGTGCTTCCAGTTCCTAGTTGGAAGCTCACCCTGCTCTCTTCTATACCAAAAGTGAAAGTCCACGTGAGCAGTAACCTCCAAGGAAGGCCCTGATTATCCTTGCAAATCGGGAGGCATGCAGCAGCTCCATGAGGCCTTCATCGCTGTTCTGCTTTAGTTTAACGGTAGTAAGCTTTCCAAGAATCCTAGGAACCTTGCTTCAGCACCCGTTTCGGTAACAGAACACTGCATAGAGCCAGGAAGCTCTGGTCCTGCGAGTATGCTGCGTGTCAACGTACACATTGAAGACTGATGGCACAAGGCTTGTTTGCCCATTATGAGAGCTCCGTTTAAGTGGCCTCGAATATTCCTGAAAAGCACTGTTGTTGCCGGGGCTTTACTCACTGCTGCATGGTTCTGAGAAGATACTGAGTTTTCCCGTAAGAAGCCTTGTGCTTCCAGTTCCCAGTTGGAAGCTCACCCTGCTCTGTTCTATATCTAAAGTGAAAGTCAACGTGAGCCCTAGCCTCGAAGTAAGGCCCTGAGTTGCCTTGCCAAACGGGAGGCCTGGAGCAGCTCCATGAGGCCTTCTTCACTGTTCTGCTTTAGTTTCATGGTAGTAAGCTTTTCAAGACTCCTAGGGACCTTGCTTCAGCACCCGTTTCGGTACCAGTATACTGAGTAGAGCTTAGAAACTCAGGGCCAGCTCAGCAACTTCAGCCCCGTAGGCCTTTTGGAACACCCCATTGTTGACTAGAGAAAGGCAACACACTGCACTCTTCCTTGGGTGAGCCAGATGACCTCAGCTCTACACAGGATTCAGGAACACACTTCTAGACTGTCCTCCATGCAATGGATGTCACCTCATTCCCCTAGCTGAACTCTATTGAGAAAACCACTCTGCTTCTATTCCCTTTTCACCTTTTACACTTAGAGTCACGCATCCTCAAGGAGGTGGTCGGCTTGCATTCCAAGTACAATTTAAGCACAGTTCTTGGTGTAACACTGCAGGTCTCAGGAAGAAGCACAGGCCCCTAAGTCTCCATCGCGCATCCTTTGTTTAGGCACTTTGCTGCACGCAGATAAGCGGTCGTAGAAAAAATTGGAATCATGGAAAGCCCCAGTGGGATCGTGAATCTCTTTTGACTTGTTCGCATCAACATGTAGTTATGCTGCGTGTCATTCTGGAAATGTGAGACTGAGACACAAATCTTGTTATCCCATTTTAAAGCTTCACTCATGCAGTCTCGAAGCTACCTGTAAAGCACTGTGTTACCGTGCTTTTAGTTACTGCCGGCATGGCTCAGTGAAGAAAATGTTTTCTCTAAAGAAACCTTGTGCTTCCAGTTCCTAGTTGGACGCTCACCCTTCTCTCCTCTATACCTAAAGTGAAAGTCAACGTGAGCCCTAGCCTAGAAGTAAGGCCCTGATTTGCCTTGCCAAACGGGAGGAGTGGAGCAGCTCCATGTGGCCTTCAACACTGTTCTGCTTTACTTTAACGGTAGTAAGCATTCCAAGACTCCTAGAGACCTTGCTTCAGCACCCACTTGGGTATCAGAAAACTGCCTAGAGCCAGGAAGCTTTGGTCCTGCGTGTATGCTGCGTATCAACTTACAAATTGGAGACTGAGAGCACAAGGCTTGTTTGCCCATTATGAAAGCTCCGTTCATGCGGCTTCCAATATACCTGAAAAGCTTTGTTGTTGCCGCTCTTTTAGTAACTGCCGGCATGGTTCTGAGAAGATATTGAGTTTTCCCGTAAGAAACCTTGTGCCTCCAGTTCCTAGTTGGAAGCTCACCCTGCTCTGCTCTATACCTAAAGTGAAAGTCAACGTGAGCCACAATCTTGAAGTAAGGCACGGATTTGCCTTGCCAAACGGGAGGCGTGGAGCAGCTCCATGAGGCCTTCTTCACTGTTCCGCTTTAGTTTCACGGTAGTAAGCTTTCCAAGACTCCTAGGGACCTTGCTTCAGCACCCGTTTCGGTACCAGTATACTGAGTAGAGCCAGGAAGCTCAGGGCCAGCTCAGCAACTTCTGCCCCGTAGGCCTTTTGGAACACCCCATTGTTGGCTAGAGAAAGGCAACACAATGCACTCTTCCTTGGGAGAGCCAGATGACCTCAGCTCTACACAGGATTCAGGAACACACTTCTAGACTGTCCTCCATGCAGTGGATGTCACCTCATTCCCCTAGCTGAACTCTACTGAGAAAAACACTCTGCTTCTAATCCCTTTTCACCTTTTACACTTAGAGTCACGCGTCCTCAAGGAGGTGGTCGGCTTGCATTCCAAGTACAATTGAAACACAGTTCTTGGTGTAACACTGCAGGTCTTTGGAAGAAGCACGGTCACCTAAGTCTCCCTCGCGCTTCCTTTGTTTAGGCACTTGGCTGCACGCAGAAAAGCGGTCGTAGAAAACAGTTGCATCACTGAAAGCCCCAGTGGGTATCGTGAATCTCTTTTGACTTGTTAGCATCAACATGTACTTATGCTGTGTGTCAATCTGGAAATGGGAGACACAAATCTAGTTTTCGCATTTTGAAAGCTCCACTCATGCAGTCTCGAAGCTACCTGTAAAGCAGTGTTGTTAACGTGCTTTTAGTTTCTGCCGGCATGGCTCAGAGAAGAACATGAGTTTTCTCGAAAGAAACCTTGTGCTTCCAGTTCCTAGTTGGAAGCTCACCCTGCTCTCCTCTATACCAAAAGTGAAAGTCCACGTGAGCAGTAACCTCCAAGGAAGGCCCTGATTATCCTTGCAAATCGGGAGGCATGCAGCAGCTCCATGAGGCCTTCATCGCTGTTCTGCTTTAGTTTAACGGTAGTAAGCTTTCCAAGACTCCTAGGAACCTTGCTTCAGCACCCGTTTCGGTAACAGAACACTGCATAGAGCCAGGAAGCTCTGGTCCTGCGAGTATGCTGCGTGTCAACGTACACATTGAAGACTGATGGCACAAGGCTTGTTTGCCCATTATGAGAGCTCCGTTTAAGTGGCCTCGAATATTCCTGAAAAGCACTGTTGTTGCCGGGGCTTTACTCACTGCTGCATGGTTCTGAGAAGATACTGAGTTTTCCCGTAAGAAGCCTTGTGCTTCCAGTTCCCAGTTGGAAGCTCACCCTGCTCTGTTCTATATCTAAAGTGAAAGTCAACGTGAGCCTTAGCCTCGAAGTAAGGCCCTGAGTTGCCTTGCCAAACGGGAGGCCTGGAGCAGCTGCATGAGGCCTTCTTCACTGTTCTGCTTTAGTTTCATGGTAGTAAGCTTTTCAAGACTCCTAGGGACCTTGCTTCAGCACCCGTTTCGGTACCAGTATACTGAGTAGAGCTTAGAAACTCAGGGCCAGCTCAGCAACTTCAGCCCCGTAGGCCTTTTGGAACACCCCATTGTTGACTAGAGAAAGGCAACACACTGCACTCTTCCTTGGGTGAGCCAGATGACCTCAGCTCTACACAGGATACAGGAACACACTTCTAGACTGTCCTCCATGCAATGGATGTCACCTCATTCCCCTAGCTGAACTCTATTGAGAAAACCACTCTGCTTCTATTCCCTTTTCACCTTTTACACTTAGAGTCACGCATCCTCAAGGAGGTGGTCGGCTTGCATTCCAAGTACAATTTAAGCACAGTTCTTGGTGTAACACTGCAGGTCTCAGGAAGAAGCACAGGCCCCTAAGTCTCCATCGCGCATCCTTTGTTTAGGCACTTTGCTGCACGCAGATAAGCGGTCGTAGAAAAAATTGGAATCATGGTAAGCCCCAGTGGGATCGTGAATCTCTTTTGACTTGTTCGCATCAACATGTAGTTATGCTGCGTGTCATTCTGGAAATGTGAGACTGAGACACAAATCTTGTTATCCCATTTTAAAGCTTCACTCATGCAGTCTCGAAGCTACCTGTAAAGCACTGTGTTACCGTGCTTTTAGTTACTGCCGGCATGGCTCAGTGAAGAAAATGTTTTCTCTAAAGAAACCTTGTGCTTCCAGTTCCTAGTTGGACGCTCACCCTTCTCTCCTCTATACCTAAAGTGAAAGTCAACGTGAGCCCTAGCCTAGAAGTAAGGCCCTGATTTGCCTTGCCAAACGGGAGGAGTGGAGCAGCTCCATGTGGCCTTCAACACTGTTCTGCTTTACTTTAACGGTAGTAAGCATTCCAAGACTCCTAGAGACCTTGCTTAGGCACCCACTTGGGTATCAGAAAACTGCCTAGAGCCAGGAAGCTTTGGTCCTGCGTGTATGCTGCCTATCAACTTACAAATTGGAGACTGAGAGCACAAGGCTTGTTTGCCCATTATGAAAGCTCCGTTCATGCGGCTTCCAATATACCTGAAAAGCTTTGTTGTTGCCGCTGTTTTAGTAACTGCCGGCATGGTTCTGAGAAGATATTGAGTTTTCCCGTAAGAAACCTTGTGCTTCCAGTTCCTAGTTGGAAGCTCACCCTGCTCTCCTCTATACCAAAAGTGAAAGTCCACGTGAGCACTAACCTCGAACTAAGGCCCTGATTATCCTTGCAAATCGGGAGGCATGCAGCAGCTCTATGAGGCCTTCATCGCTGTTCTGCTATAGTTTAACGGTAGTAAGCTTACCAAGACTCCTAGGAACCATGCTTCAGCACCCGTTTCGGTAACAGAACATTGCATAGAGCCAGGAAGCTCTGGTGGGCCGTGTATGCTGCGTGTCAACCTAGAAATTGGAGACTTATGGCACAAGGCTTGTCTTCCCATTATGAAAGCCTCGTTCATGTGGCCTCGAATATACCTGAAGAGTTTGTTGTTGCCGCTGTTTTAGTCACTGCCGGCATAGTTCTGAGAAGATATTGAGTTGTCCCGTAAGAAACCTTGTGCCTCCAGTTCCTAGTTGGAAGCTCACCCTGCTCTGCTCTATACCTAAAGTGAAAGTCAACGTGAGCCACAATCTCGAAGTAAGGCACGGATTTGCCTTGCCAAACGGGAGGCGTGGAGCAGCTCCATGAGGCCTTCTTCACTGTTCCGCTTTAGTTTCACGGTAGTAAGCTTTCCAAGACTCCTAGGGACCTTGCTTCAGCACCCGTTTCGGTACCAGTATACTGAGTAGAGCCAGGAAGCTCAGGGCCAGCTCAGCAACTTCTGCCCCGTAGGCCTTTTGGAACACCCCATTGTTGGCTAGAGAAAGGCAACACACTGCACTCTTCCTTGGGAGAGCCAGATGACCTCAGCTCTACACAGGATTCAGGAACACACTTCTAGACTGTCCTCCATGCAGTGGATGTCACCTCATTCCCCTAGCTGAACTCTACTGAGAAAAACACTCTGCTTCTAATCCCTTTTCACCTTTTACACTTAGAGTCATGCGTCCTCAAGGAGGTGGTCGGCTTGCATTCCAAGTACAATTTAAACACAGTTCTTGGTGTAACACTGCAGGTCTTTGGAAGAAGCACGGTCACCTAAGTCTCCCTCGCGCTTCCTTTGTTTAGGCACTTGGCTGCACGCAGAAAAGCGGTCGTAGAAAACAGTTGCATCACTGAAAGCCCCAGTGGGTATCGTGAATCTCTTTTGACTTGTTAGCATCAACATGTACTTATGCTGCGTGTCAATCTGGAAATGGGAGACACAAATCTAGTTTTCGCATTTTGAAAGCTCCACTCATGCAGTCTCGAAGCTACCTGTAAAGCAGTGTTGTTAACGTGCTTTTAGTTTCTGCCGGCATGGCTCAGAGAAGAACATGAGTTTTCTCGAAAGAAACCTTGTGCTTCCAGTTCCTAGTTGGAAGCTCACCCTGCTCTCCTCTATACCAAAAGTGAAAGTCCACGTGAGCAGTAACCTCCAAGGAAGGCCCTGATTATCCTTGCAAATCGGGAGGCATGCAGCAGCTCCATGAGGCCTTCATCGCTGTTCTGCTTTAGTTTAACGGTAGTAAGCTTTCCAAGACTCCTAGGAACCTTGCTTCAGCACCCGTTTCGGTAACAGAACACTGCATAGAGCCAGGAAGCTCTGGTCCTGCGAGTATGCTGCGTGTCAACGTACACATTGAAGACTGATGGCACAAGGCTCGTTTGCCCATTATGAGAGCTCCGTTTAAGTGGCCCCGAGTATTCCTGAAAAGCACTGTTGTTGCCGGGGCTTTACTCACTGCTGCATGGTTCTGAGAAGATACTGAGTTTTCCCGTAAGAAACCTTGTGCTTCCAGTTCCTAGTTGGAAGCTCACCCTGCTCTGTTCTATATCTAAAGTGAAAGTCAACGTGAGCCCTAGCCTCGAAGTAAGGCCCTGAGTTGCCTTGCCAAACGGCAGGCCTGGAGCAGCTCCATGAGGCCTTCTTCACTGTTATGCTTTAGTTTCACAGTAGTAAGTCTTTTCAAGACTCCTAGGGACCTTGCTTCAGCACCCGTTTCGGTAAGAGTATACTGAGTAGAGACAGGAAGCTTTGGTCCAATTAAGCAACTTCCAGCTCTGTAGGCCTCTTGGAACAATCCAGTGTTGGATACAGAAAGGCAACACACTGCACTCTTCCTTGGGAGAGCCAGATGACCTCAGCTCTACACAGGATTTAAGAACACACTTCGAGACTGTCCTCCATGCAATGGATGTCACCTCATTCCCCTAGCTGAACTCTACTGAGAAAAACACTCTGCTTCTAATCCCTTTTCACCTTTTACACTTAGAGTCACGCATCCTCAAAGAGGTGGTCGGCTTGCATTCCAAGTACAATTAAAGCACAGTTCTTGTTGTAACACTGCAGGTCTTTGGAAGATGCACAGGCCCTAAGTTTCCCTGGCGCATCCGTTGTATAGGCACTTGGCTGCACGCAGAAAAGCGGTCGTAGAATAAAGTTGAATCACTGAAAGCCCCAGTGGGTATCGTGAATCTCTTTTGACTTGTTAGCATCAGCATGTACTTACGCTGCGTGTCAATCTGGAAATGGGAGACTGATAGCACAAAGCTTGTTTTCCCATTTTGAAAGCTCCACTCATGCAGTCTCGAAGCTACCTGAAAAGCACTGTTGTTACCGTGTTTTTAGGGAATGCCGGCATGGCTCAGAGAAGAAAATGAGTTTTCCCGAAAGAAACCTTGTGCTTCCAGTTCCTAGTTGGAAGCTCACCCTGCTCTCCTCTACACCAAAAGTGAGAATCCCCGTGAGCACTAACCTCCAAGTAAGGCCCTGATTATCCTTGCAAATCGGGAGGCATGCAGCAGCTCCATGAGGCCTTCATCGCTGTTCTGCTTTAGTTTAACGGTAGTAAGCTTTCCAAGACTCCTAGGAACCTTGCTTCAGCACCCGTTTCGGTAACAGAAAACGGCATAGAGCCAGGAAGCTCTGGTCCTGCGAGTATGCTGCGTGTCAACGTACACATTGAAGACTGATGGCACAAGGCTTGTTTGCCCATTATGAGAGCTCCGTTTCTGTGGCCTCGAATATACCTGAAAAGCATTGTTGTTGCCGGGGCTTTACTCACTGCTGCATGGTTCTGAGAAGATACTGAGTTTTCCTGTAAGAAGCCTTGTGCTTCCAGTTCCCAGTTGGAAGCTCACCCTGCTCTGCTCTATATCTAAAGTGAAAGTCAACATGAGCCCTAGCCTCGAAGTAAGGCCCTGAGTTGCCTTGCCAAACGGGAGGCCTGGAGCAGCTCCATGAGGCCTTCTTCACTGTTCTGCTTTAGTTTCATGGTAGTAAGCTTTTCAAGACTCCTAGGGACCTTGCTTCAGCACCCGTTTCGGTACCAGTATACTGAGTAGAGCTTAGAAACTCAGGGCCAGCTCAGCAACTTCAGCCCCGTAGGCCTTTTGGAACACCCCATTGTTGACTAGAGAAAGGCAACACACTGCACTCTTCCTTGGGTGAGCCAGATGACCTCAGCTCTACACAGGATACAGGAACACACTTCTAGACTGTCCTCCATGCAATGGATGTCACCTCATTCCCCTAGCTGAACTCTATTGAGAAAACCACTCTGCTTCTATTCCCTTTTCACCTTTTACACTTAGAGTCACGCATCCTCAAGGAGGTGGTCGGCTTGCATTCCAAGTACAATTTAAGCACAGTTCTTGGTGTAACACTGCAGGTCTCAGGAAGAAGCACAGGCCCCTAAGTCTCCATCGCGCATCCTTTGTTTAGGCACTTTGCTGCACGCAGATAAGCGGTCGTAGAAAAAATTGGAATCATGGTAAGCCCCAGTGGGATCGTGAATCTCTTTTGACTTGTTCGCATCAACATGTAGTTATGCTGCGTGTCATTCTGGAAATGTGAGACTGAGACACAAATCTTGTTATCCCATTTTAAAGCTTCACTCATGCAGTCTCGAAGCTACCTGTAAAGCACTGTGTTACCGTGCTTTTAGTTACTGCCGGCATGGCTCAGTGAAGAAAATGTTTTCTCTAAAGAAACCTTGTGCTTCCAGTTCCTAGTTGGACGCTCACCCTTCTCTCCTCTATACCTAAAGTGAAAGTCAACGTGAGCCCTAGCCTAGAAGTAAGGCCCTGATTTGCCTTGCCAAACGGGAGGAGTGGAGCAGCTCCATGTGGCCTTCAACACTGTTCTGCTTTACTTTAACGGTAGTAAGCATTCCAAGACTCCTAGAGACCTTGCTTAGGCACCCACTTGGGTATCAGAAAACTGCCTAGAGCCAGGAAGCTTTGGTCCTGCGTGTATGCTGCCTATCAACTTACAAATTGGAGACTGAGAGCACAAGGCTTGTTTGCCCATTATGAAAGCTCCGTTCATGCGGCTTCCAATATACCTGAAAAGCTTTGTTGTTGCCGCTGTTTTAGTAACTGCCGGCATGGTTCTGAGAAGATATTGAGTTTTCCCGTAAGAAACCTTGTGCTTCCAGTTCCTAGTTGGAAGCTCACCCTGCTCTCCTCTATACCAAAAGTGAAAGTCCACGTGAGCACTAACCTCGAACTAAGGCCCTGATTATCCTTGCAAATCGGGAGGCATGCAGCAGCTCTATGAGGCCTTCATCGCTGTTCTGCTATAGTTTAACGGTAGTAAGCTTACCAAGACTCCTAGGAACCATGCTTCAGCACCCGTTTCGGTAACAGAACATTGCATAGAGCCAGGAAGCTCTGGTGGGCCGTGTATGCTGCGTGTCAACCTAGAAATTGGAGACTTATGGCACAAGGCTTGTCTTCCCATTATGAAAGCCTCGTTCATGTGGCCTCGAATATACCTGAAGAGTTTGTTGTTGCCGCTGTTTTAGTCACTGCCGGCATAGTTCTGAGAAGATATTGAGTTGTCCCGTAAGAAACCTTGTGCCTCCAGTTCCTAGTTGGAAGCTCACCCTGCTCTGCTCTATACCTAAAGTGAAAGTCAACGTGAGCCACAATCTCGAAGTAAGGCACGGATTTGCCTTGCCAAACGGGAGGCGTGGAGCAGCTCCATGAGGCCTTCTTCACTGTTCCGCTTTAGTTTCACGGTAGTAAGCTTTCCAAGACTCCTAGGGACCTTGCTTCAGCACCCGTTTCGGTACCAGTATACTGAGTAGACCCAGGAAGCTCAGGGCCAGCTCAGCAACTTCTGCCCCAGTAGGCCTTTTGGAACACCCCACTGTTGGCTAGAGAAAGGCAACACAATGCACTCTTCCTTGGGAGAGCCAGATGACCTCAGCTCTACACAGGATTCAGGAACACACTTCTAGACTGTCCTCCATGCAGTGGATGTCACCTCATTCCCCTAGCTGAACTCTACTGAGAAAAACACTCTGCTTCTAATCCCTTTTCACCTTTTACACTTAGAGTCACGCGTCCTCAAGGAGGTGGTCGGCTTGCATTCCAAGTACAATTGAAACACAGTTCTTGGTGTAACACTGCAGGTCTTTGGAAGAAGCACGGTCACCTAAGTCTCCCTCGCGCTTCCTTTGTTTAGGCACTTGGCTGCACGCAGAAAAGCGGTCGTAGAAAACAGTTGCATCACTGAAAGCCCCAGTGGGTATCGTAAATCTCTTTTGACTTGTTAGCATCAACATGTACTTATGCTGTGTGTCAATCTGGAAATGGGAGACACAAACCTAGTTTTCGCATTTTGAAAGCTCCACTCATGCAGTCTCGAAGCTACCTGTAAAGCAGTGTTGTTAACGTGCTTTTAGTTTCTGCCGGCATGGCTCAGAGAAGAACATGAGTTTTCTCGAAAGAAAGCTTGTGCTTCCAGTTCCTAGTTGGAAGCTCACCCTGCTCTCCTCTATACCAAAAGTGAAAGTCCACGTGAGCAGTAACCTCCAAGGAAGGCCCTGATTATCCTTGCAAATCGGGAGGCATGCAGCAGCTCCATGAGGCCTTCATCGCTGTTCTGCTTTAGTTTAACGGTAGTAAGCTTTCCAAGACTCCTAGGAACCTTGCTTCAGCACCCGTTTCGGTAACAGAACACTGCATAGAGCCAGGAAGCTCTGGTCCTGCGAGAATGCTGCGTGTCAACGTACACATTGAAGACTGATGGCACAAGGCTCGTTTGCCCATTATGAGAGCTCCGTTTAAGTGGCCCCGAGTATTCCTGAAAAGCACTGTTGTTGCCGGGGCTTTACTCACTGCTGCATGGTTCTGAGAAGATACTGAGTTTTCCCGTAAGAAACCTTGTGCTTCCAGTTCCTAGTTGGAAGCTCACCCTGCTCTGTTCTATATCTAAAGTGAAAGTCAACGTGAGCCCTAGCCTCGAAGTAAGGCCCTGAGTTGCCTTGCCAAACGGCAGGCCTGGAGCAGCTCCATGAGGCCTTCTTCACTGTTATGCTTTAGTTTCACAGTAGTAAGTCTTTTCAAGACTCCTAGGGACCTTGCTTCAGCACCCGTTTCGGTAAGAGTATACTGAGTAGAGACAGGAAGCTTTGGTCCAATTAAGCAACTTCCAGCCCTGTAGGCCTCTTGGAACAATCCAGTGTTGGATACAGAAAGGCAACACACTGCACTCTTCCTTGGGAGAGCCAGATGACCTCAGCTCTACACAGGATTTAAGAACACACTTCGAGACTGTCCTCCATGCAATGGATGTCACCTCATTCCCCTAGCTGAACTCTACTGAGAAAAACACTCTGCTTCTAATCCCTTTTCACCTTTTACACTTAGAGTCACGCATCCTCAAAGAGGTGGTCGGCTTGCATTCCAAGTACAATTAAAGCACAGTTCTTGTTGTAACACTGCAGGTCTTTGGAAGATGCACAGGCCCTAAGTTTCCCTGGCGCATCCGTTGTATAGGCACTTGGCTGCACGCAGAAAAGCGGTCGTAGAATAAAGTTGAATCACTGAAAGCCCCAGTGGGTATCGTGAATCTCTTTTGACTTGTTAGCATCAACATGTACTTACGCTGCGTGTCAATCTGGAAATGGGAGACTGATAGCACAAAGCTTGTTTTCCCATTTTGAAAGCTCCACTCATGCAGTCTCGAAGCTACCTGAAAAGCACTGTTGTTACCGTGTTTTTAGGGAATGCCGGCATGGCTCAGAGAAGAAAATGAGTTTTCCCGAAAGAAACCTTGTGCTTCCAGTTCCTAGTTGGAAGCTCACCCTGCTCTCCTCTACACCAAAAGTGAGAATCCCCGTGAGCACTAACCTCCAAGTAAGGCCCTGATTATCCTTGCAAATCGGGAGGCATGCAGCAGCTCCATGAGGCCTTCATCGCTGTTCTGCTTTAGTTTAACGGTAGTAAGCTTTCCAAGACTCCTAGGAACCTTGCTTCAGCACCCGGTTCGGTAACAGAAAACGGCATAGAGCCAGGAAGCTCTGGTCCTGCGAGTATGCTGCGTGTCAACGTACAAATTGAAGACTGATGGCACAAGGCTTGTTTGCCCTTTATGAGAGCTCCGTTTCTGTGGCCTCGAATATACCTGAAAAGCACTGTTGTTGCCGGGGCTTTACTCACTGCTGCATGGTTCTGAGAAGATACTGAGTTTTCCTGTAAGAAGCCTTGTGCTTCCAGTTCCCAGTTGGAAGCTCACCCTGCTCTGCTCTATATCTAAAGTGAAAGTCAACATGAGCCCTAGCCTCGAAGTAAGGCCCTGAGTTGCCTTGCCAAACGGGAGGCCTGGAGCAGCTCCATGAGGCCTTCTTCACTGTTCTGCTTTAGTTTCATGGTAGTAAGCTTTTCAAGACTCCTAGGGACCTTGCTTCAGCACCCGTTTCGGTACCAGTATACTGAGTAGAGCTTAGAAACTCAGGGCCAGCTCAGCAACTTCAGCCCCGTAGGCCTTTTGGAACACCCCATTGTTGACTAGAGAAAGGCAACACACTGCACTCTTCCTTGGGTGAGCCAGATGACCTCAGCTCTACACAGGATTCAGGAACACACTTCTAGACTGTCCTCCATGCAATGGATGTCACCTCATTCCCCTAGCTGAACTCTATTGAGAAAACCACTCTGCTTCTATTCCCTTTTCACCTTTTACACTTAGAGTCACGCATCCTCAAGGAGGTGGTGGGCTTGCATTCCAAGTACAATTTAAGCACAGTTCTTGGTGTAACACTGCAGGTCTCAGGAAGAAGCACAGGCCCCTAAGTCTCCATCGCGCATCCTTTGTTTAGGCACTTTGCTGCACGCAGATAAGCGGTCGTAGAAAAAATTGGAATCATGGAAAGCCCCAGTGGGATCGTGAATCTCTTTTGACTTGTTCGCATCAACATGTAGTTATGCTGCGTGTCATTCTGGAAATGTGAGACTGAGACACAAATCTTGTTATCCCATTTTAAAGCTTCACTCATGCAGTCTCGAAGCTACCTGTAAAGCACTGTGTTACCGTGCTTTTAGTTACTGCCGGCATGGCTCAGTGAAGAAAATGTTTTCTCTAAAGAAACCTTGTGCTTCCAGTTCCTAGTTGGACGCTCACCCTTCTCTCCTCTATACCTAAAGTGAAAGTCAACGTGAGCCCTAGCCTAGAAGTAAGGCCCTGATTTGCCTTGCCAAACGGGAGGAGTGGAGCAGCTCCATGTGGCCTTCAACACTGTTCTGCTTTACTTTAACGGTAGTAAGCATTCCAAGACTCCTAGAGACCTTGCTTCAGCACCCACTTGGGTATCAGAAAACTGCCTAGAGCCAGGAAGCTTTGGTCCTGCGTGTATGCTGCCTATCAACTTACAAATTGGAGACTGAGAGCACAAGGCTTGTTTGCCCATTATGAAAGCTCCGTTCATGCGGCTTCCAATATACCTGAAAAGCTTTGTTGTTGCCGCTCTTTTAGTAACTGCCGGCATGGTTCTGAGAAGATATTGAGTTTTCCCGTAAGAAACCTTGTGCTTCCAGTTCCTAGTTGGAAGCTCACCCTGCTCTCCTCTATACCAAAAGTGAAAGTCCACGTGAGCACTAACCTCGAACTAAGGCCCTGATTATCCTTGCAAATCGGGAGGCATGCAGCAGCTCCATGAGGCCTTCATCGCTGTTCTGCTATAGTTTAACGGTAGTAAGCTTACCAAGACTCCTAGGAACCATGCTTCAGCACCCGTTTCGGTAACAGAACATTGCATAGAGCCAGGAAGCTCTGGTGGGCCGTGTATGCTGCGTGTCAACCTAGAAATTGGAGACTTATGGCACAAGGCTTGTCTTCCCATTATGAAAGCCTCGTTCATGTGGCCTCGAATATACCTGAAGAGTTTGTTGTTGCCGCTGTTTTAGTCACTGCCGGCATAGTTCTGAGAAGATATTGAGTTTTCCCGTAAGAAACCTTGTGCCTCCAGTTCCTAGTTGGAAGCTCACCCTGCTCTGCTCTATACCTAAAGTGAAAGTCAAGGTGAGCCACAATCTCGAAGTAAGGCACGGATTTGCCTTGCCAAACGGGAGGCGTGGAGCAGCTCCATGAGGCCTTCTTCACTGTTCCGCTTTAGTTTCACGGTAGTAAGCTTTCCAAGACTCCTAGGGACCTTGCTTCAGCACCCGTTTCGGTACCAGTATACTGAGTAGAGCCAGGAAGCTCAGGGCCAGCTCAGCAACTTCTGCCCCGTAGGCCTTTTGGAACACCCCATTGTTGACTAGAGAAAGGCAACACACTGCACTCTTCCTTGGGAGAGCCAGATGACCTCAGCTCTACACAGGATTCAGGAACACACTTCTAGACTGTTCTCCATGCAATGGATGTCACCTCATTCCCCTAGCTGAACTCTACTGAGAAAAACACTCTGCTTCTAATCCCTTTTCACCTTTTACACTTAGAGTCACGCGTCCTCAAGGAGGTGGTCGGCTTGCATTCCAAGTACAATTTAAACACTGTTCTTGGTGTAACACTGCAGGTCTTTGGAAGAAGCACGGTCACCTAAGTCTCCCTCGCGCTTCCTTTGTTTAGGCACTTGGCTGCACGCAGAAAAGCGGACGTAGAAAACAGTTGCATCACTGAAAGCCCCAGTGGGTATCGTGAATCTCTTTTGACTTGTTAGCATCAACATGTACTTACGCTGCGTGTCAATCTGGAAATGGGAGACTGATAGCACAAAGCTTGTTTTCCCATTTTGAAAGCTCCACTCATGCAGTCTCGAAGCTACCTGAAAAGCACTGTTGTTACCGTGTTTTTAGGGAATGCCGGCATGGCTCAGAGAAGAAAATGAGTTTTCTCGAAAGAAACCTTGTGCTTCCAGTTCCTAGTTGGAAGCTCACCCTGCTCTCCTCTATACCAAAAGTGAAAGTCCACGTGAGCAGTAACCTCCAAGGAAGGCCCTGATTATCCTTGCAAATCGGGAGGCATGCAGCAGCTCCATGAGGCCTTCATCGCTGTTCTGCTTTAGTTTAACGGTAGTAAGCTTTCCAAGACTCCTAGGAACCTTGCTTCAGCACCCGTTTCGGTAACAGAACACTGCATAGAGCCAGGAAGCTCTGGTCCTGCGAGTATGCTGCGTGTCAACGTACACATTGAAGACTGATGGCACAAGGCTTGTTTGCCCATTATGAGACCTCCGTTTAAGTGGCCTCGAATATTCCTGAAAAGCACTGTTGTTGCCGGGGCTTTACTCACTGCTGCATGGTTCTGAGAAGATACTGAGTTTTCCCGTAAGAAGCCTTGTGCTTCCAGTTCCCAGTTGGAAGCTCACCCTGCTCTGCTCTATATCTAAAGTGAAAGTCAACATGAGCCCTAGCCTCGAAGTAAGGCCCTGAGTTGCCTTGCCAAACGGGAGGCCTGGAGCAGCTCCATGAGGCCTTCTTCACTGTTCTGCTTTAGTTTCATGGTAGTCAGCTTTCCAAGACTCCTAGGGACCTTGCTTCAGCACCCGTTTCGGTACCAGTATACTGAGTAGAGCTTAGAAACTCAGGGCCAGCTCAGCAACTTCAGCCCCGTAGGCCTTTTGGAACACCCCATTGTTGACTAGAGAAAGGCAACACACTGCACTCTTCCTTGGGTGAGCCAGATGACCTCAGCTCTACACAGGATTCAGGAACACACTTCTAGACTGTCCTCCATGCAATGGATGTCACCTCATTCCCCTAGCTGAACTCTATTGAGAAAACCACTCTGCTTCTATTCCCTTTTCACCTTTTACACTTAGAGTCACGCATCCTCAAGGAGGTGGTGGGCTTGCATTCCAAGTACAATTTAAGCACAGTTCTTGGTGTAACACTGCAGGTCTCAGGAAGAAGCACAGGCCCCTAAGTCTCCATCGCGCATCCTTTGTTTAGGCACTTTGCTGCACGCAGATAAGCGGTCGTAGAAAAAATTGGAATCATGGAAAGCCCCAGTGGGATCGTGAATCTCTTTTGACTTGTTCACATCAACATGTAGTTATGCTGCGTGTCATTCTGGAAATGTGAGACTGAGACACAAATCTTGTTATCCCATTTTAAAGCTTCACTCATGCAGTCTCGAAGCTACCTGTAAAGCACTGTGTTACCGTGCTTTTAGTTACTGCCGGCATGGCTCAGTGAAGAAAATGTTTTCTCTAAAGGAACCTTGTGCTTCCAGTTCCTAGTTGGACGCTCACCCTTCTCTCCTCTATACCTAAAGTGAAAGTCAACGTGAGCCTTAGCCTAGAAGTAAGGCCCTGATTTGCCTTGCCAAACGGGAGGAGTGGAGCAGCTCCATGTGGCCTTCAACACTGTTCTGCTTTACTTTAACGGTAGTAAGCATTCCAAGACTCCTAGAGACCTTGCTTCAGCACCCACTTGGGTATCAGAAAACTGCCTAGAGCCAGGAAGCTTTGGTCCTGCGTGTATGCTGCCTATCAACTTACAAATTGGAGACTGAGAGCACAAGGCTTGTTTGCCCATTATGAAAGCTCCGTTCATGCGGCTTCCAATATACCTGAAAAGCTTTGTTGTTGCCGCTCTTTTAGTAACTGCCGGCATGGTTCTGAGAAGATATTGAGTTTTCACGTAAGAAACCTTGTGCTTCCAGTTCCTAGTTGGAAGCTCACCCTGCTCTCCTCTATACCAAAAGTGAAAGTCCACGTGAGCACTAACCTCGAACTAAGGCCCTGATTATCCTTGCAAATCGGGAGGCATGCAGCAGCTCCATGAGGCCTTCATCGCTGTTCTGCTATAGTTTAACGGTAGTAAGCTTACCAAGACTCCTAGGAACCATGTTTCAGCACCCGTTTCGGTAACAGAACATTGCATAGAGCCAGGAAGCTCTGGTGGGCCGTGTATGCTGCGTGTCAACCTAGAAATTGGAGACTTATGGCACAAGGCTTGTCTTCCCATTATGAAAGCCTCGTTCATGTGGCCTCGAATATACCTGAAGAGTTTGTTGTTGCCGCTGTTTTAGTCACTGCCGGCATAGTTCTGAGAAGATATTGAGTTTTCCCGTAAGAAACCTTGTGCCTCCAGTTCCTAGTTGGAAGCTCACCCTGCTCTGCTCTATACCTAAAGTGAAAGTCAAGGTGAGCCACAATCTCGAAGTAAGGCACGGATTTGCCTTGCCAAACGGGAGGCGTGGAGCAGCTCCATGAGGACTTCTTCACTGTTCCGCTTTAGTTTCACGGTAGTAAGCTTTCCAAGACTCCTAGGGACCTTGCTTCAGCACCCGTTTCAGTACCAGTATACTGAGTAGAGCCAGGAAGCTCAGGGCCAGCTCAGCAACTTCTGCCCCGTAGGCCTTTTGGAACACCCCATTGTTGACTAGAGAAAGGCAACACACTGCACTCTTCCTTGGGAGAGCCAGATGACCTCAGCTCTACACAGGATTCAGGAACACACTTCGAGACTGTTCTCCATGCAATGGATGTCACCTCATTCCCCTAGCTGAACTCTACTGAGAAAAACACTCTGCTTCTAATCCCTTTTCACCTTTTACACTTAGAGTCACGCGTCCTCAAGGAGGTGGTCGGCTTGCATTCCAAGTACAATTTAAACACTGTTCTTGGTGTAACACTGCAGGTCTTTGGAAGAAGCACGGTCACCTAAGTCTCCCTCGCGCTTCCTTTGTTTAGGCACTTGGCTGCACGCAGAAAAGCGGACGTAGAAAACAGTTGCATCACTGAAAGCCCCAGTGGGTATCGTGAATCTCTTTTGACTTGTTAGCATCAACATGTACTTATGCTGTGTGTCAATCTGGAAATGGGAGACACAAGTCTAGTTTTCGCATTTTGAAAGCTCCACTCATGCGGTCTCGAAGCTACCTGTAAAGCAGAGTTGTTAACGTGCTTTTAGTTTCTGCCGGCATGGCTCAGAGAAGAACATGAGTTTTCTCGAAAGAAACCTTGTGCTTCCAGTTCCTAGTTGGAAGCTCACCCTGCTCTCCTCTATACCAAAAGTGAAAGTCCACGTGAGCAGTAACCTCCAAGGAAGGCCCTGATTATCCTTGCAAATCGGGAGGCATGCAGCAGCTCCATGAGGCCTTCATCGCTGTTCTGCTTTAGTTTAACGGTAGTAAGCTTTCCAAGACTCCTAGGAACCTTGCTTCAGCACCCGTTTCGGTAACAGAACACTGCATAGAGCCAGGAAGCTCTGGTCCTGCGAGTATGCTGCGTGTCAACGTACAAATTGAAGACTGATGGCACAAGGCTTGTTTGCCCATTATGAGAGCTCCGTTTAAGTGGCCTCGAATATTCCTGAAAAGCACTGTTGTTGCCGGGGCTTTACTCACTGCTGCATGGTTCTGAGAAGATACTGAGTTTTCCCGTAAGAAGCCTTGTGCTTCCAGTTCCCAGTTGGAAGCTCACCCTGATCTGTTCTATATCTAAAGTGAAAGTCAACGTGAGCCCTAGCCTCGAAGTAAGGCCCTGAGTTGCCTTGCCAAACGGGAGGCCTGGAGCAGCTGCATGAGGCCTTCTTCACTGTTCTGCTTTAGTTTCATGGTAGTAAGCTTTTCAAGACTCCTAGGGACCTTGCTTCAGCACCCGTTTCGGTACCATTATACTGAGTAGAGCTTAGAAACTCAGGGCCAGCTCAGCAACTTCAGCCCCGTAGGCCTTTTGGAACACCCCATTGTTGTCTAGAGAAAGGCAACACAATGCACTCTTCCTTGGGTGAGCCAGATGACCTCAGCTCTACACAGGATTCAGGAACACACTTCTAGACTGTCCTCCATGCAATGGATGTCACCTCATTCCCCTAGCTGAACTCTATTGAGAAAACCACTCTGCTTCTATTCCCTTTTCACCTTTTACACTTAGAGTCACGCATCCTCAAGGAGGTGGTCGGCTTGCATTCCAAGTACAATTTAAGCACAGTTCTTGGTGTAACACTGCAGGTCTCAGGAAGAAGCACAGGCCCCTAAGTCTCCATCGCGCATCCTTTGTTTAGGCACTTTGCTGCACGCAGATAAGCGGTCGTAGAAAAAATTGGAATCATGGTAAGCCCCAGTGGGATCGTGAATCTCTTTTGACTTGTTCGCATCAACATGTAGTTATGCTGCGTGTCATTCTGGAAATGTGAGACTGAGACACAAATCTTGTTATCCCATTTTAAAGCTTCACTCATGCAGTCTCGAAGCTACCTGTAAAGCACTGTGTTACCGTGCTTTTAGTTACTGCCGGCATGGCTCAGTGAAGAAAATGTTTTCTCTAAAGAAACCTTGTGCTTCCAGTTCCTAGTTGGACGCTCACCCTTCTCTCCTCTATACCTAAAGTGAAAGTCAACGTGAGCCCTAGCCTAGAAGTAAGGCCCTGATTTGCCTTGCCAAACGGGAGGAGTGGAGCAGCTCCATGTGGCCTTCAACACTGTTCTGCTTTACTTTAACGGTAGTAAGCATTCCAAGACTCCTAGAGACCTTGCTTCAGCACCCACTTGGGTATCAGAAAACTGCCTAGAGCCAGGAAGCTTTGGTCCTGCGTGTATGCTGCGTATCAACTTACAAATTGGAGACTGAGAGCACAAGGCTTGTTTGCCCATTATGAAAGCTCCGTTCATGCGGCTTCCAATATACCTGAAAAGCTTTGTTGTTGCCGCTCTTTTAGTAACTGCCGGCATGGTTCTGAGAAGATATTGAGTTTTCCCGTAAGAAACCTTGTGCTTCCAGTTCCTAGTTGGAAGCTCACCCTGCTCTCCTCTATACCAAAAGTGAAAGTCCACGTGAGCACTAACCTCGAACTAAGGCCCTGATTATCCTTGCAAATCGGGAGGCATGCAGCAGCTCTATGAGGCCTTCATCGCTGTTCTGCTATAGTTTAACGGTAGTAAGCTTACCAAGACTCCTAGGAACCATGCTTCAGCACCCGTTTCGGTAACAGAACATTGCATAGAGCCAGGAAGCTCTGGTGGGCCGTGTATGCTGCGTGTCAACCTAGAAATTGGAGACTTATGGCACAAGGCTTGTCTTCCCATTATGAAAGCCTCGTTCATGTGGCCTCGAATATACCTGAAGAGTTTGTTGTTGCCGCTGTTTTAGTCACTGCCGGCATAGTTCTGAGAAGATATTGAGTTGTCCCGTAAGAAACCTTGTGCCTCCAGTTCCTAGTTGGAAGCTCACCCTGCTCTGCTCTATACCTAAAGTGAAAGTCAACGTGAGCCACAATCTCGAAGTAAGGCACGGATTTGCCTTGCCAAACGGGAGGCGTGGAGCAGCTCCATGAGGCCTTCTTCACTGTTCCGCTTTAGTTTCACGGTAGTAAGCTTTCCAAGACTCCTAGGGACCTTGCTTCAGCACCCGTTTCGGTACCAGTATACTGAGTAGACCCAGGAAGCTCAGGGCCAGCTCAGCAACTTCTGCCCCAGTAGGCCTTTTGGAACACCCCACTGTTGGCTAGAGAAAGGCAACACAATGCACTCTTCCTTGGGAGAGCCAGATGACCTCAGCTCTACACAGGATTCAGGAACACACTTCTAGACTGTCCTCCATGCAGTGGATGTCACCTCATTCCCCTAGCTGAACTCTACTGAGAAAAACACTCTGCTTCTAATCCCTTTTCACCTTTTACACTTAGAGTCACGCGTCCTCAAGGAGGTGGTCGGCTTGCATTCCAAGTACAATTGAAACACAGTTCTTGGTGTAACACTGCAGGTCTTTGGAAGAAGCACGGTCACCTAAGTCTCCCTCGCGCTTCCTTTGTTTAGGCACTTGGCTGCACGCAGAAAAGCGGTCGTAGAAAACAGTTGCATCACTGAAAGCCCCAGTGGGTATCGTAAATCTCTTTTGACTTGTTAGCATCAACATGTACTTATGCTGTGTGTCAATCTGGAAATGGGAGACACAAACCTAGTTTTCGCATTTTGAAAGCTCCACTCATGCAGTCTCGAAGCTACCTGTAAAGCAGTGTTGTTAACGTGCTTTTAGTTTCTGCCGGCATGGCTCAGAGAAGAACATGAGTTTTCTCGAAAGAAAGCTTGTGCTTCCAGTTCCTAGTTGGAAGCTCACCCTGCTCTCCTCTATACCAAAAGTGAAAGTCCACGTGAGCAGTAACCTCCAAGGAAGGCCCTGATTATCCTTGCAAATCGGGAGGCATGCAGCAGCTCCATGAGGCCTTCATCGCTGTTCTGCTTTAGTTTAACGGTAGTAAGCTTTCCAAGACTCCTAGGAACCTTGCTTCAGCACCCGTTTCGGTAACAGAACACTGCATAGAGCCAGGAAGCTCTGGTCCTGCGAGAATGCTGCGTGTCAACGTACACATTGAAGACTGATGGCACAAGGCTCGTTTGCCCATTATGAGAGCTCCGTTTAAGTGGCCCCGAGTATTCCTGAAAAGCACTGTTGTTGCCGGGGCTTTACTCACTGCTGCATGGTTCTGAGAAGATACTGAGTTTTCCCGTAAGAAACCTTGTGCTTCCAGTTCCTAGTTGGAAGCTCACCCTGCTCTGTTCTATATCTAAAGTGAAAGTCAACGTGAGCCCTAGCCTCGAAGTAAGGCCCTGAGTTGCCTTGCCAAACGGCAGGCCTGGAGCAGCTCCATGAGGCCTTCTTCACTGTTATGCTTTAGTTTCACAGTAGTAAGTCTTTTCAAGACTCCTAGGGACCTTGCTTCAGCACCCGTTTCGGTAAGAGTATACTGAGTAGAGACAGGAAGCTTTGGTCCAATTAAGCAACTTCCAGCCCTGTAGGCCTCTTGGAACAATCCAGTGTTGGATACAGAAAGGCAACACACTGCACTCTTCCTTGGGAGAGCCAGATGACCTCAGCTCTACACAGGATTTAAGAACACACTTCGAGACTGTCCTCCATGCAATGGATGTCACCTCATTCCCCTAGCTGAACTCTACTGAGAAAAACACTCTGCTTCTAATCCCTTTTCACCTTTTACACTTAGAGTCACGCATCCTCAAAGAGGTGGTCGGCTTGCATTCCAAGTACAATTAAAGCACAGTTCTTGTTGTAACACTGCAGGTCTTTGGAAGATGCACAGGCCCTAAGTTTCCCTGGCGCATCCGTTGTATAGGCACTTGGCTGCACGCAGAAAAGCGGTCGTAGAATAAAGTTGAATCACTGAAAGCCCCAGTGGGTATCGTGAATCTCTTTTGACTTGTTAGCATCAACATGTACTTACGCTGCGTGTCAATCTGGAAATGGGAGACTGATAGCACAAAGCTTGTTTTCCCATTTTGAAAGCTCCACTCATGCAGTCTCGAAGCTACCTGAAAAGCACTGTTGTTACCGTGTTTTTAGGGAATGCCGGCATGGCTCAGAGAAGAAAATGAGTTTTCCCGAAAGAAACCTTGTGCTTCCAGTTCCTAGTTGGAAGCTCACCCTGCTCTCCTCTACACCAAAAGTGAGAATCCCCGTGAGCACTAACCTCCAAGTAAGGCCCTGATTATCCTTGCAAATCGGGAGGCATGCAGCAGCTCCATGAGGCCTTCATCGCTGTTCTGCTTTAGTTTAACGGTAGTAAGCTTTCCAAGACTCCTAGGAACCTTGCTTCAGCACCCGGTTCGGTAACAGAAAACGGCATAGAGCCAGGAAGCTCTGGTCCTGCGAGTATGCTGCGTGTCAACGTACAAATTGAAGACTGATGGCACAAGGCTTGTTTGCCCTTTATGAGAGCTCCGTTTCTGTGGCCTCGAATATACCTGAAAAGCACTGTTGTTGCCGGGGCTTTACTCACTGCTGCATGGTTCTGAGAAGATACTGAGTTTTCCTGTAAGAAGCCTTGTGCTTCCAGTTCCCAGTTGGAAGCTCACCCTGCTCTGCTCTATATCTAAAGTGAAAGTCAACATGAGCCCTAGCCTCGAAGTAAGGCCCTGAGTTGCCTTGCCAAACGGGAGGCCTGGAGCAGCTCCATGAGGCCTTCTTCACTGTTCTGCTTTAGTTTCATGGTAGTAAGCTTTTCAAGACTCCTAGGGACCTTGCTTCAGCACCCGTTTCGGTACCAGTATACTGAGTAGAGCTTAGAAACTCAGGGCCAGCTCAGCAACTTCAGCCCCGTAGGCCTTTTGGAACACCCCATTGTTGACTAGAGAAAGGCAACACACTGCACTCTTCCTTGGGTGAGCCAGATGACCTCAGCTCTACACAGGATTCAGGAACACACTTCTAGACTGTCCTCCATGCAATGGATGTCACCTCATTCCCCTAGCTGAACTCTATTGAGAAAACCACTCTGCTTCTATTCCCTTTTCACCTTTTACACTTAGAGTCACGCATCCTCAAGGAGGTGGTGGGCTTGCATTCCAAGTACAATTTAAGCACAGTTCTTGGTGTAACACTGCAGGTCTCAGGAAGAAGCACAGGCCCCTAAGTCTCCATCGCGCATCCTTTGTTTAGGCACTTTGCTGCACGCAGATAAGCGGTCGTAGAAAAAATTGGAATCATGGAAAGCCCCAGTGGGATCGTGAATCTCTTTTGACTTGTTCGCATCAACATGTAGTTATGCTGCGTGTCATTCTGGAAATGTGAGACTGAGACACAAATCTTGTTATCCCATTTTAAAGCTTCACTCATGCAGTCTCGAAGCTACCTGTAAAGCACTGTGTTACCGTGCTTTTAGTTACTGCCGGCATGGCTCAGTGAAGAAAATGTTTTCTCTAAAGAAACCTTGTGCTTCCAGTTCCTAGTTGGACGCTCACCCTTCTCTCCTCTATACCTAAAGTGAAAGTCAACGTGAGCCCTAGCCTAGAAGTAAGGCCCTGATTTGCCTTGCCAAACGGGAGGAGTGGAGCAGCTCCATGTGGCCTTCAACACTGTTCTGCTTTACTTTAACGGTAGTAAGCATTCCAAGACTCCTAGAGACCTTGCTTCAGCACCCACTTGGGTATCAGAAAACTGCCTAGAGCCAGGAAGCTTTGGTCCTGCGTGTATGCTGCCTATCAACTTACAAATTGGAGACTGAGAGCACAAGGCTTGTTTGCCCATTATGAAAGCTCCGTTCATGCGGCTTCCAATATACCTGAAAAGCTTTGTTGTTGCCGCTCTTTTAGTAACTGCCGGCATGGTTCTGAGAAGATATTGAGTTTTCCCGTAAGAAACCTTGTGCTTCCAGTTCCTAGTTGGAAGCTCACCCTGCTCTCCTCTATACCAAAAGTGAAAGTCCACGTGAGCACTAACCTCGAACTAAGGCCCTGATTATCCTTGCAAATCGGGAGGCATGCAGCAGCTCCATGAGGCCTTCATCGCTGTTCTGCTATAGTTTAACGGTAGTAAGCTTACCAAGACTCCTAGGAACCATGCTTCAGCACCCGTTTCGGTAACAGAACATTGCATAGAGCCAGGAAGCTCTGGTGGGCCGTGTATGCTGCGTGTCAACCTAGAAATTGGAGACTTATGGCACAAGGCTTGTCTTCCCATTATGAAAGCCTCGTTCATGTGGCCTCGAATATACCTGAAGAGTTTGTTGTTGCCGCTGTTTTAGTCACTGCCGGCATAGTTCTGAGAAGATATTGAGTTTTCCCGTAAGAAACCTTGTGCCTCCAGTTCCTAGTTGGAAGCTCACCCTGCTCTGCTCTATACCTAAAGTGAAAGTCAAGGTGAGCCACAATCTCGAAGTAAGGCACGGATTTGCCTTGCCAAACGGGAGGCGTGGAGCAGCTCCATGAGGCCTTCTTCACTGTTCCGCTTTAGTTTCACGGTAGTAAGCTTTCCAAGACTCCTAGGGACCTTGCTTCAGCACCCGTTTCGGTACCAGTATACTGAGTAGAGCCAGGAAGCTCAGGGCCAGCTCAGCAACTTCTGCCCCGTAGGCCTTTTGGAACACCCCATTGTTGACTAGAGAAAGGCAACACACTGCACTCTTCCTTGGGAGAGCCAGATGACCTCAGCTCTACACAGGATTCAGGAACACACTTCTAGACTGTTCTCCATGCAATGGATGTCACCTCATTCCCCTAGCTGAACTCTACTGAGAAAAACACTCTGCTTCTAATCCCTTTTCACCTTTTACACTTAGAGTCACGCGTCCTCAAGGAGGTGGTCGGCTTGCATTCCAAGTACAATTTAAACACTGTTCTTGGTGTAACACTGCAGGTCTTTGGAAGAAGCACGGTCACCTAAGTCTCCCTCGCGCTTCCTTTGTTTAGGCACTTGGCTGCACGCAGAAAAGCGGACGTAGAAAACAGTTGCATCACTGAAAGCCCCAGTGGGTATCGTGAATCTCTTTTGACTTGTTAGCATCAACATGTACTTACGCTGCGTGTCAATCTGGAAATGGGAGACTGATAGCACAAAGCTTGTTTTCCCATTTTGAAAGCTCCACTCATGCAGTCTCGAAGCTACCTGAAAAGCACTGTTGTTACCGTGTTTTTAGGGAATGCCGGCATGGCTCAGAGAAGAAAATGAGTTTTCTCGAAAGAAACCTTGTGCTTCCAGTTCCTAGTTGGAAGCTCACCCTGCTCTCCTCTATACCAAAAGTGAAAGTCCACGTGAGCAGTAACCTCCAAGGAAGGCCCTGATTATCCTTGCAAATCGGGAGGCATGCAGCAGCTCCATGAGGCCTTCATCGCTGTTCTGCTTTAGTTTAACGGTAGTAAGCTTTCCAAGACTCCTAGGAACCTTGCTTCAGCACCCGTTTCGGTAACAGAACACTGCATAGAGCCAGGAAGCTCTGGTCCTGCGAGTATGCTGCGTGTCAACGTACACATTGAAGACTGATGGCACAAGGCTTGTTTGCCCATTATGAGACCTCCGTTTAAGTGGCCTCGAATATTCCTGAAAAGCACTGTTGTTGCCGGGGCTTTACTCACTGCTGCATGGTTCTGAGAAGATACTGAGTTTTCCCGTAAGAAGCCTTGTGCTTCCAGTTCCCAGTTGGAAGCTCACCCTGCTCTGCTCTATATCTAAAGTGAAAGTCAACATGAGCCCTAGCCTCGAAGTAAGGCCCTGAGTTGCCTTGCCAAACGGGAGGCCTGGAGCAGCTCCATGAGGCCTTCTTCACTGTTCTGCTTTAGTTTCATGGTAGTCAGCTTTCCAAGACTCCTAGGGACCTTGCTTCAGCACCCGTTTCGGTACCAGTATACTGAGTAGAGCTTAGAAACTCAGGGCCAGCTCAGCAACTTCAGCCCCGTAGGCCTTTTGGAACACCCCATTGTTGACTAGAGAAAGGCAACACACTGCACTCTTCCTTGGGTGAGCCAGATGACCTCAGCTCTACACAGGATTCAGGAACACACTTCTAGACTGTCCTCCATGCAATGGATGTCACCTCATTCCCCTAGCTGAACTCTATTGAGAAAACCACTCTGCTTCTATTCCCTTTTCACCTTTTACACTTAGAGTCACGCATCCTCAAGGAGGTGGTGGGCTTGCATTCCAAGTACAATTTAAGCACAGTTCTTGGTGTAACACTGCAGGTCTCAGGAAGAAGCACAGGCCCCTAAGTCTCCATCGCGCATCCTTTGTTTAGGCACTTTGCTGCACGCAGATAAGCGGTCGTAGAAAAAATTGGAATCATGGAAAGCCCCAGTGGGATCGTGAATCTCTTTTGACTTGTTCACATCAACATGTAGTTATGCTGCGTGTCATTCTGGAAATGTGAGACTGAGACACAAATCTTGTTATCCCATTTTAAAGCTTCACTCATGCAGTCTCGAAGCTACCTGTAAAGCACTGTGTTACCGTGCTTTTAGTTACTGCCGGCATGGCTCAGTGAAGAAAATGTTTTCTCTAAAGGAACCTTGTGCTTCCAGTTCCTAGTTGGACGCTCACCCTTCTCTCCTCTATACCTAAAGTGAAAGTCAACGTGAGCCTTAGCCTAGAAGTAAGGCCCTGATTTGCCTTGCCAAACGGGAGGAGTGGAGCAGCTCCATGTGGCCTTCAACACTGTTCTGCTTTACTTTAACGGTAGTAAGCATTCCAAGACTCCTAGAGACCTTGCTTCAGCACCCACTTGGGTATCAGAAAACTGCCTAGAGCCAGGAAGCTTTGGTCCTGCGTGTATGCTGCCTATCAACTTACAAATTGGAGACTGAGAGCACAAGGCTTGTTTGCCCATTATGAAAGCTCCGTTCATGCGGCTTCCAATATACCTGAAAAGCTTTGTTGTTGCCGCTCTTTTAGTAACTGCCGGCATGGTTCTGAGAAGATATTGAGTTTTCACGTAAGAAACCTTGTGCTTCCAGTTCCTAGTTGGAAGCTCACCCTGCTCTCCTCTATACCAAAAGTGAAAGTCCACGTGAGCACTAACCTCGAACTAAGGCCCTGATTATCCTTGCAAATCGGGAGGCATGCAGCAGCTCCATGAGGCCTTCATCGCTGTTCTGCTATAGTTTAACGGTAGTAAGCTTACCAAGACTCCTAGGAACCATGTTTCAGCACCCGTTTCGGTAACAGAACATTGCATAGAGCCAGGAAGCTCTGGTGGGCCGTGTATGCTGCGTGTCAACCTAGAAATTGGAGACTTATGGCACAAGGCTTGTCTTCCCATTATGAAAGCCTCGTTCATGTGGCCTCGAATATACCTGAAGAGTTTGTTGTTGCCGCTGTTTTAGTCACTGCCGGCATAGTTCTGAGAAGATATTGAGTTTTCCCGTAAGAAACCTTGTGCCTCCAGTTCCTAGTTGGAAGCTCACCCTGCTCTGCTCTATACCTAAAGTGAAAGTCAAGGTGAGCCACAATCTCGAAGTAAGGCACGGATTTGCCTTGCCAAACGGGAGGCGTGGAGCAGCTCCATGAGGACTTCTTCACTGTTCCGCTTTAGTTTCACGGTAGTAAGCTTTCCAAGACTCCTAGGGACCTTGCTTCAGCACCCGTTTCAGTACCAGTATACTGAGTAGAGCCAGGAAGCTCAGGGCCAGCTCAGCAACTTCTGCCCCGTAGGCCTTTTGGAACACCCCATTGTTGACTAGAGAAAGGCAACACACTGCACTCTTCCTTGGGAGAGCCAGATGACCTCAGCTCTACACAGGATTCAGGAACACACTTCGAGACTGTTCTCCATGCAATGGATGTCACCTCATTCCCCTAGCTGAACTCTACTGAGAAAAACACTCTGCTTCTAATCCCTTTTCACCTTTTACACTTAGAGTCACGCGTCCTCAAGGAGGTGGTCGGCTTGCATTCCAAGTACAATTTAAACACTGTTCTTGGTGTAACACTGCAGGTCTTTGGAAGAAGCACGGTCACCTAAGTCTCCCTCGCGCTTCCTTTGTTTAGGCACTTGGCTGCACGCAGAAAAGCGGACGTAGAAAACAGTTGCATCACTGAAAGCCCCAGTGGGTATCGTGAATCTCTTTTGACTTGTTAGCATCAACATGTACTTATGCTGTGTGTCAATCTGGAAATGGGAGACACAAATCTAGTTTTCGCATTTTGAAAGCTCCACTCATGCGGTCTCGAAGCTACCTGTAAAGCAGAGTTGTTAACGTGCTTTTAGTTTCTGCCGGCATGGCTCAGAGAAGAACATGAGTTTTCTCGAAAGAAACCTTGTGCTTCCAGTTCCTAGTTGGAAGCTCACCCTGCTCTCCTCTATACCAAAAGTGAAAGTCCACGTGAGCAGTAACCTCCAAGGAAGGCCCTGATTATCCTTGCAAATCGGGAGGCATGCAGCAGCTCCATGAGGCCTTCATCGCTGTTCTGCTTTAGTTTAACGGTAGTAAGCTTTCCAAGACTCCTAGGAACCTTGCTTCAGCACCCGTTTCGGTAACAGAACACTGCATAGAGCCAGGAAGCTCTGGTCCTGCGAGTATGCTGCGTGTCAACGTACAAATTGAAGACTGATGGCACAAGGCTTGTTTGCCCATTATGAGAGCTCCGTTTAAGTGGCCTCGAATATTCCTGAAAAGCACTGTTGTTGCCGGGGCTTTACTCACTGCTGCATGGTTCTGAGAAGATACTGAGTTTTCCCGTAAGAAGCCTTGTGCTTCCAGTTCCCAGTTGGAAGCTCACCCTGATCTGTTCTATATCTAAAGTGAAAGTCAACGTGAGCCCTAGCCTCGAAGTAAGGCCCTGAGTTGCCTTGCCAAACGGGAGGCCTGGAGCAGCTGCATGAGGCCTTCTTCACTGTTCTGCTTTAGTTTCATGGTAGTAAGCTTTTCAAGACTCCTAGGGACCTTGCTTCAGCACCCGTTTCGGTACCATTATACTGAGTAGAGCTTAGAAACTCAGGGCCAGCTCAGCAACTTCAGCCCCGTAGGCCTTTTGGAACACCCCATTGTTGTCTAGAGAAAGGCAACACAATGCACTCTTCCTTGGGTGAGCCAGATGACCTCAGCTCTACACAGGATTCAGGAACACACTTCTAGACTGTCCTCCATGCAATGGATGTCACCTCATTCCCCTAGCTGAACTCTATTGAGAAAACCACTCTGCTTCTATTCCCTTTTCACCTTTTACACTTAGAGTCACGCATCCTCAAGGAGGTGGTCGGCTTGCATTCCAAGTACAATTTAAGCACAGTTCTTGGTGTAACACTGCAGGTCTCAGGAAGAAGCACAGGCCCCTAAGTCTCCATCGCGCATCCTTTGTTTAGGCACTTTGCTGCACGCAGATAAGCGGTCGTAGAAAAAATTGGAATCATGGTAAGCCCCAGTGGGATCGTGAATCTCTTTTGACTTGTTCGCATCAACATGTAGTTATGCTGCGTGTCATTCTGGAAATGTGAGACTGAGACACAAATCTTGTTATCCCATTTTAAAGCTTCACTCATGCAGTCTCGAAGCTACCTGTAAAGCACTGTGTTACCGTGCTTTTAGTTACTGCCGGCATGGCTCAGTGAAGAAAATGTTTTCTCTAAAGAAACCTTGTGCTTCCAGTTCCTAGTTGGACGCTCACCCTTCTCTCCTCTATACCTAAAGTGAAAGTCAACGTGAGCCCTAGCCTAGAAGTAAGGCCCTGATTTGCCTTGCCAAACGGGAGGAGTGGAGCAGCTCCATGTGGCCTTCAACACTGTTCTGCTTTACTTTAACGGTAGTAAGCATTCCAAGACTCCTAGAGACCTTGCTTCAGCACCCACTTGGGTATCAGAAAACTGCCTAGAGCCAGGAAGCTTTGGTCCTGCGTGTATGCTGCGTATCAACTTACAAATTGGAGACTGAGAGCACAAGGCTTGTTTGCCCATTATGAAAGCTCCGTTCATGCGGCTTCCAATATACCTGAAAAGCTTTGTTGTTGCCGCTCTTTTAGTAACTGCCGGCATGGTTCTGAGAAGATATTGAGTTTTCCCGTAAGAAACCTTGTGCTTCCAGTTCCTAGTTGGAAGCTCACCCTGCTCTCCTCTATACCAAAAGTGAAAGTCCACGTGAGCACTAACCTCGAACTAAGGCCCTGATTATCCTTGCAAATCGGGAGGCATGCAGCAGCTCCATGAGGCCTTCATCGCTGTTCTGCTATAGTTTAACGGTAGTAAGCTTACCAAGACTCCTAGGAACCATGCTTCAGCACCCGTTTCGGTAACAGAACATTGCATAGAGCCAGGAAGCTCTGGTGGGCCGTGTATGCTGCGTGTCAACCTAGAAATTGGAGACTTATGGCACAAGGCTTGTCTTCCCATTATGAAAGCCTCGTTCATGTGGCCTCGAATATACCTGAAGAGTTTGTTGTTGCCGCTGTTTTAGTCACTGCCGGCATAGTTCTGAGAAGATATTGAGTTGTCCCGTAAGAAACCTTGTGCCTCCAGTTCCTAGTTGGAAGCTCACCCTGCTCTGCTCTATACCTAAAGTGAAAGTCAACGTGAGCCACAATCTCGAAGTAAGGCACGGATTTGCCTTGCCAAACGGGAGGCGTGGAGCAGCTCCATGAGGCCTTCTTCACTGTTCCGCTTTAGTTTCACGGTAGTAAGCTTTCCAAGACTCCTAGGGACCTTGCTTCAGCACCCGTTTCGGTACCAGTATACTGAGTAGAGCCAGGAAGCTCAGGGCCAGCTCAGCAACTTCTGCCCCGTAGGCCTTTTGGAACACCCCATTGTTGGCTAGAGAAAGGCAACACACTGCACTCTTCCTTGGGAGAGCCAGATGACCTCAGCTCTACACAGGATTCAGGAACACACTTCTAGACTGTCCTCCATGCAGTGGATGTCACCTCATTCCCCTAGCTGAACTCTACTGAGAAAAACACTCTGCTTCTAATCCCTTTTCACCTTTTACACTTAGAGTCACGCGTCCTCAAGGAGGTGGTCGGCTTGCATTCCAAGTACAATTGAAACACAGTTCTTGGTGTAACACTGCAGGTCTTTGGAAGAAGCACGGTCACCTAAGTCTCCCTCGCGCTTCCTTTGTTTAGGCACTTGGCTGCACGCAGAAAAGCGGTCGTAGAAAACAGTTGCATCACTGAAAGCCCCAGTGGGTATCGTGAATCTCTTTTGACTTGTTAGCATCAACATGTACTTATGCTGCGTGTCAATCTGGAAATGGGAGACACAAATCTAGTTTTCGCATTTTGAAAGCTCCACTCATGCAGTCTCGAAGCTACCTGTAAAGCAGTGTTGTTAACGTGCTTTTAGTTTCTGCCGGCATGGCTCAGAGAAGAACATGAGTTTTCTCGAAAGAAACCTTGTGCTTCCAGTTCCTAGTTGGAAGCTCACCCTGCTCTCCTCTATACCAAAAGTGAAAGTCCACGTGAGCAGTAACCTCCAAGGAAGGCCCTGATTATCCTTGCAAATCGGGAGGCATGCAGCAGCTCCATGAGGCCTTCATCGCTGTTCTGCTTTAGTTTAACGGTAGTAAGCTTTCCAAGACTCCTAGGAACCTTGCTTCAGCACCCGTTTCGGTAACAGAACACTGCATAGAGCCAGGAAGCTCTGGTCCTGCGAGTATGCTGCGTGTCAACGTACACATTGAAGACTGATGGCACAAGGCTTGTTTGCCCATTATGAGAGCTCCGTTTAAGTGGCCTCGAATATTCCTGAAAAGCACTGTTGTTGCCGGGGCTTTACTCACTGCTGCATGGTTCTGAGAAGATACTGAGTTTTCCCGTAAGAAGCCTTGTGCTTCCAGTTCCCAGTTGGAAGCTCACCCTGCTCTGTTCTATATCTAAAGTGAAAGTCAACGTGAGCCCTAGCCTCGAAGTAAGGCCCTGAGTTGCCTTGCCAAACGGGAGGCCTGGAGCAGCTGCATGAGGCCTTCTTCACTGTTCTGCTTTAGTTTCATGGTAGTAAGCTTTTCAAGACTCCTAGGGACCTTGCTTCAGCACCCGTTTCGGTACCAGTATACTGAGTAGAGCTTAGAAACTCAGGGCCAGCTCAGCAACTTCAGCCCCGTAGGCCTTTTGTAACACCCCATTGTTGACTAGAGAAAGGCAACACAATGCACTCTTCCTTGGGTGAGCCAGATGACCTCAGCTCTACACAGGATTCAGGAACACACTTCTAGACTGTCCTCCATGCAATGGATGTCACCTCATTCCCCTAGCTGAACTCTATTGAGAAAACCACTCTGCTTCTATTCCCTTTTCACCTTTTACACTTAGAGTCACGCATCCTCAAGGAGGTGGTCGGCTTGCATTCCAAGTACAATTTAAGCACAGTTCTTGGTGTAACACTGCAGGTCTCAGGAAGAAGCACAGGCCCCTAAGTCTCCATCGCGCATCCTTTGTTTAGGCACTTTGCTGCACGCAGATAAGCGGTCGTAGAAAAAATTGGAATCATGGTAAGCCCCAGTGGGATCGTGAATCTCTTTTGACTTGTTCACATCAACATGTAGTTATGCTGCGTGTCATTCTGGAAATGTGAGACTGAGACACAAATCTTGTTATCCCATTTTAAAGCTTCACTCATGCAGTCTCGAAGCTACCTGTAAAGCACTGTGTTACCGTGCTTTTAGTTACTGCCGGCATGGCTCAGTGAAGAAAATGTTTTCTCTAAAGAAACCTTGTGCTTCCAGTTCCTAGTTGGACGCTCACCCTTCTCTCCTCTATACCTAAAGTGAAAGTCAACGTGAGCCCTAGCCTAGAAGTAAGGCCCTGATTTGCCTTGCCAAACGGGAGGAGTGGAGCAGCTCCATGTGGCCTTCAACACTGTTCTGCTTTACTTTAACGGTAGTAAGCATTCCAAGACTCCTAGAGACCTTGCTTCAGCACCCACTTGGGTATCAGAAAACTGCCTAGAGCCAGGAAGCTTTGGTCCTGCGTGTATGCTGCCTATCAACTTACAAATTGGAGACTGAGAGCACAAGGCTTGTTTGCCCATTATGAAAGCTCCGTTCATGCGGCTTCCAATATACCTGAAAAGCTTTGTTGTTGCCGCTCTTTTAGTAACTGCCGGCATGGTTCTGAGAAGATATTGAGTTTTCCCGTAAGAAACCTTGTGCTTCCAGTTCCTAGTTGGAAGCTCACCCTGCTCTCCTCTATACCAAAAGTGAAAGTCCACGTGAGCACTAACCTCGAACTAAGGCCCTGATTATCCTTGCAAATCGGGAGGCATGCAGCAGCTCTATGAGGCCTTCATCGCTGTTCTGCTATAGTTTAACGGTAGTAAGCTTACCAAGACTCCTAGGAACCATGCTTCAGCACCCGTTTCGGTAACAGAACATTGCATAGAGCCAGGAAGCTCTGGTGGGCCGTGTATGCTGCGTGTCAACCTAGAAATTGGAGACTTATGGCACAAGGCTTGTCTTCCCATTATGAAAGCCTCGTTCATGTGGCCTCGAATATACCTGAAGAGTTTGTTGTTGCCGCTGTTTTAGTCACTGCCGGCATAGTTCTGAGAAGATATTGAGTTGTCCCGTAAGAAACCTTGTGCCTCCAGTTCCTAGTTGGAAGCTCACCCTGCTCTGCTCTATACCTAAAGTGAAAGTCAACGTGAGCCACAATCTCGAAGTAAGGCACGGATTTGCCTTGCCAAACGGGAGGCGTGGAGCAGCTCCATGAGGCCTTCTTCACTGTTCCGCTTTAGTTTCACGGTAGTAAGCTTTCCAAGACTCCTAGGGACCTTGCTTCAGCACCCGTTTCGGTACCAGTATACTGAGTAGAGCCAGGAAGCTCAGGGCCAGCTCAGCAACTTCTGCCCCGTAGGCCTTTTGGAACACCCCATTGTTGGCTAGAGAAAGGCAACACACTGCACTCTTCCTTGGGAGAGCCAGATGACCTCAGCTCTACACAGGATTCAGGAACACACTTCTAGACTGTCCTCCATGCAGTGGATGTCACCTCATTCCCCTAGCTGAACTCTACTGAGAAAAACACTCTGCTTCTAATCCCTTTTCACCTTTTACACTTAGAGTCACGCGTCCTCAAGGAGGTGGTCGGCTTGCATTCCAAGTACAATTGAAACACAGTTCTTGGTGTAACACTGCAGGTCTTTGGAAGAAGCACGGTCACCTAAGTCTCCCTCGCGCTTCCTTTGTTTAGGCACTTGGCTGCACGCAGAAAAGCGGTCGTAGAAAACAGTTGCATCACTGAAAGCCCCAGTGGGTATCGTGAATCTCTTTTGACTTGTTAGCATCAACATGTACTTATGCTGCGTGTCAATCTGGAAATGGGAGACACAAATCTAGTTTTCGCATTTTGAAAGCTCCACTCATGCAGTCTCGAAGCTACCTGTAAAGCAGTGTTGTTAACGTGCTTTTAGTTTCTGCCGGCATGGCTCAGAGAAGAACATGAGTTTTCTCGAAAGAAACCTTGTGCTTCCAGTTCCTAGTTGGAAGCTCACCCTGCTCTCCTCTATACCAAAAGTGAAAGTCCACGTGAGCAGTAACCTCCAAGGAAGGCCCTGATTATCCTTGCAAATCGGGAGGCATGCAGCAGCTCCATGAGGCCTTCATCGCTGTTCTGCTTTAGTTTAACGGTAGTAAGCTTTCCAAGACTCCTAGGAACCTTGCTTCAGCACCCGTTTCGGTAACAGAACACTGCATAGAGCCAGGAAGCTCTGGTCCTGCGAGTATGCTGCGTGTCAACGTACACATTGAAGACTGATGGCACAAGGCTTGTTTGCCCATTATGAGAGCTCCGTTTAAGTGGCCTCGAATATTCCTGAAAAGCACTGTTGTTGCCGGGGCTTTACTCACTGCTGCATGGTTCTGAGAAGATACTGAGTTTTCCCGTAAGAAGCCTTGTGCTTCCAGTTCCCAGTTGGAAGCTCACCCTGCTCTGTTCTATATCTAAAGTGAAAGTCAACGTGAGCCCTAGCCTCGAAGTAAGGCCCTGAGTTGCCTTGCCAAACGGGAGGCCTGGAGCAGCTGCATGAGGCCTTCTTCACTGTTCTGCTTTAGTTTCATGGTAGTAAGCTTTTCAAGACTCCTAGGGACCTTGCTTCAGCACCCGTTTCGGTACCAGTATACTGAGTAGAGCTTAGAAACTCAGGGCCAGCTCAGCAACTTCAGCCCCGTAGGCCTTTTGTAACACCCCATTGTTGACTAGAGAAAGGCAACACAATGCACTCTTCCTTGGGTGAGCCAGATGACCTCAGCTCTACACAGGATTCAGGAACACACTTCTAGACTGTCCTCCATGCAATGGATGTCACCTCATTCCCCTAGCTGAACTCTATTGAGAAAACCACTCTGCTTCTATTCCCTTTTCACCTTTTACACTTAGAGTCACGCATCCTCAAGGAGGTGGTCGGCTTGCATTCCAAGTACAATTTAAGCACAGTTCTTGGTGTAACACTGCAGGTCTCAGGAAGAAGCACAGGCCCCTAAGTCTCCATCGCGCATCCTTTGTTTAGGCACTTTGCTGCACGCAGATAAGCGGTCGTAGAAAAAATTGGAATCATGGTAAGCCCCAGTGGGATCGTGAATCTCTTTTGACTTGTTCACATCAACATGTAGTTATGCTGCGTGTCATTCTGGAAATGTGAGACTGAGACACAAATCTTGTTATCCCATTTTAAAGCTTCACTCATGCAGTCTCGAAGCTACCTGTAAAGCACTGTGTTACCGTGCTTTTAGTTACTGCCGGCATGGCTCAGTGAAGAAAATGTTTTCTCTAAAGAAACCTTGTGCTTCCAGTTCCTAGTTGGACGCTCACCCTTCTCTCCTCTATACCTAAAGTGAAAGTCAACGTGAGCCCTAGCCTAGAAGTAAGGCCCTGATTTGCCTTGCCAAACGGGAGGAGTGGAGCAGCTCCATGTGGCCTTCAACACTGTTCTGCTTTACTTTAACGGTAGTAAGCATTCCAAGACTCCTAGAGACCTTGCTTCAGCACCCACTTGGGTATCAGAAAACTGCCTAGAGCCAGGAAGCTTTGGTCCTGCGTGTATGCTGCCTATCAACTTACAAATTGGAGACTGAGAGCACAAGGCTTGTTTGCCCATTATGAAAGCTCCGTTCATGCGGCTTCCAATATACCTGAAAAGCTTTGTTGTTGCCGCTCTTTTAGTAACTGCCGGCATGGTTCTGAGAAGATATTGAGTTTTCCCGTAAGAAACCTTGTGCTTCCAGTTCCTAGTTGGAAGCTCACCCTGCTCTCCTCTATACCAAAAGTGAAAGTCCACGTGAGCACTAACCTCGAACTAAGGCCCTGATTATCCTTGCAAATCGGGAGGCATGCAGCAGCTCTATGAGGCCTTCATCGCTGTTCTGCTATAGTTTAACGGTAGTAAGCTTACCAAGACTCCTAGGAACCATGCTTCAGCACCCGTTTCGGTAACAGAACATTGCATAGAGCCAGGAAGCTCTGGTGGGCCGTGTATGCTGCGTGTCAACCTAGAAATTGGAGACTTATGGCACAAGGCTTGTCTTCCCATTATGAAAGCCTCGTTCATGTGGCCTCGAATATACCTGAAGAGTTTGTTGTTGCCGCTGTTTTAGTCACTGCCGGCATAGTTCTGAGAAGATATTGAGTTGTCCCGTAAGAAACCTTGTGCCTCCAGTTCCTAGTTGGAAGCTCACCCTGCTCTGCTCTATACCTAAAGTGAAAGTCAACGTGAGCCACAATCTCGAAGTAAGGCACGGATTTGCCTTGCCAAACGGGAGGCGTGGAGCAGCTCCATGAGGCCTTCTTCACTGTTCCGCTTTAGTTTCACGGTAGTAAGCTTTCCAAGACTCCTAGGGACCTTGCTTCAGCACCCGTTTCGGTACCAGTATACTGAGTAGAGCCAGGAAGCTCAGGGCCAGCTCAGCAACTTCTGCCCCGTAGGCCTTTTGGAACACCCCATTGTTGGCTAGAGAAAGGCAACACACTGCACTCTTCCTTGGGAGAGCCAGATGACCTCAGCTCTACACAGGATTCAGGAACACACTTCTAGACTGTCCTCCATGCAGTGGATGTCACCTCATTCCCCTAGCTGAACTCTACTGAGAAAAACACTCTGCTTCTAATCCCTTTTCACCTTTTACACTTAGAGTCACGCGTCCTCAAGGAGGTGGTCGGCTTGCATTCCAAGTACAATTGAAACACAGTTCTTGGTGTAACACTGCAGGTCTTTGGAAGAAGCACGGTCACCTAAGTCTCCCTCGCGCTTCCTTTGTTTAGGCACTTGGCTGCACGCAGAAAAGCGGTCGTAGAAAACAGTTGCATCACTGAAAGCCCCAGTGGGTATCGTGAATCTCTTTTGACTTGTTAGCATCAACATGTACTTATGCTGCGTGTCAATCTGGAAATGGGAGACACAAATCTAGTTTTCGCATTTTGAAAGCTCCACTCATGCAGTCTCGAAGCTACCTGTAAAGCAGTGTTGTTAACGTGCTTTTAGTTTCTGCCGGCATGGCTCAGAGAAGAACATGAGTTTTCTCGAAAGAAACCTTGTGCTTCCAGTTCCTAGTTGGAAGCTCACCCTGCTCTCCTCTATACCAAAAGTGAAAGTCCACGTGAGCAGTAACCTCCAAGGAAGGCCCTGATTATCCTTGCAAATCGGGAGGCATGCAGCAGCTCCATGAGGCCTTCATCGCTGTTCTGCTTTAGTTTAACGGTAGTAAGCTTTCCAACACTCCTAGGAACCTTGCTTCAGCACCCGTTTCGGTAACAGAACACTGCATAGAGCCAGGAAGCTCTGGTCCTGCGAGTATGCTGCGTGTCAACGTACACATTGAAGACTGATGGCACAAGGCTTGTTTGCCCATTATGAGAGCTCCGTTTAAGTGGCCTCGAGTAATCCTGAAAAGCACTGTTGTTGCCGGGGCTTTACTCACTGCTGCATGGTTCTGAGAAGATACTGAGTTTTCCCGTAAGAAACCTTGTGCTTCCAGTTCCTAGTTGGAAGCTCACCCTGCTCTGTTCTATATCTAAAGTGAAAGTCAACGTGAGCCCTAGCCTCGAAGTAAGGCCCTGAGTTGCCTTGCCAAACGGCAGGCCTGGAGCAGCTCCATGAGGCCTTCTTCACTGTTATGCTTTAGTTTCACAGTAGTAAGTCTTTTCAAGACTCCTAGGGACCTTGCTTCAGCACCCGTTTCGGTAAGAGTATACTGAGTAGAGACAGGAAGCTTTGGTCCAATTAAGCAACTTCCAGCCCTGTAGGCCTCTTGGAACAATCCAGTGTTGGATACAGAAAGGCAACACACTGCACTCTTCCTTGGGAGAGCCAGATGACCTCAGCTCTACACAGGATTTAAGAACACACTTCGAGACTGTCCTCCATGCAATGGATGTCACCTCATTCCCCTAGCTGAACTCTACTGAGAAAAACACTCTGCTTCTAATCCCTTTTCACCTTTTACACTTAGAGTCACGCATCCTCAAAGAGGTGGTCGGCTTGCATTCCAAGTACAATTAAAGCACAGTTCTTGTTGTAACACTGCAGGTCTTTGGAAGATGCACAGGCCCTAAGTTTCCCTGGCGCATCCGTTGTATAGGCACTTGGCTGCACGCAGAAAAGCGGTCGTAGAATAAAGTTGAATCACTGAAAGCCCCAGTGGGTATCGTGAATCTCTTTTGACTTGTTAGCATCAACATGTTCTTACGCTGCGTGTCAATCTGGAAATGGGAGACTGATAGCACAAAGCTTGTTTTCCCATTTTGAAAGCTCCACTCATGCAGTCTCGAAGCTACCTGAAAAGCACTGTTGTTACCGTGTTTTTAGGGAATGCCGGCATGGCTCAGAGAAGAAAATGAGTTTTCCCGAAAGAAACCTTGTGCTTCCAGTTCCTAGTTGGAAGCTCACCCTGCTCTCCTCTACACCAAAAGTGAGAATCCCCGTGAGCACTAACCTCCAAGTAAGGCCCTGATTATCCTTGCAAATCGGGAGGCATGCAGCAGCTCCATGAGGCCTTCATCGCTGTTCTGCTTTAGTTTAACGGTAGTAAGCTTTCCAAGACTCCTAGGAACCTTGCTTCAGCACCCGTTTCGGTAACAGAAAACGGCATAGAGCCAGGAAGCTCTGGTCCTGCGAGTATGCTGCGTGTCAACGTACACATTGAAGACTGATGGCACAAGGCTTGTTTGCCCATTATGAGAGCTCCGTTTCTGTGGCCTCGAATATACCTGAAAAGCACTGTTGTTGCCGGGGCTTTACTCACTGCTGCATGGTTCTGAGAAGATACTGAGTTTTCCTGTAAGAAGCCTTGTGCTTCCAGTTCCCAGTTGGAAGCTCACCCTGCTCTGCTCTATATCTAAAGTGAAAGTCAACATGAGCCCTAGCCTCGAAGTAAGGCCCTGAGTTGCCTTGCCAAACGGGAGGCCTGGAGCAGCTCCATGAGGCCTTCTTCACTGTTCTGCTTTAGTTTCATGGTAGTCAGCTTTCCAAGACTCCTAGGGACCTTGCTTCAGCACCCGTTTCGGTACCAGTATACTGAGTAGAGCTTAGAAACTCAGGGCCAGCTCAGCAACTTCAGCCCCGTAGGCCTTTTGGAACACCCCATTGTTGACTAGAGAAAGGCAACACACTGCACTCTTCCTTGGGTGAGCCAGATGACCTCAGCTCTACACAGGATTCAGGAACACACTTCTAGACTGTCCTCCATGCAATGGATGTCACCTCATTCCCCTAGCTGAACTCTATTGAGAAAACCACTCTGCTTCTATTCCCTTTTCACCTTTTACACTTAGAGTCACGCATCCTCAAGGAGGTGGTGGGCTTGCATTCCAAGTACAATTTAAGCACAGTTCTTGGTGTAACACTGCAGGTCTCAGGAAGAAGCACAGGCCCCTAAGTCTCCATCGCGCATCCTTTGTTTAGGCACTTTGCTGCACGCAGATAAGCGGTCGTAGAAAAAATTGGAATCATGGAAAGCCCCAGTGGGATCGTGAATCTCTTTTGACTTGTTCGCATCAACATGTAGTTATGCTGCGTGTCATTCTGGAAATGTGAGACTGAGACACAAATCTTGTTATCCCATTTTAAAGCTTCACTCATGCAGTCTCGAAGCTACCTGTAAAGCACTGTGTTACCGTGCTTTTAGTTACTGCCGGCATGGCTCAGTGAAGAAAATGTTTTCTCTAAAGGAACCTTGTGCTTCCAGTTCCTAGTTGGACGCTCACCCTTCTCTCCTCTATACCTAAAGTGAAAGTCAACGTGAGCCCTAGCCTAGAAGTAAGGCCCTGATTTGCCTTGCCAAACGGGAGGAGTGGAGCAGCTCCATGTGGCCTTCAACACTGTTCTGCTTTACTTTAACGGTAGTAAGCATTCCAAGACTCCTAGAGACCTTGCTTCAGCACCCACTTGGGTATCAGAAAACTGCCTAGAGCCAGGAAGCTTTGGTCCTGCGTGTATGCTGCGTATCAACTTACAAATTGGAGACTGAGAGCACAAGGCTTGTTTGCCCATTATGAAAGCTCCGTTCATGCGGCTTCCAATATACCTGAAAAGCTTTGTTGTTGCCGCTCTTTTAGTAACTGCCGGCATGGTTCTGAGAAGATATTGAGTTTTCACGTAAGAAACCTTGTGCTTCCAGTTCCTAGTTGGAAGCTCACCCTGCTCTCCTCTATACCAAAAGTGAAAGTCCACGTGAGCACTAACCTCGAACTAAGGCCCTGATTATCCTTGCAAATCGGGAGGCATGCAGCAGCTCCATGAGGCCTTCATCGCTGTTCTGCTATAGTTTAACGGTAGTAAGCTTACCAAGACTCCTAGGAACCATGTTTCAGCACCCGTTTCGGTAACAGAACATTGCATAGAGCCAGGAAGCTCTGGTGGGCCGTGTATGCTGCGTGTCAACCTAGAAATTGGAGACTTATGGCACAAGGCTTGTCTTCCCATTATGAAAGCCTCGTTCATGTGGCCTCGAATATACCTGAAGAGTTTGTTGTTGCCGCTGTTTTAGTCACTGCCGGCATAGTTCTGAGAAGATATTGAGTTTTCCCGTAAGAAACCTTGTGCCTCCAGTTCCTAGTTGGAAGCTCACCCTGCTCTGCTCTATACCTAAAGTGAAAGTCAAGGTGAGCCACAATCTCGAAGTAAGGCACGGATTTGCCTTGCCAAACGGGAGGCGTGGAGCAGCTCCATGAGGACTTCTTCACTGTTCCGCTTTAGTTTCACGGTAGTAAGCTTTCCAAGACTCCTAGGGACCTTGCTTCAGCACCCGTTTCAGTACCAGTATACTGAGTAGAGCCAGGAAGCTCAGGGCCAGCTCAGCAACTTCTGCCCCGTAGGCCTTTTGGAACACCCCATTGTTGACTAGAGAAAGGCAACACACTGCACTCTTCCTTGGGAGAGCCAGATGACCTCAGCTCTACACAGGATTCAGGAACACACTTCGAGACTGTTCTCCATGCAATGGATGTCACCTCATTCCCCTAGCTGAACTCTACTGAGAAAAACACTCTGCTTCTAATCCCTTTTCACCTTTTACACTTAGAGTCACGCGTCCTCAAGGAGGTGGTCGGCTTGCATTCCAAGTACAATTTAAACACTGTTCTTGGTGTAACACTGCAGGTCTTTGGAAGAAGCACGGTCACCTAAGTCTCCCTCGCGCTTCCTTTGTTTAGGCACTTGGCTGCACGCAGAAAAGCGGACGTAGAAAACAGTTGCATCACTGAAAGCCCCAGTGGGTATCGTGAATCTCTTTTGACTTGTTAGCATCAACATGTACTTATGCTGTGTGTCAATCTGGAAATGGGAGACACAAATCTAGTTTTCGCATTTTGAAAGCTCCACTCATGCGGTCTCGAAGCTACCTGTAAAGCAGAGTTGTTAACGTGCTTTTAGTTTCTGCCGGCATGGCTCAGAGAAGAACATGAGTTTTCTCGAAAGAAACCTTGTGCTTCCAGTTCCTAGTTGGAAGCTCACCCTGCTCTCCTCTATACCAAAAGTGAAAGTCCACGTGAGCAGTAACCTCCAAGGAAGGCCCTGATTATCCTTGCAAATCGGGAGGCATGCAGCAGCTCCATGAGGCCTTCATCGCTGTTCTGCTTTAGTTTAACGGTAGTAAGCTTTCCAAGACTCCTAGGAACGTTGCTTCAGCACCCGTTTCGGTAACAGAACACTGCATAGAGCCAGGAAGCTCTGGTCCTGCGAGTATGCTGCGTGTCAACGTACAAATTGAAGACTGATGGCACAAGGCTTGTTTGCCCATTATGAGAGCTCCGTTTAAGTGGCCTCGAATATTCCTGAAAAGCACTGTTGTTGCCGGGGCTTTACTCACTGCTGCATGGTTCTGAGAAGATACTGAGTTTTCCCGTAAGAAGCCTTGTGCTTCCAGTTCCCAGTTGGAAGCTCACCCTGATCTGTTCTATATCTAAAGTGAAAGTCAACGTGAGCCCTAGCCTCGAAGTAAGGCCCTGAGTTGCCTTGCCAAACGGGAGGCCTGGAGCAGCTGCATGAGGCCTTCTTCACTGTTCTGCTTTAGTTTCATGGTAGTAAGCTTTTCAAGACTCCTAGGGACCTTGCTTCAGCACCCGTTTCGGTACCATTATACTGAGTAGAGCTTAGAAACTCAGGGCCAGCTCAGCAACTTCAGCCCCGTAGGCCTTTTGGAACACCCCATTGTTGTCTAGAGAAAGGCAACACAATGCACTCTTCCTTGGGTGAGCCAGATGACCTCAGCTCTACACAGGATTCAGGAACACACTTCTAGACTGTCCTCCATGCAATGGATGTCACCTCATTCCCCTAGCTGAACTCTATTGAGAAAACCACTCTGCTTCTATTCCCTTTTCACCTTTTACACTTAGAGTCACGCATCCTCAAGGAGGTGGTCGGCTTGCATTCCAAGTACAATTTAAGCACAGTTCTTGGTGTAACACTGCAGGTCTCAGGAAGAAGCACAGGCCCCTAAGTCTCCATCGCGCATCCTTTGTTTAGGCACTTTGCTGCACGCAGATAAGCGGTCGTAGAAAAAATTGGAATCATGGTAAGCCCCAGTGGGATCGTGAATCTCTTTTGACTTGTTCGCATCAACATGTAGTTATGCTGCGTGTCATTCTGGAAATGTGAGACTGAGACACAAATCTTGTTATCCCATTTTAAAGCTTCACTCATGCAGTCTCGAAGCTACCTGTAAAGCACTGTGTTACCGTGCTTTTAGTTACTGCCGGCATGGCTCAGTGAAGAAAATGTTTTCTCTAAAGAAACCTTGTGCTTCCAGTTCCTAGTTGGACGCTCACCCTTCTCTCCTCTATACCTAAAGTGAAAGTCAACGTGAGCCCTAGCCTAGAAGTAAGGCCCTGATTTGCCTTGCCAAACGGGAGGAGTGGAGCAGCTCCATGTGGCCTTCAACACTGTTCTGCTTTACTTTAACGGTAGTAAGCATTCCAAGACTCCTAGAGACCTTGCTTCAGCACCCACTTGGGTATCAGAAAACTGCCTAGAGCCAGGAAGCTTTGGTCCTGCGTGTATGCTGCGTATCAACTTACAAATTGGAGACTGAGAGCACAAGGCTTGTTTGCCCATTATGAAAGCTCCGTTCATGCGGCTTCCAATATACCTGAAAAGCTTTGTTGTTGCCGCTCTTTTAGTAACTGCCGGCATGGTTCTGAGAAGATATTGAGTTTTCCCGTAAGAAACCTTGTGCTTCCAGTTCCTAGTTGGAAGCTCACCCTGCTCTCCTCTATACCAAAAGTGAAAGTCCACGTGAGCACTAACCTCGAACTAAGGCCCTGATTATCCTTGCAAATCGGGAGGCATGCAGCAGCTCCATGAGGCCTTCATCGCTGTTCTGCTATAGTTTAACGGTAGTAAGCTTACCAAGACTCCTAGGAACCATGCTTCAGCACCCGTTTCGGTAACAGAACATTGCATAGAGCCAGGAAGCTCTGGTGGGCCGTGTATGCTGCGTGTCAACCTAGAAATTGGAGACTTATGGCACAAGGCTTGTCTTCCCATTATGAAAGCCTCGTTCATGTGGCCTCGAATATACCTGAAGAGTTTGTTGTTGCCGCTGTTTTAGTCACTGCCGGCATAGTTCTGAGAAGATATTGAGTTGTCCCGTAAGAAACCTTGTGCCTCCAGTTCCTAGTTGGAAGCTCACCCTGCTCTGCTCTATACCTAAAGTGAAAGTCAACGTGAGCCACAATCTCGAAGTAAGGCACGGATTTGCCTTGCCAAACGGGAGGCGTGGAGCAGCTCCATGAGGCCTTCTTCACTGTTCCGCTTTAGTTTCACGGTAGTAAGCTTTCCAAGACTCCTAGGGACCTTGCTTCAGCACCCGTTTCGGTACCAGTATACTGAGTAGAGCCAGGAAGCTCAGGGCCAGCTCAGCAACTTCTGCCCCGTAGGCCTTTTGGAACACCCCATTGTTGGCTAGAGAAAGGCAACACACTGCACTCTTCCTTGGGAGAGCCAGATGACCTCAGCTCTACACAGGATTCAGGAACACACTTCTAGACTGTCCTCCATGCAGTGGATGTCACCTCATTCCCCTAGCTGAACTCTACTGAGAAAAACACTCTGCTTCTAATCCCTTTTCACCTTTTACACTTAGAGTCACGCGTCCTCAAGGAGGTGGTCGGCTTGCATTCCAAGTACAATTGAAACACAGTTCTTGGTGTAACACTGCAGGTCTTTGGAAGAAGCACGGTCACCTAAGTCTCCCTCGCGCTTCCTTTGTTTAGGCACTTGGCTGCACGCAGAAAAGCGGTCGTAGAAAACAGTTGCATCACTGAAAGCCCCAGTGGGTATCGTGAATCTCTTTTGACTTGTTAGCATCAACATGTACTTATGCTGCGTGTCAATCTGGAAATGGGAGACACAAATCTAGTTTTCGCATTTTGAAAGCTCCACACATGCAGTCTCGAAGCTACCTGTAAAGCAGTGTTGTTAACGTGCTTTTAGTTTCTGCCGGCATGGCTCAGAGAAGAACATGAGTTTTCTCGAAAGAAACCTTGTGCTTCCAGTTCCTAGTTGGAAGCTCACCCTGCTCTCCTCTATACCAAAAGTGAAAGTCCACGTGAGCAGTAACCTCCAAGGAAGGCCCTGATTATCCTTGCAAATCGGGAGGCATGCAGCAGCTCCATGAGGCCTTCATCGCTGTTCTGCTTTAGTTTAACGGTAGTAAGCTTTCCAAGACTCCTAGGAACCTTGCTTCAGCACCCGTTTCGGTAACAGAACACTGCATAGAGCCAGGAAGCTCTGGTCCTGCGAGTATGCTGCGTGTCAACGTACACATTGAAGACTGATGGCACAAGGCTTGTTTGCCCATTATGAGAGCTCCGTTTAAGTGGCCTCGAATATTCCTGAAAAGCACTGTTGTTGCCGGGGCTTTACTCACTGCTGCATGGTTCTGAGAAGATACTGAGTTTTCCCGTAAGAAGCCTTGTGCTTCCAGTTCCCAGTTGGAAGCTCACCCTGCTCTGTTCTATATCTAAAGTGAAAGTCAACGTGAGCCCTAGCCTCGAAGTAAGGCCCTGAGTTGCCTTGCCAAACGGGAGGCCTGGAGCAGCTGCATGAGGCCTTCTTCACTGTTCTGCTTTAGTTTCATGGTAGTAAGCTTTTCAAGACTCCTAGGGACCTTGCTTCAGCACCCGTTTCGGTACCAGTATACTGAGTAGAGCTTAGAAACTCAGGGCCAGCTCAGCAACTTCAGCCCCGTAGGCCTTTTGTAACACCCCATTGTTGACTAGAGAAAGGCAACACAATGCACTCTTCCTTGGGTGAGCCAGATGACCTCAGCTCTACACAGGATTCAGGAACACACTTCTAGACTGTCCTCCATGCAATGGATGTCACCTCATTCCCCTAGCTGAACTCTATTGAGAAAACCACTCTGCTTCTATTCCCTTTTCACCTTTTACACTTAGAGTCACGCATCCTCAAGGAGGTGGTCGGCTTGCATTCCAAGTACAATTTAAGCACAGTTCTTGGTGTAACACTGCAGGTCTCAGGAAGAAGCACAGGCCCCTAAGTCTCCATCGCGCATCCTTTGTTTAGGCACTTTGCTGCACGCAGATAAGCGGTCGTAGAAAAAATTGGAATCATGGTAAGCCCCAGTGGGATCGTGAATCTCTTTTGACTTGTTCACATCAACATGTAGTTATGCTGCGTGTCATTCTGGAAATGTGAGACTGAGACACAAATCTTGTTATCCCATTTTAAAGCTTCACTCATGCAGTCTCGAAGCTACCTGTAAAGCACTGTGTTACCGTGCTTTTAGTTACTGCCGGCATGGCTCAGTGAAGAAAATGTTTTCTCTAAAGAAACCTTGTGCTTCCAGTTCCTAGTTGGACGCTCACCCTTCTCTCCTCTATACCTAAAGTGAAAGTCAACGTGAGCCCTAGCCTAGAAGTAAGGCCCTGATTTGCCTTGCCAAACGGGAGGAGTGGAGCAGCTCCATGTGGCCTTCAACACTGTTCTGCTTTACTTTAACGGTAGTAAGCATTCCAAGACTCCTAGAGACCTTGCTTCAGCACCCACTTGGGTATCAGAAAACTGCCTAGAGCCAGGAAGCTTTGGTCCTGCGTGTATGCTGCCTATCAACTTACAAATTGGAGACTGAGAGCACAAGGCTTGTTTGCCCATTATGAAAGCTCCGTTCATGCGGCTTCCAATATACCTGAAAAGCTTTGTTGTTGCCGCTCTTTTAGTAACTGCCGGCATGGTTCTGAGAAGATATTGAGTTTTCCCGTAAGAAACCTTGTGCTTCCAGTTCCTAGTTGGAAGCTCACCCTGCTCTCCTCTATACCAAAAGTGAAAGTCCACGTGAGCACTAACCTCGAACTAAGGCCCTGATTATCCTTGCAAATCGGGAGGCATGCAGCAGCTCCATGAGGCCTTCATCGCTGTTCTGCTATAGTTTAACGGTAGTAAGCTTACCAAGACTCCTAGGAACCATGCTTCAGCACCCGTTTCGGTAACAGAACATTGCATAGAGCCAGGAAGCTCTGGTGGGCCGTGTATGCTGCGTGTCAACCTAGAAATTGGAGACTTATGGCACAAGGCTTGTCTTCCCATTATGAAAGCCTCGTTCATGTGGCCTCGAATATACCTGAAGAGTTTGTTGTTGCCGCTGTTTTAGTCACTGCCGGCATAGTTCTGAGAAGATATTGAGTTGTCCCGTAAGAAACCTTGTGCCTCCAGTTCCTAGTTGGAAGCTCACCCTGCTCTGCTCTATACCTAAAGTGAAAGTCAACGTGAGCCACAATCTCGAAGTAAGGCACGGATTTGCCTTGCCAAACGGGAGGCGTGGAGCAGCTCCATGAGGCCTTCTTCACTGTTCCGCTTTAGTTTCACGGTAGTAAGCTTTCCAAGACTCCTAGGGACCTTGCTTCAGCACCCGTTTCGGTACCAGTATACTGAGTAGAGCCAGGAAGCTCAGGGCCAGCTCAGCAACTTCTGCCCCGTAGGCCTTTTGGAACACCCCATTGTTGGCTAGAGAAAGGCAACACACTGCACTCTTCCTTGGGAGAGCCAGATGACCTCAGCTCTACACAGGATTCAGGAACACACTTCTAGACTGTCCTCCATGCAGTGGATGTCACCTCATTCCCCTAGCTGAACTCTACTGAGAAAAACACTCTGCTTCTAATCCCTTTTCACCTTTTACACTTAGAGTCACGCGTCCTCAAGGAGGTGGTCGGCTTGCATTCCAAGTACAATTGAAACACAGTTCTTGGTGTAACACTGCAGGTCTTTGGAAGAAGCACGGTCACCTAAGTCTCCCTCGCGCTTCCTTTGTTTAGGCACTTGGCTGCACGCAGAAAAGCGGTCGTAGAAAACAGTTGCATCACTGAAAGCCCCAGTGGGTATCGTGAATCTCTTTTGACTTGTTAGCATCAACATGTACTTATGCTGCGTGTCAATCTGGAAATGGGAGACACAAATCTAGTTTTCGCATTTTGAAAGCTCCACTCATGCAGTCTCGAAGCTACCTGTAAAGCAGTGTTGTTAACGTGCTTTTAGTTTCTGCCGGCATGGCTCAGAGAAGAACATGAGTTTTCTCGAAAGAAACCTTGTGCTTCCAGTTCCTAGTTGGAAGCTCACCCTGCTCTCCTCTATACCAAAAGTGAAAGTCCACGTGAGCAGTAACCTCCAAGGAAGGCCCTGATTATCCTTGCAAATCGGGAGGCATGCAGCAGCTCCATGAGGCCTTCATCGCTGTTCTGCTTTAGTTTAACGGTAGTAAGCTTTCCAACACTCCTAGGAACCTTGCTTCAGCACCCGTTTCGGTAACAGAACACTGCATAGAGCCAGGAAGCTCTGGTCCTGCGAGTATGCTGCGTGTCAACGTACACATTGAAGACTGATGGCACAAGGCTTGTTTGCCCATTATGAGAGCTCCGTTTAAGTGGCCTCGAGTATTCCTGAAAAGCACTGTTGTTGCCGGGGCTTTACTCACTGCTGCATGGTTCTGAGAAGATACTGAGTTTTCCCGTAAGAAACCTTGTGCTTCCAGTTCCTAGTTGGAAGCTCACCCTGCTCTGTTCTATATCTAAAGTGAAAGTCAACGTGAGCCCTAGCCTCGAAGTAAGGCCCTGAGTTGCCTTGCCAAACGGCAGGCCTGGAGCAGCTGCATGAGGCCTTCTTCACTGTTATGCTTTAGTTTCACAGTAGTAAGTCTTTTCAAGACTCCTAGGGACCTTGCTTCAGCACCCGTTTCGGTAAGAGTATACTGAGTAGAGACAGGAAGCTTTGGTCCAATTAAGCAACTTCCAGCCCTGTAGGCCTCTTGGAACAATCCAGTGTTGGATACAGAAAGGCAACACACTGCACTCTTCCTTGGGAGAGCCAGATGACCTCAGCTCTACACAGGATTTAAGAACACACTTCGAGACTGTCCTCCATGCAATGGATGTCACCTCATTCCCCTAGCTGAACTCTACTGAGAAAAACACTCTGCTTCTAATCCCTTTTCACCTTTTACACTTAGAGTCACGCATCCTCAAAGAGGTGGTCGGCTTGCATTCCAAGTACAATTAAAGCACAGTTCTTGTTGTAACACTGCAGGTCTTTGGAAGATGCACAGGCCCTAAGTTTCCCTGGCGCATCCGTTGTATAGGCACTTGGCTGCACGCAGAAAAGCGGTCGTAGAATAAAGTTGAATCACTGAAAGCCCCAGTGGGTATCGTGAATCTCTTTTGACTTGTTAGCATCAACATGTACTTACGCTGCGTGTCAATCTGGAAATGGGAGACTGATAGCACAAAGCTTGTTTTCCCATTTTGAAAGCTCCACTCATGCAGTCTCGAAGCTACCTGAAAAGCACTGTTGTTACCGTGTTTTTAGGGAATGCCGGCATGGCTCAGAGAAGAAAATGAGTTTTCCCGAAAGAAACCTTGTGCTTCCAGTTCCTAGTTGGAAGCTCACCCTGCTCTCCTCTACACCAAAAGTGAGAATCCCCGTGAGCACTAACCTCCAAGTAAGGCCCTGATTATCCTTGCAAATCGGGAGGCATGCAGCAGCTCCATGAGGCCTTCATCGCTGTTCTGCTTTAGTTTAACGGTAGTAAGCTTTCCAAGACTCCTAGGAACCTTGCTTCAGCACCCGTTTCGGTAACAGAAAACGGCATAGAGCCAGGAAGCTCTGGTCCTGCGAGTATGCTGCGTGTCAACGTACACATTGAAGACTGATGGCACAAGGCTTGTTTGCCCATTATGAGAGCTCCGTTTCTGTGGCCTCGAATATACCTGAAAAGCACTGTTGTTGCCGGGGCTTTACTCACTGCTGCATGGTTCTGAGAAGATACTGAGTTTTCCTGTAAGAAGCCTTGTGCTTCCAGTTCCCAGTTGGAAGCTCACCCTGCTCTGCTCTATATCTAAAGTGAAAGTCAACATGAGCCCTAGCCTCGAAGTAAGGCCCTGAGTTGCCTTGCCAAACGGGAGGCCTGGAGCAGCTCCATGAGGCCTTCTTCACTGTTCTGCTTTAGTTTCATGGTAGTCAGCTTTCCAAGACTCCTAGGGACCTTGCTTCAGCACCCGTTTCGGTACCAGTATACTGAGTAGAGCTTAGAAACTCAGGGCCAGCTCAGCAACTTCAGCCCCGTAGGCCTTTTGGAACACCCCATTGTTGACTAGAGAAAGGCAACACACTGCACTCTTCCTTGGGTGAGCCAGATGACCTCAGCTCTACACAGGATTCAGGAACACACTTCTAGACTGTCCTCCATGCAATGGATGTCACCTCATTCCCCTAGCTGAACTCTATTGAGAAAACCACTCTGCTTCTATTCCCTTTTCACCTTTTACACTTAGAGTCACGCATCCTCAAGGAGGTGGTCGGCTTGCATTCCAAGTACAATTTAAGCACAGTTCTTGGTGTAACACTGCAGGTCTCAGGAAGAAGCACAGGCCCCTAAGTCTCCATCGCGCATCCTTTGTTTAGGCACTTTGCTGCACGCAGATAAGCGGTCGTAGAAAAAATTGGAATCATGGAAAGCCCCAGTGGGATCGTGAATCTCTTTTGACTTGTTCGCATCAACATGTAGTTATGCTGCGTGTCATTCTGGAAATGTGAGACTGAGACACAAATCTTGTTATCCCATTTTAAAGCTTCACTCATGCAGTCTCGAAGCTACCTGTAAAGCACTGTGTTACCGTGCTTTTAGTTACTGCCGGCATGGCTCAGTGAAGAAAATGTTTTCTCTAAAGGAACCTTGTGCTTCCAGTTCCTAGTTGGACGCTCACCCTTCTCTCCTCTATACCTAAAGTGAAAGTCAACGTGAGCCCTAGCCTAGAAGTAAGGCCCTGATTTGCCTTGCCAAACGGGAGGAGTGGAGCAGCTCCATGTGGCCTTCAACACTGTTCTGCTTTACTTTAACGGTAGTAAGCATTCCAAGACTCCTAGAGACCTTGCTTCAGCACCCACTTGGGTATCAGAAAACTGCCTAGAGCCAGGAAGCTTTGGTCCTGCGTGTATGCTGCGTATCAACTTACAAATTGGAGACTGAGAGCACAAGGCTTGTTTGCCCATTATGAAAGCTCCGTTCATGCGGCTTCCAATATACCTGAAAAGCTTTGTTGTTGCCGCTCTTTTAGTAACTGCCGGCATGGTTCTGAGAAGATATTGAGTTTTCACGTAAGAAACCTTGTGCTTCCAGTTCCTAGTTGGAAGCTCACCCTGCTCTCCTCTATACCAAAAGTGAAAGTCCACGTGAGCACTAACCTCGAACTAAGGCCCTGATTATCCTTGCAAATCGGGAGGCATGCAGCAGCTCCATGAGGCCTTCATCGCTGTTCTGCTATAGTTTAACGGTAGTAAGCTTACCAAGACTCCTAGGAACCATGTTTCAGCACCCGTTTCGGTAACAGAACATTGCATAGAGCCAGGAAGCTCTGGTGGGCCGTGTATGCTGCGTGTCAACCTAGAAATTGGAGACTTATGGCACAAGGCTTGTCTTCCCATTATGAAAGCCTCGTTCATGTGGCCTCGAATATACCTGAAGAGTTTGTTGTTGCCGCTGTTTTAGTCACTGCCGGCATAGTTCTGAGAAGATATTGAGTTTTCCCGTAAGAAACCTTGTGCCTCCAGTTCCTAGTTGGAAGCTCACCCTGCTCTGCTCTATACCTAAAGTGAAAGTCAAGGTGAGCCACAATCTCGAAGTAAGGCACGGATTTGCCTTGCCAAACGGGAGGCGTGGAGCAGCTCCATGAGGACTTCTTCACTGTTCCGCTTTAGTTTCACGGTAGTAAGCTTTCCAAGACTCCTAGGGACCTTGCTTCAGCACCCGTTTCAGTACCAGTATACTGAGTAGAGCCAGGAAGCTCAGGGCCAGCTCAGCAACTTCTGCCCCGTAGGCCTTTTGGAACACCCCATTGTTGACTAGAGAAAGGCAACACACTGCACTCTTCCTTGGGAGAGCCAGATGACCTCAGCTCTACACAGGATTCAGGAACACACTTCGAGACTGTTCTCCATGCAATGGATGTCACCTCATTCCCCTAGCTGAACTCTACTGAGAAAAACACTCTGCTTCTAATCCCTTTTCACCTTTTACACTTAGAGTCACGCGTCCTCAAGGAGGTGGTCGGCTTGCATTCCAAGTACAATTTAAACACTGTTCTTGGTGTAACACTGCAGGTCTTTGGAAGAAGCACGGTCACCTAAGTCTCCCTCGCGCTTCCTTTGTTTAGGCACTTGGCTGCACGCAGAAAAGCGGACGTAGAAAACAGTTGCATCACTGAAAGCCCCAGTGGGTATCGTGAATCTCTTTTGACTTGTTAGCATCAACATGTACTTATGCTGTGTGTCAATCTGGAAATGGGAGACACAAATCTAGTTTTCGCATTTTGAAAGCTCCACTCATGCGGTCTCGAAGCTACCTGTAAAGCAGAGTTGTTAACGTGCTTTTAGTTTCTGCCGGCATGGCTCAGAGAAGAACATGAGTTTTCTCGAAAGAAACCTTGTGCTTCCAGTTCCTAGTTGGAAGCTCACCCTGCTCTCCTCTATACCAAAAGTGAAAGTCCACGTGAGCAGTAACCTCCAAGGAAGGCCCTGATTATCCTTGCAAATCGGGAGGCATGCAGCAGCTCCATGAGGCCTTCATCGCTGTTCTGCTTTAGTTTAACGGTAGTAAGCTTTCCAAGACTCCTAGGAACCTTGCTTCAGCACCCGTTTCGGTAACAGAACACTGCATAGAGCCAGGAAGCTCTGGTCCTGCGAGTATGCTGCGTGTCAACGTACAAATTGAAGACTGATGGCACAAGGCTTGTTTGCCCATTATGAGAGCTCCGTTTAAGTGGCCTCGAATATTCCTGAAAAGCACTGTTGTTGCCGGGGCTTTACTCACTGCTGCATGGTTCTGAGAAGATACTGAGTTTTCCCGTAAGAAGCCTTGTGCTTCCAGTTCCCAGTTGGAAGCTCACCCTGATCTGTTCTATATCTAAAGTGAAAGTCAACGTGAGCCCTAGCCTCGAAGTAAGGCCCTGAGTTGCCTTGCCAAACGGGAGGCCTGGAGCAGCTGCATGAGGCCTTCTTCACTGTTCTGCTTTAGTTTCATGGTAGTAAGCTTTTCAAGACTCCTAGGGACCTTGCTTCAGCACCCGTTTCGGTACCATTATACTGAGTAGAGCTTAGAAACTCAGGGCCAGCTCAGCAACTTCAGCCCCGTAGGCCTTTTGGAACACCCCATTGTTGTCTAGAGAAAGGCAACACAATGCACTCTTCCTTGGGTGAGCCAGATGACCTCAGCTCTACACAGGATTCAGGAACACACTTCTAGACTGTCCTCCATGCAATGGATGTCACCTCATTCCCCTAGCTGAACTCTATTGAGAAAACCACTCTGCTTCTATTCCCTTTTCACCTTTTACACTTAGAGTCACGCATCCTCAAGGAGGTGGTCGGCTTGCATTCCAAGTACAATTTAAGCACAGTTCTTGGTGTAACACTGCAGGTCTCAGGAAGAAGCACAGGCCCCTAAGTCTCCATCGCGCATCCTTTGTTTAGGCACTTTGCTGCACGCAGATAAGCGGTCGTAGAAAAAATTGGAATCATGGTAAGCCCCAGTGGGATCGTGAATCTCTTTTGACTTGTTCGCATCAACATGTAGTTATGCTGCGTGTCATTCTGGAAATGTGAGACTGAGACACAAATCTTGTTATCCCATTTTAAAGCTTCACTCATGCAGTCTCGAAGCTACCTGTAAAGCACTGTGTTACCGTGCTTTTAGTTACTGCCGGCATGGCTCAGTGAAGAAAATGTTTTCTCTAAAGAAACCTTGTGCTTCCAGTTCCTAGTTGGACGCTCACCCTTCTCTCCTCTATACCTAAAGTGAAAGTCAACGTGAGCCCTAGCCTAGAAGTAAGGCCCTGATTTGCCTTGCCAAACGGGAGGAGTGGAGCAGCTCCATGTGGCCTTCAACACTGTTCTGCTTTACTTTAACGGTAGTAAGCATTCCAAGACTCCTAGAGACCTTGCTTCAGCACCCACTTGGGTATCAGAAAACTGCCTAGAGCCAGGAAGCTTTGGTCCTGCGTGTATGCTGCGTATCAACTTACAAATTGGAGACTGAGAGCACAAGGCTTGTTTGCCCATTATGAAAGCTCCGTTCATGCGGCTTCCAATATACCTGAAAAGCTTTGTTGTTGCCGCTCTTTTAGTAACTGCCGGCATGGTTCTGAGAAGATATTGAGTTTTCCCGTAAGAAACCTTGTGCTTCCAGTTCCTAGTTGGAAGCTCACCCTGCTCTCCTCTATACCAAAAGTGAAAGTCCACGTGAGCACTAACCTCGAACTAAGGCCCTGATTATCCTTGCAAATCGGGAGGCATGCAGCAGCTCTATGAGGCCTTCATCGCTGTTCTGCTATAGTTTAACGGTAGTAAGCTTACCAAGACTCCTAGGAACCATGCTTCAGCACCCGTTTCGGTAACAGAACATTGCATAGAGCCAGGAAGCTCTGGTGGGCCGTGTATGCTGCGTGTCAACCTAGAAATTGGAGACTTATGGCACAAGGCTTGTCTTCCCATTATGAAAGCCTCGTTCATGTGGCCTCGAATATACCTGAAGAGTTTGTTGTTGCCGCTGTTTTAGTCACTGCCGGCATAGTTCTGAGAAGATATTGAGTTGTCCCGTAAGAAACCTTGTGCCTCCAGTTCCTAGTTGGAAGCTCACCCTGCTCTGCTCTATACCTAAAGTGAAAGTCAACGTGAGCCACAATCTCGAAGTAAGGCACGGATTTGCCTTGCCAAACGGGAGGCGTGGAGCAGCTCCATGAGGCCTTCTTCACAGTTCCGCTTTAGTTTCACGGTAGTAAGCTTTCCAAGACTCCTAGGGACCTTGCTTCAGCACCCGTTTCGGTACCAGTATACTGAGTAGAGCCAGGAAGCTCAGGGCCAGCTCAGCAACTTCTGCCCCGTAGGCCTTTTGGAACACCCCATTGTTGGCTAGAGAAAGGCAACACACTGCACTCTTCCTTGGGAGAGCCAGATGACCTCAGCTCTACACAGGATTCAGGAACACACTTCTAGACTGTCCTCCATGCAGTGGATGTCACCTCATTCCCCTAGCTGAACTCTACTGAGAAAAACACTCTGCTTCTAATCCCTTTTCACCTTTTACACTTAGAGTCACGCGTCCTCAAGGAGGTGGTCGGCTTGCATTCCAAGTACAATTGAAACACAGTTCTTGGTGTAACACTGCAGGTCTTTGGAAGAAGCACGGTCACCTAAGTCTCCCTCGCGCTTCCTTTGTTTAGGCACTTGGCTGCACGCAGAAAAGCGGTCGTAGAAAACAGTTGCATCACTGAAAGCCCCAGTGGGTATCGTGAATCTCTTTTGACTTGTTAGCATCAACATGTACTTATGCTGCGTGTCAATCTGGAAATGGGAGACACAAATCTAGTTTTCGCATTTTGAAAGCTCCACTCATGCAGTCTCGAAGCTACCTGTAAAGCAGTGTTGTTAACGTGCTTTTAGTTTCTGCCGGCATGGCTCAGAGAAGAACATGAGTTTTCTCGAAAGAAACCTTGTGCTTCCAGTTCCTAGTTGGAAGCTCACCCTGCTCTCCTCTATACCAAAAGTGAAAGTCCACGTGAGCAGTAACCTCCAAGGAAGGCCCTGATTATCCTTGCAAATCGGGAGGCATGCAGCAGCTCCATGAGGCCTTCATCGCTGTTCTGCTTTAGTTTAACGGTAGTAAGCTTTCCAAGACTCCTAGGAACCTTGCTTCAGCACCCGTTTCGGTAACAGAACACTGCATAGAGCCAGGAAGCTCTGGTCCTGCGAGTATGCTGCGTGTCAACGTACACATTGAAGACTGATGGCACAAGGCTTGTTTGCCCATTATGAGAGCTCCGTTTAAGTGGCCTCGAATATTCCTGAAAAGCACTGTTGTTGCCGGGGCTTTACTCACTGCTGCATGGTTCTGAGAAGATACTGAGTTTTCCCGTAAGAAGCCTTGTGCTTCCAGTTCCCAGTTGGAAGCTCACCCTGCTCTGTTCTATATCTAAAGTGAAAGTCAACGTGAGCCCTAGCCTCGAAGTAAGGCCCTGAGTTGCCTTGCCAAACGGGAGGCCTGGAGCAGCTGCATGAGGCCTTCTTCACTGTTCTGCTTTAGTTTCACGGTAGTAAGCTTTTCAAGACTCCTAGGGACCTTGCTTCAGCACCCGTTTCGGTACCAGTATACTGAGTAGAGCTTAGAAACTCAGGGCCAGCTCAGCAACTTCAGCCCCGTAGGCCTTTTGGAACACCCCATTGTTGACTAGAGAAAGGCAACACAATGCACTCTTCCTTGGGTGAGCCAGATGACCTCAGCTCTACACAGGATTCAGGAACACACTTCTAGACTGTCCTCCATGCAATGGATGTCACCTCATTCCCCTAGCTGAACTCTATTGAGAAAACCACTCTGCTTCTATTCCCTTTTCACCTTTTACACTTAGAGTCACGCATCCTCAAGGAGGTGGTCAGCTTGCATTCCAAGTACAATTTAAGCACAGTTCTTGGTGTAACACTGCAGGTCTCAGGAAGAAGCACAGGCCCCTAAGTCTCCATCGCGCATCCTTTGTTTAGGCACTTTGCTGCACGCAGATAAGCGGTCGTAGAAAAAATTGGAATCATGGTAAGCCCCAGTGGGATCGTGAATCTCTTTTGACTTGTTCGCATCAACATGTAGTTATGCTGCGTGTCATTCTGGAAATGTGAGACTGAGACACAAATCTTGTTATCCCATTTTAAAGCTTCACTCATGCAGTCTCGAAGCTACCTGTAAAGCACTGTGTTACCGTGCTTTTAGTTACTGCCGGCATGGCTCAGTGAAGAAAATGTTTTCTCTAAAGAAACCTTGTGCTTCCAGTTCCTAGTTGGACGCTCACCCTTCTCTCCTCTATACCTAAAGTGAAAGTCAACGTGAGCCCTAGCCTAGAAGTAAGGCCCTGATTTGCCTTGCCAAACGGGAGGAGTGGAGCAGCTCCATGTGGCCTTCAACACTGTTCTGCTTTACTTTAACGGTAGTAAGCATTCCAAGACTCCTAGAGACCTTGCTTCAGCACCCACTTGGGTATCAGAAAACTGCCTAGAGCCAGGAAGCTTTGGTCCTGCGTGTATGCTGCGTATCAACTTACAAATTGGAGACTGAGAGCACAAGGCTTGTTTGCCCATTATGAAAGCTCCGTTCATGCGGCTTCCAATATACCTGAAAAGCTTTGTTGTTGCCGCTCTTTTAGTAACTGCCGGCATGGTTCTGAGAAGATATTGAGTTTTCCCGTAAGAAACCTTGTGCTTCCAGTTCCTAGTTGGAAGCTCACCCTGCTCTCCTCTATACCAAAAGTGAAAGTCCACGTGAGCACTAACCTCGAACTAAGGCCCTGATTATCCTTGCAAATCGGGAGGCATGCAGCAGCTCCATGAGGCCTTCATCGCTGTTCTGCTATAGTTTAACGGTAGTAAGCTTACCAAGACTCCTAGGAACCATGCTTCAGCACCCGTTTCGGTAACAGAACATTGCATAGAGCCAGGAAGCTCTGGTGGGCCGTGTATGCTGCGTGTCAACCTAGAAATTGGAGACTTATGGCACAAGGCTTGTCTTCCCATTATGAAAGCCTCGTTCATGTGGCCTCGAATATACCTGAAGAGTTTGTTGTTGCCGCTGTTTTAGTCACTGCCGGCATAGTTCTGAGAAGATATTGAGTTGTCCCGTAAGAAACCTTGTGCCTCCAGTTCCTAGTTGGAAGCTCACCCTGCTCTGCTCTATACCTAAAGTGAAAGTCAACGTGAGCCACAATCTCGAAGTAAGGCACGGATTTGCCTTGCCAAACGGGAGGCGTGGAGCAGCTCCATGAGGCCTTCTTCACTGTTCCGCTTTAGTTTCACGGTAGTAAGCTTTCCAAGACTCCTAGGGACCTTGCTTCAGCACCCGTTTCGGTACCAGTATACTGAGTAGAGCCAGGAAGCTCAGGGCCAGCTCAGCAACTTCTGCCCCGTAGGCCTTTTGGAACACCCCATTGTTGGCTAGAGAAAGGCAACACACTGCACTCTTCCTTGGGAGAGCCAGATGACCTCAGCTCTACACAGGATTCAGGAACACACTTCTAGACTGTCCTCCATGCAGTGGATGTCACCTCATTCCCCTAGCTGAACTCTACTGAGAAAAACACTCTGCTTCTAATCCCTTTTCACCTTTTACACTTAGAGTCACGCGTCCTCAAGGAGGTGGTCGGCTTGCATTCCAAGTACAATTGAAACACAGTTCTTGGTGTAACACTGCAGGTCTTTGGAAGAAGCACGGTCACCTAAGTCTCCCTCGCGCTTCCTTTGTTTAGGCACTTGGCTGCACGCAGAAAAGCGGTCGTAGAAAACAGTTGCATCACTGAAAGCCCCAGTGGGTATCGTGAATCTCTTTTGACTTGTTAGCATCAACATGTACTTATGCTGCGTGTCAATCTGGAAATGGGAGACACAAATCTAGTTTTCGCATTTTGAAAGCTCCACACATGCAGTCTCGAAGCTACCTGTAAAGCAGTGTTGTTAACGTGCTTTTAGTTTCTGCCGGCATGGCTCAGAGAAGAACATGAGTTTTCTCGAAAGAAACCTTGTGCTTCCAGTTCCTAGTTGGAAGCTCACCCTGCTCTCCTCTATACCAAAAGTGAAAGTCCACGTGAGCAGTAACCTCCAAGGAAGGCCCTGATTATCCTTGCAAATCGGGAGGCATGCAGCAGCTCCATGAGGCCTTCATCGCTGTTCTGCTTTAGTTTAACGGTAGTAAGCTTTCCAAGACTCCTAGGAACCTTGCTTCAGCACCCGTTTCGGTAACAGAACACTGCATAGAGCCAGGAAGCTCTGGTCCTGCGAGTATGCTGCGTGTCAACGTACACATTGAAGACTGATGGCACAAGGCTTGTTTGCCCATTATGAGAGCTCCGTTTAAGTGGCCTCGAATATTCCTGAAAAGCACTGTTGTTGCCGGGGCTTTACTCACTGCTGCATGGTTCTGAGAAGATACTGAGTTTTCCCGTAAGAAGCCTTGTGCTTCCAGTTCCCAGTTGGAAGCTCACCCTGCTCTGTTCTATATCTAAAGTGAAAGTCAACGTGAGCCCTAGCCTCGAAGTAAGGCCCTGAGTTGCCTTGCCAAACGGGAGGCCTGGAGCAGCTGCATGAGGCCTTCTTCACTGTTCTGCTTTAGTTTCATGGTAGTAAGCTTTTCAAGACTCCTAGGGACCTTGCTTCAGCACCCGTTTCGGTACCAGTATACTGAGTAGAGCTTAGAAACTCAGGGCCAGCTCAGCAACTTCAGCCCCGTAGGCCTTTTGTAACACCCCATTGTTGACTAGAGAAAGGCAACACAATGCACTCTTCCTTGGGTGAGCCAGATGACCTCAGCTCTACACAGGATTCAGGAACACACTTCTAGACTGTCCTCCATGCAATGGATGTCACCTCATTCCCCTAGCTGAACTCTATTGAGAAAACCACTCTGCTTCTATTCCCTTTTCACCTTTTACACTTAGAGTCACGCATCCTCAAGGAGGTGGTCGGCTTGCATTCCAAGTACAATTTAAGCACAGTTCTTGGTGTAACACTGCAGGTCTCAGGAAGAAGCACAGGCCCCTAAGTCTCCATCGCGCATCCTTTGTTTAGGCACTTTGCTGCACGCAGATAAGCGGTCGTAGAAAAAATTGGAATCATGGTAAGCCCCAGTGGGATCGTGAATCTCTTTTGACTTGTTCACATCAACATGTAGTTATGCTGCGTGTCATTCTGGAAATGTGAGACTGAGACACAAATCTTGTTATCCCATTTTAAAGCTTCACTCATGCAGTCTCGAAGCTACCTGTAAAGCACTGTGTTACCGTGCTTTTAGTTACTGCCGGCATGGCTCAGTGAAGAAAATGTTTTCTCTAAAGAAACCTTGTGCTTCCAGTTCCTAGTTGGACGCTCACCCTTCTCTCCTCTATACCTAAAGTGAAAGTCAACGTGAGCCCTAGCCTAGTAGTAAGGCCCTGATTTGCCTTGCCAAACGGGAGGAGTGGAGCAGCTCCATGTGGCCTTCAACACTGTTCTGCTTTACTTTAACGGTAGTAAGCATTCCAAGACTCCTAGAGACCTTGCTTCAGCACCCACTTGGGTATCAGAAAACTGCCTAGAGCCAGGAAGCTTTGGTCCTGCGTGTATGCTGCCTATCAACTTACAAATTGGAGACTGAGAGCACAAGGCTTGTTTGCCCATTATGAAAGCTCCGTTCATGCGGCTTCCAATATACCTGAAAAGCTTTGTTGTTGCCGCTCTTTTAGTAACTGCCGGCATGGTTCTGAGAAGATATTGAGTTTTCCCGTAAGAAACCTTGTGCTTCCAGTTCCTAGTTGGAAGCTCACCCTGCTCTCCTCTATACCAAAAGTGAAAGTCCACGTGAGCACTAACCTCGAACTAAGGCCCTGATTATCCTTGCAAATCGGGAGGCATGCAGCAGCTCTATGAGGCCTTCATCGCTGTTCTGCTATAGTTTAACGGTAGTAAGCTTACCAAGACTCCTAGGAACCATGCTTCAGCACCCGTTTCGGTAACAGAACATTGCATAGAGCCAGGAAGCTCTGGTGGGCCGTGTATGCTGCGTGTCAACCTAGAAATTGGAGACTTATGGCACAAGGCTTGTCTTCCCATTATGAAAGCCTCGTTCATGTGGCCTCGAATATACCTGAAGAGTTTGTTGTTGCCGCTGTTTTAGTCACTGCCGGCATAGTTCTGAGAAGATATTGAGTTGTCCCGTAAGAAACCTTGTGCCTCCAGTTCCTAGTTGGAAGCTCACCCTGCTCTGCTCTATACCTAAAGTGAAAGTCAACGTGAGCCACAATCTCGAAGTAAGGCACGGATTTGCCTTGCCAAACGGGAGGCGTGGAGCAGCTCCATGAGGCCTTCTTCACTGTTCCGCTTTAGTTTCACGGTAGTAAGCTTTCCAAGACTCCTAGGGACCTTGCTTCAGCACCCGTTTCGGTACCAGTATACTGAGTAGAGCCAGGAAGCTCAGGGCCAGCTCAGCAACTTCTGCCCCGTAGGCCTTTTGGAACACCCCATTGTTGGCTAGAGAAAGGCAACACACTGCACTCTTCCTTGGGAGAGCCAGATGACCTCAGCTCTACACAGGATTCAGGAACACACTTCTAGACTGTCCTCCATGCAGTGGATGTCACCTCATTCCCCTAGCTGAACTCTACTGAGAAAAACACTCTGCTTCTAATCCCTTTTCACCTTTTACACTTAGAGTCACGCGTCCTCAAGGAGGTGGTCGGCTTGCATTCCAAGTACAATTGAAACACAGTTCTTGGTGTAACACTGCAGGTCTTTGGAAGAAGCACGGTCACCTAAGTCTCCCTCGCGCTTCCTTTGTTTAGGCACTTGGCTGCACGCAGAAAAGCGGTCGTAGAAAACAGTTGCATCACTGAAAGCCCCAGTGGGTATCGTGAATCTCTTTTGACTTGTTAGCATCAACATGTACTTATGCTGCGTGTCAATCTGGAAATGGGAGACACAAATCTAGTTTTCGCATTTTGAAAGCTCCACTCATGCAGTCTCGAAGCTACCTGTAAAGCAGTGTTGTTAACGTGCTTTTAGTTTCTGCCGGCATGGCTCAGAGAAGAACATGAGTTTTCTCGAAAGAAACCTTGTGCTTCCAGTTCCTAGTTGGAAGCTCACCCTGCTCTCCTCTATACCAAAAGTGAAAGTCCACGTGAGCAGTAACCTCCAAGGAAGGCCCTGATTATCCTTGCAAATCGGGAGGCATGCAGCAGCTCCATGAGGCCTTCATCGCTGTTCTGCTTTAGTTTAACGGTAGTAAGCTTTCCAACACTCCTAGGAACCTTGCTTCAGCACCCGTTTCGGTAACAGAACACTGCATAGAGCCAGGAAGCTCTGGTCCTGCGAGTATGCTGCGTGTCAACGTACACATTGAAGACTGATGGCACAAGGCTTGTTTGCCCATTATGAGAGCTCCGTTTAAGTGGCCTCGAGTATTCCTGAAAAGCACTGTTGTTGCCGGGGCTTTACTCACTGCTGCATGGTTCTGAGAAGATACTGAGTTTTCCCGTAAGAAACCTTGTGCTTCCAGTTCCTAGTTGGAAGCTCACCCTGCTCTGTTCTATATCTAAAGTGAAAGTCAACGTGAGCCCTAGCCTCGAAGTAAGGCCCTGAGTTGCCTTGCCAAACGGCAGGCCTGGAGCAGCTGCATGAGGCCTTCTTCACTGTTATGCTTTAGTTTCACAGTAGTAAGTCTTTTCAAGACTCCTAGGGACCTTGCTTCAGCACCCGTTTCGGTAAGAGTATACTGAGTAGAGACAGGAAGCTTTGGTCCAATTAAGCAACTTCCAGCCCTGTAGGCCTCTTGGAACAATCCAGTGTTGGATACAGAAAGGCAACACACTGCACTCTTCCTTGGGAGAGCCAGATGACCTCAGCTCTACACAGGATTTAAGAACACACTTCGAGACTGTCCTCCATGCAATGGATGTCACCTCATTCCCCTAGCTGAACTCTACTGAGAAAAACACTCTGCTTCTAATCCCTTTTCACCTTTTACACTTAGAGTCACGCATCCTCAAAGAGGTGGTCGGCTTGCATTCCAAGTACAATTAAAGCACAGTTCTTGTTGTAACACTGCAGGTCTTTGGAAGATGCACAGGCCCTAAGTTTCCCTGGCGCATCCGTTGTATAGGCACTTGGCTGCACGCAGAAAAGCGGTCGTAGAATAAAGTTGAATCACTGAAAGCCCCAGTGGGTATCGTGAATCTCTTTTGACTTGTTAGCATCAACATGTACTTACGCTGCGTGTCAATCTGGAAATGGGAGACTGATAGCACAAAGCTTGTTTTCCCATTTTGAAAGCTCCACTCATGCAGTCTCGAAGCTACCTGAAAAGCACTGTTGTTACCGTGTTTTTAGGGAATGCCGGCATGGCTCAGAGAAGAAAATGAGTTTTCCCGAAAGAAACCTTGTGCTTCCAGTTCCTAGTTGGAAGCTCACCCTGCTCTCCTCTACACCAAAAGTGAGAATCCCCGTGAGCACTAACCTCCAAGTAAGGCCCTGATTATCCTTGCAAATCGGGAGGCATGCAGCAGCTCCATGAGGCCTTCATCGCTGTTCTGCTTTAGTTTAACGGTAGTAAGCTTTCCAAGACTCCTAGGAACCTTGCTTCAGCACCCGTTTCGGTAACAGAAAACGGCATAGAGCCAGGAAGCTCTGGTCCTGCGAGTATGCTGCGTGTCAACGTACACATTGAAGACTGATGGCACAAGGCTTGTTTGCCCATTATGAGAGCTCCGTTTCTGTGGCCTCGAATATACCTGAAAAGCACTGTTGTTGCCGGGGCTTTACTCACTGCTGCATGGTTCTGAGAAGATACTGAGTTTTCCTGTAAGAAGCCTTGTGCTTCCAGTTCCCAGTTGGAAGCTCACCCTGCTCTGCTCTATATCTAAAGTGAAAGTCAACATGAGCCCTAGCCTCGAAGTAAGGCCCTGAGTTGCCTTGCCAAACGGGAGGCCTGGAGCAGCTCCATGAGGCCTTCTTCACTGTTCTGCTTTAGTTTCATGGTAGTCAGCTTTCCAAGACTCCTAGGGACCTTGCTTCAGCACCCGTTTCGGTACCAGTATACTGAGTAGAGCTTAGAAACTCAGGGCCAGCTCAGCAACTTCAGCCCCGTAGGCCTTTTGGAACACCCCATTGTTGACTAGAGAAAGGCAACACACTGCACTCTTCCTTGGGTGAGCCAGATGACCTCAGCTCTACACAGGATTCAGGAACACACTTCTAGACTGTCCTCCATGCAATGGATGTCACCTCATTCCCCTAGCTGAACTCTATTGAGAAAACCACTCTGCTTCTATTCCCTTTTCACCTTTTACACTTAGAGTCACGCATCCTCAAGGAGGTGGTCGGCTTGCATTCCAAGTACAATTTAAGCACAGTTCTTGGTGTAACACTGCAGGTCTCAGGAAGAAGCACAGGCCCCTAAGTCTCCATCGCGCATCCTTTGTTTAGGCACTTTGCTGCACGCAGATAAGCGGTCGTAGAAAAAATTGGAATCATGGAAAGCCCCAGTGGGATCGTGAATCTCTTTTGACTTGTTCGCATCAACATGTAGTTATGCTGCGTGTCATTCTGGAAATGTGAGACTGAGACACAAATCTTGTTATCCCATTTTAAAGCTTCACTCATGCAGTCTCGAAGCTACCTGTAAAGCACTGTGTTACCGTGCTTTTAGTTACTGCCGGCATGGCTCAGTGAAGAAAATGTTTTCTCTAAAGGAACCTTGTGCTTCCAGTTCCTAGTTGGACGCTCACCCTTCTCTCCTCTATACCTAAAGTGAAAGTCAACGTGAGCCCTAGCCTAGAAGTAAGGCCCTGATTTGCCTTGCCAAACGGGAGGAGTGGAGCAGCTCCATGTGGCCTTCAACACTGTTCTGCTTTACTTTAACGGTAGTAAGCATTCCAAGACTCCTAGAGACCTTGCTTCAGCACCCACTTGGGTATCAGAAAACTGCCTAGAGCCAGGAAGCTTTGGTCCTGCGTGTATGCTGCGTATCAACTTACAAATTGGAGACTGAGAGCACAAGGCTTGTTTGCCCATTATGAAAGCTCCGTTCATGCGGCTTCCAATATACCTGAAAAGCTTTGTTGTTGCCGCTCTTTTAGTAACTGCCGGCATGGTTCTGAGAAGATATTGAGTTTTCACGTAAGAAACCTTGTGCTTCCAGTTCCTAGTTGGAAGCTCACCCTGCTCTCCTCTATACCAAAAGTGAAAGTCCACGTGAGCACTAACCTCGAACTAAGGCCCTGATTATCCTTGCAAATCGGGAGGCATGCAGCAGCTCCATGAGGCCTTCATCGCTGTTCTGCTATAGTTTAACGGTAGTAAGCTTACCAAGACTCCTAGGAACCATGTTTCAGCACCCGTTTCGGTAACAGAACATTGCATAGAGCCAGGAAGCTCTGGTGGGCCGTGTATGCTGCGTGTCAACCTAGAAATTGGAGACTTATGGCACAAGGCTTGTCTTCCCATTATGAAAGCCTCGTTCATGTGGCCTCGAATATACCTGAAGAGTTTGTTGTTGCCGCTGTTTTAGTCACTGCCGGCATAGTTCTGAGAAGATATTGAGTTTTCCCGTAAGAAACCTTGTGCCTCCAGTTCCTAGTTGGAAGCTCACCCTGCTCTGCTCTATACCTAAAGTGAAAGTCAAGGTGAGCCACAATCTCGAAGTAAGGCACGGATTTGCCTTGCCAAACGGGAGGCGTGGAGCAGCTCCATGAGGACTTCTTCACTGTTCCGCTTTAGTTTCACGGTAGTAAGCTTTCCAAGACTCCTAGGGACCTTGCTTCAGCACCCGTTTCAGTACCAGTATACTGAGTAGAGCCAGGAAGCTCAGGGCCAGCTCAGCAACTTCTGCCCCGTAGGCCTTTTGGAACACCCCATTGTTGACTAGAGAAAGGCAACACACTGCACTCTTCCTTGGGAGAGCCAGATGACCTCAGCTCTACACAGGATTCAGGAACACACTTCGAGACTGTTCTCCATGCAATGGATGTCACCTCATTCCCCTAGCTGAACTCTACTGAGAAAAACACTCTGCTTCTAATCCCTTTTCACCTTTTACACTTAGAGTCACGCGTCCTCAAGGAGGTGGTCGGCTTGCATTCCAAGTACAATTTAAACACTGTTCTTGGTGTAACACTGCAGGTCTTTGGAAGAAGCACGGTCACCTAAGTCTCCCTCGCGCTTCCTTTGTTTAGGCACTTGGCTGCACGCAGAAAAGCGGACGTAGAAAACAGTTGCATCACTGAAAGCCCCAGTGGGTATCGTGAATCTCTTTTGACTTGTTAGCATCAACATGTACTTATGCTGTGTGTCAATCTGGAAATGGGAGACACAAATCTAGTTTTCGCATTTTGAAAGCTCCACTCATGCGGTCTCGAAGCTACCTGTAAAGCAGAGTTGTTAACGTGCTTTTAGTTTCTGCCGGCATGGCTCAGAGAAGAACATGAGTTTTCTCGAAAGAAACCTTGTGCTTCCAGTTCCTAGTTGGAAGCTCACCCTGCTCTCCTCTATACCAAAAGTGAAAGTCCACGTGAGCAGTAACCTCCAAGGAAGGCCCTGATTATCCTTGCAAATCGGGAGGCATGCAGCAGCTCCATGAGGCCTTCATCGCTGTTCTGCTTTAGTTTAACGGTAGTAAGCTTTCCAAGACTCCTAGGAACCTTGCTTCAGCACCCGTTTCGGTAACAGAACACTGCATAGAGCCAGGAAGCTCTGGTCCTGCGAGTATGCTGCGTGTCAACGTACAAATTGAAGACTGATGGCACAAGGCTTGTTTGCCCATTATGAGAGCTCCGTTTAAGTGGCCTCGAATATTCCTGAAAAGCACTGTTGTTGCCGGGGCTTTACTCACTGCTGCATGGTTCTGAGAAGATACTGAGTTTTCCCGTAAGAAGCCTTGTGCTTCCAGTTCCCAGTTGGAAGCTCACCCTGATCTGTTCTATATCTAAAGTGAAAGTCAACGTGAGCCCTAGCCTCGAAGTAAGGCCCTGAGTTGCCTTGCCAAACGGGAGGCCTGGAGCAGCTGCATGAGGCCTTCTTCACTGTTCTGCTTTAGTTTCATGGTAGTAAGCTTTTCAAGACTCCTAGGGACCTTGCTTCAGCACCCGTTTCGGTACCATTATACTGAGTAGAGCTTAGAAACTCAGGGCCAGCTCAGCAACTTCAGCCCCGTAGGCCTTTTGGAACACCCCATTGTTGTCTAGAGAAAGGCAACACAATGCACTCTTCCTTGGGTGAGCCAGATGACCTCAGCTCTACACAGGATTCAGGAACACACTTCTAGACTGTCCTCCATGCAATGGATGTCACCTCATTCCCCTAGCTGAACTCTATTGAGAAAACCACTCTGCTTCTATTCCCTTTTCACCTTTTACACTTAGAGTCACGCATCCTCAAGGAGGTGGTCGGCTTGCATTCCAAGTACAATTTAAGCACAGTTCTTGGTGTAACACTGCAGGTCTCAGGAAGAAGCACAGGCCCCTAAGTCTCCATCGCGCATCCTTTGTTTAGGCACTTTGCTGCACGCAGATAAGCGGTCGTAGAAAAAATTGGAATCATGGTAAGCCCCAGTGGGATCGTGAATCTCTTTTGACTTGTTCGCATCAACATGTAGTTATGCTGCGTGTCATTCTGGAAATGTGAGACTGAGACACAAATCTTGTTATCCCATTTTAAAGCTTCACTCATGCAGTCTCGAAGCTACCTGTAAAGCACTGTGTTACCGTGCTTTTAGTTACTGCCGGCATGGCTCAGTGAAGAAAATGTTTTCTCTAAAGAAACCTTGTGCTTCCAGTTCCTAGTTGGACGCTCACCCTTCTCTCCTCTATACCTAAAGTGAAAGTCAACGTGAGCCCTAGCCTAGAAGTAAGGCCCTGATTTGCCTTGCCAAACGGGAGGAGTGGAGCAGCTCCATGTGGCCTTCAACACTGTTCTGCTTTACTTTAACGGTAGTAAGCATTCCAAGACTCCTAGAGACCTTGCTTCAGCACCCACTTGGGTATCAGAAAACTGCCTAGAGCCAGGAAGCTTTGGTCCTGCGTGTATGCTGCGTATCAACTTACAAATTGGAGACTGAGAGCACAAGGCTTGTTTGCCCATTATGAAAGCTCCGTTCATGCGGCTTCCAATATACCTGAAAAGCTTTGTTGTTGCCGCTCTTTTAGTAACTGCCGGCATGGTTCTGAGAAGATATTGAGTTTTCCCGTAAGAAACCTTGTGCTTCCAGTTCCTAGTTGGAAGCTCACCCTGCTCTCCTCTATACCAAAAGTGAAAGTCCACGTGAGCACTAACCTCGAACTAAGGCCCTGATTATCCTTGCAAATCGGGAGGCATGCAGCAGCTCTATGAGGCCTTCATCGCTGTTCTGCTATAGTTTAACGGTAGTAAGCTTACCAAGACTCCTAGGAACCATGCTTCAGCACCCGTTTCGGTAACAGAACATTGCATAGAGCCAGGAAGCTCTGGTGGGCCGTGTATGCTGCGTGTCAACCTAGAAATTGGAGACTTATGGCACAAGGCTTGTCTTCCCATTATGAAAGCCTCGTTCATGTGGCCTCGAATATACCTGAAGAGTTTGTTGTTGCCGCTGTTTTAGTCACTGCCGGCATAGTTCTGAGAAGATATTGAGTTGTCCCGTAAGAAACCTTGTGCCTCCAGTTCCTAGTTGGAAGCTCACCCTGCTCTGCTCTATACCTAAAGTGAAAGTCAACGTGAGCCACAATCTCGAAGTAAGGCACGGATTTGCCTTGCCAAACGGGAGGCGTGGAGCAGCTCCATGAGGCCTTCTTCACAGTTCCGCTTTAGTTTCACGGTAGTAAGCTTTCCAAGACTCCTAGGGACCTTGCTTCAGCACCCGTTTCGGTACCAGTATACTGAGTAGAGCCAGGAAGCTCAGGGCCAGCTCAGCAACTTCTGCCCCGTAGGCCTTTTGGAACACCCCATTGTTGGCTAGAGAAAGGCAACACACTGCACTCTTCCTTGGGAGAGCCAGATGACCTCAGCTCTACACAGGATTCAGGAACACACTTCTAGACTGTCCTCCATGCAGTGGATGTCACCTCATTCCCCTAGCTGAACTCTACTGAGAAAAACACTCTGCTTCTAATCCCTTTTCACCTTTTACACTTAGAGTCACGCGTCCTCAAGGAGGTGGTCGGCTTGCATTCCAAGTACAATTGAAACACAGTTCTTGGTGTAACACTGCAGGTCTTTGGAAGAAGCACGGTCACCTAAGTCTCCCTCGCGCTTCCTTTGTTTAGGCACTTGGCTGCACGCAGAAAAGCGGTCGTAGAAAACAGTTGCATCACTGAAAGCCCCAGTGGGTATCGTGAATCTCTTTTGACTTGTTAGCATCAACATGTACTTATGCTGCGTGTCAATCTGGAAATGGGAGACACAAATCTAGTTTTCGCATTTTGAAAGCTCCACTCATGCAGTCTCGAAGCTACCTGTAAAGCAGTGTTGTTAACGTGCTTTTAGTTTCTGCCGGCATGGCTCAGAGAAGAACATGAGTTTTCTCGAAAGAAACCTTGTGCTTCCAGTTCCTAGTTGGAAGCTCACCCTGCTCTCCTCTATACCAAAAGTGAAAGTCCACGTGAGCAGTAACCTCCAAGGAAGGCCCTGATTATCCTTGCAAATCGGGAGGCATGCAGCAGCTCCATGAGGCCTTCATCGCTGTTCTGCTTTAGTTTAACGGTAGTAAGCTTTCCAAGACTCCTAGGAACCTTGCTTCAGCACCCGTTTCGGTAACAGAACACTGCATAGAGCCAGGAAGCTCTGGTCCTGCGAGTATGCTGCGTGTCAACGTACACATTGAAGACTGATGGCACAAGGCTTGTTTGCCCATTATGAGAGCTCCGTTTAAGTGGCCTCGAATATTCCTGAAAAGCACTGTTGTTGCCGGGGCTTTACTCACTGCTGCATGGTTCTGAGAAGATACTGAGTTTTCCCGTAAGAAGCCTTGTGCTTCCAGTTCCCAGTTGGAAGCTCACCCTGCTCTGTTCTATATCTAAAGTGAAAGTCAACGTGAGCCCTAGCCTCGAAGTAAGGCCCTGAGTTGCCTTGCCAAACGGGAGGCCTGGAGCAGCTGCATGAGGCCTTCTTCACTGTTCTGCTTTAGTTTCACGGTAGTAAGCTTTTCAAGACTCCTAGGGACCTTGCTTCAGCACCCGTTTCGGTACCAGTATACTGAGTAGAGCTTAGAAACTCAGGGCCAGCTCAGCAACTTCAGCCCCGTAGGCCTTTTGGAACACCCCATTGTTGACTAGAGAAAGGCAACACAATGCACTCTTCCTTGGGTGAGCCAGATGACCTCAGCTCTACACAGGATTCAGGAACACACTTCTAGACTGTCCTCCATGCAATGGATGTCACCTCATTCCCCTAGCTGAACTCTATTGAGAAAACCACTCTGCTTCTATTCCCTTTTCACCTTTTACACTTAGAGTCACGCATCCTCAAGGAGGTGGTCAGCTTGCATTCCAAGTACAATTTAAGCACAGTTCTTGGTGTAACACTGCAGGTCTCAGGAAGAAGCACAGGCCCCTAAGTCTCCATCGCGCATCCTTTGTTTAGGCACTTTGCTGCACGCAGATAAGCGGTCGTAGAAAAAATTGGAATCATGGTAAGCCCCAGTGGGATCGTGAATCTCTTTTGACTTGTTCACATCAACATGTAGTTATGCTGCGTGTCATTCTGGAAATGTGAGACTGAGACACAAATCTTGTTATCCCATTTTAAAGCTTCACTCATGCAGTCTCGAAGCTACCTGTAAAGCACTGTGTTACCGTGCTTTTAGTTACTGCCGGCATGGCTCAGTGAAGAAAATGTTTTCTCTAAAGAAACCTTGTGCTTCCAGTTCCTAGTTGGACGCTCACCCTTCTCTCCTCTATACCTAAAGTGAAAGTCAACGTGAGCCCTAGCCTAGAAGTAAGGCCCTGATTTGCCTTGCCAAACGGGAGGAGTGGAGCAGCTCCATGTGGCCTTCAACACTGTTCTGCTTTACTTTAACGGTAGTAAGCATTCCAAGACTCCTAGAGACCTTGCTTCAGCACCCACTTGGGTATCAGAAAACTGCCTAGAGCCAGGAAGCTTTGGTCCTGCGTGTATGCTGCGTATCAACTTACAAATTGGAGACTGAGAGCACAAGGCTTGTTTGCCCATTATGAAAGCTCCGTTCATGCGGCTTCCAATATACCTGAAAAGCTTTGTTGTTGCCGCTCTTTTAGTAACTGCCGGCATGGTTCTGAGAAGATATTGAGTTTTCCCGTAAGAAACCTTGTGCTTCCAGTTCCTAGTTGGAAGCTCACCCTGCTCTCCTCTATACCAAAAGTGAAAGTCCACGTGAGCACTAACCTCGAACTAAGGCCCTGATTATCCTTGCAAATCGGGAGGCATGCAGCAGCTCTATGAGGCCTTCATCGCTGTTCTGCTATAGTTTAACGGTAGTAAGCTTACCAAGACTCCTAGGAACCATGCTTCAGCACCCGTTTCGGTAACAGAACATTGCATAGAGCCAGGAAGCTCTGGTGGGCCGTGTATGCTGCGTGTCAACCTAGAAATTGGAGACTTATGGCACAAGGCTTGTCTTCCCATTATGAAAGCCTCGTTCATGTGGCCTCGAATATACCTGAAGAGTTTGTTGTTGCCGCTGTTTTAGTCACTGCCGGCATAGTTCTGAGAAGATATTGAGTTGTCCCGTAAGAAACCTTGTGCCTCCAGTTCCTAGTTGGAAGCTCACCCTGCTCTGCTCTATACCTAAAGTGAAAGTCAACGTGAGCCACAATCTCGAAGTAAGGCACGGATTTGCCTTGCCAAACGGGAGGCGTGGAGCAGCTCCATGAGGCCTTCTTCACAGTTCCGCTTTAGTTTCACGGTAGTAAGCTTTCCAAGACTCCTAGGGACCTTGCTTCAGCACCCGTTTCGGTACCAGTATACTGAGTAGAGCCAGGAAGCTCAGGGCCAGCTCAGCAACTTCTGCCCCGTAGGCCTTTTGGAACACCCCATTGTTGGCTAGAGAAAGGCAACACACTGCACTCTTCCTTGGGAGAGCCAGATGACCTCAGCTCTACACAGGATTCAGGAACACACTTCTAGACTGTCCTCCATGCAGTGGATGTCACCTCATTCCCCTAGCTGAACTCTACTGAGAAAAACACTCTGCTTCTAATCCCTTTTCACCTTTTACACTTAGAGTCACGCGTCCTCAAGGAGGTGGTCGGCTTGCATTCCAAGTACAATTGAAACACAGTTCTTGGTGTAACACTGCAGGTCTTTGGAAGAAGCACGGTCACCTAAGTCTCCCTCGCGCTTCCTTTGTTTAGGCACTTGGCTGCACGCAGAAAAGCGGTCGTAGAAAACAGTTGCATCACTGAAAGCCCCAGTGGGTATCGTGAATCTCTTTTGACTTGTTAGCATCAACATGTACTTATGCTGCGTGTCAATCTGGAAATGGGAGACACAAATCTAGTTTTCGCATTTTGAAAGCTCCACTCATGCAGTCTCGAAGCTACCTGTAAAGCAGTGTTGTTAACGTGCTTTTAGTTTCTGCCGGCATGGCTCAGAGAAGAACATGAGTTTTCTCGAAAGAAACCTTGTGCTTCCAGTTCCTAGTTGGAAGCTCACCCTGCTCTCCTCTATACCAAAAGTGAAAGTCCACGTGAGCAGTAACCTCCAAGGAAGGCCCTGATTATCCTTGCAAATCGGGAGGCATGCAGCAGCTCCATGAGGCCTTCATCGCTGTTCTGCTTTAGTTTAACGGTAGTAAGCTTTCCAAGACTCCTAGGAACCTTGCTTCAGCACCCGTTTCGGTAACAGAACACTGCATAGAGCCAGGAAGCTCTGGTCCTGCGAGTATGCTGCGTGTCAACGTACACATTGAAGACTGATGGCACAAGGCTTGTTTGCCCATTATGAGAGCTCCGTTTAAGTGGCCTCGAATATTCCTGAAAAGCACTGTTGTTGCCGGGGCTTTACTCACTGCTGCATGGTTCTGAGAAGATACTGAGTTTTCCCGTAAGAAGCCTTGTGCTTCCAGTTCCCAGTTGGAAGCTCACCCTGATCTGTTCTATATCTAAAGTGAAAGTCAACGTGAGCCCTAGCCTCGAAGTAAGGCCCTGAGTTGCCTTGCCAAACGGGAGGCCTGGAGCAGCTGCATGAGGCCTTCTTCACTGTTCTGCTTTAGTTTCATGGTAGTAAGCTTTTCAAGACTCCTAGGGACCTTGCTTCAGCACCCGTTTCGGTACCAGTATACTGAGTAGAGCTTAGAAACTCAGGGCCAGCTCAGCAACTTCAGCCCCGTAGGCCTTTTGGAACACCCCATTGTTGACTAGAGAAAGGCAACACACTGCACTCTTCCTTGGGTGAGCCAGATGACCTCAGCTCTACACAGGATTCAGGAACACACTTCTAGACTGTCCTCCATGCAATGGATGTCACCTCATTCCCCTAGCTGAACTCTATTGAGAAAACCACTCTGCTTCTATTCCCTTTTCACCTTTTACACTTAGAGTCACGCATCCTCAAGGAGGTGGTCAGCTTGCATTCCAAGTACAATTTAAGCACAGTTCTTGGTGTAACACTGCAGGTCTCAGGAAGAAGCACAGGCCCCTAAGTCTCCATCGCGCATCCTTTGTTTAGGCACTTTGCTGCACGCAGATAAGCGGTCGTAGAAAAAATTGGAATCATGGAAAGCCCCAGTGGGATCGTGAATCTCTTTTGACTTGTTCGCATCAACATGTAGTTATGCTGCGTGTCATTCTGGAAATGTGAGACTGAGACACAAGTCTTGTTATCCCATTTTAAAGCTTCACTCATGCAGTCTCGAAGCTACCTGTAAAGCACTGTGTTACCGTGCTTTTAGTTACTGCCGGCATGGCTCAGTGAAGAAAATGTTTTCTCTAAAGAAACCTTGTGCTTCCAGTTCCTAGTTGGACGCTCACCCTTCTCTCCTCTATACCTAAAGTGAAAGTCAACGTGAGCCCTAGCCTAGAAGTAAGGCCCTGATTTGCCTTGCCAAACGGGAGGAGTGGAGCAGCTCCATGTGGCCTTCAACACTGTTCTGCTTTACTTTAACGGTAGTAAGCATTCCAAGACTCCTAGAGACCTTGCTTCAGCACCCACTTGGGTATCAGAAAACTGCCTAGAGCCAGGAAGCTTTGGTCCTGCGTGTATGCTGCGTATCAACTTACAAATTGGAGACTGAGAGCACAAGGCTTGTTTGCCCATTATGAAAGCTCCGTTCATGCGGCTTCCAATATACCTGAAAAGCTTTGTTGTTGCCGCTGTTTTAGTAACTGCCGGCATGGTTCTGAGAAGATATTGAGTTTTCCCGTAAGAAACCTTGTGCTTCCAGTTCCTAGTTGGAAGCTCACCCTGCTCTCCTCTATACCAAAAGTGAAAGTCCACGTGAGCACTAACCTCGAACTAAGGCCCTGATTATCCTTGCAAATCGGGAGGCATGCAGCAGCTCTATGAGGCCTTCATCGCTGTTCTGCTATAGTTTAACGGTAGTAAGCTTACCAAGACTCCTAGGAACCATGCTTCAGCACCCGTTTCGGTAACAGAACATTGCATAGAGCCAGGAAGCTCTGGTGGGCCGTGTATGCTGCGTGTCAACCTAGAAATTGGAGACTTATGGCACAAGGCTTGTCTTCCCATTATGAAAGCCTCGTTCATGTGGCCTCGAATATACCTGAAGAGTTTGTTGTTGCCGCTGTTTTAGTCACTGCCGGCATAGTTCTGAGAAGATATTGAGTTGTCCCGTAAGAAACCTTGTGCCTCCAGTTCCTAGTTGGAAGCTCACCCTGCTCTGCTCTATACCTAAAGTGAAAGTCAACGTGAGCCACAATCTCGAAGTAAGGCACGGATTTGCCTTGCCAAACGGGAGGCGTGGAGCAGCTCCATGAGGCCTTCTTCACAGTTCCGCTTTAGTTTCACGGTAGTAAGCTTTCCAAGACTCCTAGGGACCTTGCTTCAGCACCCGTTTCGGTACCAGTATACTGAGTAGAGCCAGGAAGCTCAGGGCCAGCTCAGCAACTTCTGCCCCGTAGGCCTTTTGGAACACCCCATTGTTGGCTAGAGAAAGGCAACACACTGCACTCTTCCTTGGGAGAGCCAGATGACCTCAGCTCTACACAGGATTCAGGAACACACTTCTAGACTGTCCTCCATGCAGTGGATGTCACCTCATTCCCCTAGCTGAACTCTACTGAGAAAAACACTCTGCTTCTAATCCCTTTTCACCTTTTACACTTAGAGTCACGCGTCCTCAAGGAGGTGGTCGGCTTGCATTCCAAGTACAATTGAAACACAGTTCTTGGTGTAACACTGCAGGTCTTTGGAAGAAGCACGGTCACCTAAGTCTCCCTCGCGCTTCCTTTGTTTAGGCACTTGGCTGCACGCAGAAAAGCGGTCGTAGAAAACAGTTGCATCACTGAAAGCCCCAGTGGGTATCGTGAATCTCTTTTGACTTGTTAGCATCAACATGTACTTATGCTGCGTGTCAATCTGGAAATGGGAGACACAAATCTAGTTTTCGCATTTTGAAAGCTCCACTCATGCAGTCTCGAAGCTACCTGTAAAGCAGTGTTGTTAACGTGCTTTTAGTTTCTGCCGGCATGGCTCAGAGAAGAACATGAGTTTTCTCGAAAGAAACCTTGTGCTTCCAGTTCCTAGTTGGAAGCTCACCCTGCTCTCCTCTATACCAAAAGTGAAAGTCCACGTGAGCAGTAACCTCCAAGGAAGGCCCTGATTATCCTTGCAAATCGGGAGGCATGCAGCAGCTCCATGAGGCCTTCATCGCTGTTCTGCTTTAGTTTAACGGTAGTAAGCTTTCCAACACTCCTAGGAACCTTGCTTCAGCACCCGTTTCGGTAACAGAACACTGCATAGAGCCAGGAAGCTCTGGTCCTGCGAGTATGCTGCGTGTCAACGTACACATTGAAGACTGATGGCACAAGGCTTGTTTGCCCATTATGAGAGCTCCGTTTCTGTGGCCTCGAATATACCTGAAAAGCACTGTTGTTGCCGGGGCTTTACTCACTGCTGCATGGTTCTGAGAAGATACTGAGTTTTCCTGTAAGAAGCCTTGTGCTTCCAGTTCCCAGTTGGAAGCTCACCCTGCTCTGCTCTATATCTAAAGTGAAAGTCAACGTGAGCCCTAGCCTCGAAGTAAGGCCCTGAGTTGCCTTGCCAAACGGCAGGCCTGGAGCAGCTCCATGAGGCCTTCTTCACTGTTATGCTTTAGTTTCACAGTAGTAAGTCTTTTCAAGACTCCTAGGGACCTTGCTTCAGCACCCGTTTCGGTAAGAGTATACTGAGTAGAGACAGGAAGCTTTGGTCCAATTAAGCAACTTCCAGCCCTGTAGGCCTCTTGGAACAATCCAGTGTTGGATACAGAAAAGCAACACACTGCACTCTTCCTTGGGAGAGCCAGATGACCTCAGCTCTACACAGGATTTAAGAACACACTTCGAGACTGTCCTCCATGCAATGGATGTCACCTCATTCCCCTAGCTGAACTCTACTGAGAAAAACACTCTGCTTCTAATCCCTTTTCACCTTTTACACTTAGAGTCACGCATCCTCAAAGAGGTGGTCGGCTTGCATTCCAAGTACAATTAAAGCACAGTTCTTGTTGTAACACTGCAGGTCTTTGGAAGATGCACAGGCCCTAAGTTTCCCTGGCGCATCCGTTGTATAGGCACTTGGCTGCACGCAGAAAAGCGGTCGTAGAATAAAGTTGAATCACTGAAAGCCCCAGTGGGTATCGTGAATCTCTTTTGACTTGTTAGCATCAACATGTACTTACGCTGCGTGTCAATCTGGAAATGGGAGACTGATAGCACAAAGCTTGTTTTCCCATTTTGAAAGCTCCACTCATGCAGTCTCGAAGCTACCTGAAAAGCACTGTTGTTACCGTGTTTTTAGGGAATGCCGGCATGGCTCAGAGAAGAAAATGAGTTTTCCCGAAAGAAACCTTGTGCTTCCAGTTCCTAGTTGGAAGCTCACCCTGCTCTCCTCTACACCAAAAGTGAGAATCCCCGTGAGCACTAACCTCCAAGTAAGGCCCTGATTATCCTTGCAAATCGGGAGGCATGCAGCAGCTCCATGAGGCCTTCATCGCTGTTCTGCTTTAGTTTAACGGTAGTAAGCTTTCCAAGACTCCTAGGAACCTTGCTTCAGCACCCGTTTCGGTAACAGAAAACGGCATAGAGCCAGGAAGCTCTGGTCCTGCGAGTATGCTGCGTGTCAACGTACACATTGAAAACTGATGGCACAAGGCTTGTTTGCCCATTATGAGAGCTCCGTTTCTGTGGCCTCGAATATACCTGAAAAGCACTGTTGTTGCCGGGGCTTTACTCACTGCTGCATGGTTCTGAGAAGATACTGAGTTTTCCTGTAAGAAGCCTTGTGCTTCCAGTTCCCAGTTGGAAGCTCACCCTGCTCTGCTCTATATCTAAAGTGAAAGTCAACATGAGCCCTAGCCTCGAAGTAAGGCCCTGAGTTGCCTTGCCAAACGGGAGGCCTGGAGCAGCTCCATGAGGCCTTCTTCACTGTTCTGCTTTAGTTTCATGGTAGTAAGCTTTTCAAGACTCCTAGGGACCTTGCTTCAGCACCCGTTTCGGTACCAGTATACTGAGTAGAGCTTAGAAACTCAGGGCCAGCTCAGCAACTTCAGCCCCGTAGGCCTTTTGGAACACCCCATTGTTGACTAGAGAAAGGCAACACAATGCACTCTTCCTTGGGTGAGCCAGATGACCTCAGCTCTACACAGGATTCAGGAACACACTTCTAGACTGTCCTCCATGCAATGGATGTCACCTCATTCCCCTAGCTGAACTCTATTGAGAAAACCACTCTGCTTCTATTCCCTTTTCACCTTTTACACTTAGAGTCACGCATCCTCAAGGAGGTGGTCGGCTTGCATTCCAAGTACAATTTAAGCACAGTTCTTGGTGTAACACTGCAGGTCTCAGGAAGAAGCACAGGCCCCTAAGTCTCCATCGCGCATCCTTTGTTTAGGCACTTTGCTGCACGCAGATAAGCGGTCGTAGAAAAAATTGGAATCATGGAAAGCCCCAGTGGGATCGTGAATCTCTTTTGACTTGTTCGCATCAACATGTAGTTATGCTGCGTGTCATTCTGGAAATGTGAGACTGAGACACAAATCTTGTTATCCCATTTTAAAGCTTCACTCATGCAGTCTCGAAGCTACCTGTAAAGCACTGTGTTACCGTGCTTTTAGTTACTGCCGGCATGGCTCAGTGAAGAAAATGTTTTCTCTAAAGAAACCTTGTGCTTCCAGTTCCTAGTTGGACGCTCACCCTTCTCTCCTCTATACCTAAAGTGAAAGTCAACGTGAGCCCTAGCCTAGAAGTAAGGCCCTGATTTGCCTTGCCAAACGGGAGGAGTGGAGCAGCTCCATGTGGCCTTCAACACTGTTCTGCTTTACTTTAACGGTAGTAAGCATTCCAAGACTCCTAGAGACCTTGCTTCAGCACCCACTTGGGTATCAGAAAACTGCCTAGAGCCAGGAAGCTTTGGTCCTGCGTGTATGCTGCGTATCAACTTACAAATTGGAGACTGAGAGCACAAGGCTTGTTTGCCCATTATGAAAGCTCCGTTCATGCGGCTTCCAATATACCTGAAAAGCTTTGTTGTTGCCGCTCTTTTAGTAACTGCCGGCATGGTTCTGAGAAGATATTGAGTTTTCCCGTAAGAAACCTTGTGCTTCCAGTTCCTAGTTGGAAGCTCACCCTGCTCTCCTCTATACCAAAAGTGAAAGTCCACGTGAGCACTAACCTCGAACTAAGGCCCTGATTATCCTTGCAAATCGGGAGGCATGCAGCAGCTCCATGAGGCCTTCATCGCTGTTCTGCTATAGTTTAACGGTAGTAAGCTTACCAAGACTCCTAGGAACCATGCTTCAGCACCCGTTTCGGTAACAGAACATTGCATAGAGCCAGGAAGCTCTGGTGGGCCGTGTATGCTGCGTGTCAACCTAGAAATTGGAGACTTATGGCACAAGGCTTGTCTTCCCATTATGAAAGCCTCGTTCATGTGGCCTCGAATATACCTGAAGAGTTTGTTGTTGCCGCTGTTTTAGTCACTGCCGGCATAGTTCTGAGAAGATATTGAGTTGTCCCGTAAGAAACCTTGTGCCTCCAGTTCCTAGTTGGAAGCTCACCCTGCTCTGCTCTATACCTAAAGTGAAAGTCAACGTGAGCCACAATCTCGAAGTAAGGCACGGATTTGCCTTGCCAAACGGGAGGCGTGGAGCAGCTCCATGAGGCCTTCTTCACTGTTCCGCTTTAGTTTCACGGTAGTAAGCTTTCCAAGACTCCTAGGGACCTTGCTACAGCACCCGTTTCGGTACCAGTATACTGAGTAGAGCCAGGAAGCTCAGGGCCAGCTCAGCAACTTCTGCCCCGTAGGCCTTTTGGAACACCCCATTGTTGGCTACAGAAAGGCAACACACTGCACTCTTCCTTGGGAGAGCCAGATGACCTCAGCTCTACACAGGATTCAGGAACACACTTCTAGACTGTTCTCCATGCAATGGATGTCACCTCATTCCCCTAGCTGAACTCTACTGAGAAAAACACTCTGCTTCTAATCCCTTTTCACCTTTTACACTTAGAGTCACGCATCCTCAAGGAGGTGGTCGGCTTGCATTCCAAGTACAATTTAAACACAGTTCTTGGTGTAACACTGCAGGTCTTTGGAAGAAGCACGGTCACCTAAGTCTCCCTCGCGCTTCCTTTGTTTAGGCACTTGGCTGCACGCAGAAAAGCGGACGTAGAAAACAGTTGCATCACTGAAAGCCCCAGTGGGTATCGTGAATCTCTTTTGACTTGTTAGCATCAACATGTACTTATGCTGTGTGTCAATCTGGAAATGGGAGACACAAATCTAGTTTTCGCATTTTGAAAGCTCCACTCATGCAGTCTCGAAGCTACCTGTAAAGCAGTGTTGTTAACGTGCTTTTAGTTTCTGCCGGCATGGCTCAGAGAAGAACATGAGTTTTCTCGAAAGAAACCTTGTGCTTCCAGTTCCTAGTTGGAAGCTCACCCTGCTCTCTTCTATACCAAAAGTGAAAGTCCACGTGAGCAGTAACCTCCAAGGAAGGCCCTGATTATCCTTGCAAATCGGGAGGCATGCAGCAGCTCCATGAGGCCTTCATCGCTGTTCTGCTTTAGTTTAACGGTAGTAAGCTTTCCAAGAATCCTAGGAACCTTGCTTCAGCACCCGTTTCGGTAACAGAACACTGCATAGAGCCAGGAAGCTCTGGTCCTGCGAGTATGCTGCGTGTCAACGTACACATTGAAGACTGATGGCACAAGGCTTGTTTGCCCATTATGAGAGCTCCGTTTAAGTGGCCTCGAATATTCCTGAAAAGCACTGTTGTTGCCGGGGCTTTACTCACTGCTGCATGGTTCTGAGAAGATACTGAGTTTTCCCGTAAGAAGCCTTGTGCTTCCAGTTCCCAGTTGGAAGCTCACCCTGCTCTGTTCTATATCTAAAGTGAAAGTCAACGTGAGCCCTAGCCTCGAAGTAAGGCCCTGAGTTGCCTTGCCAAACGGGAGGCCTGGAGCAGCTCCATGAGGCCTTCTTCACTGTTCTGCTTTAGTTTCATGGTAGTAAGCTTTTCAAGACTCCTAGGGACCTTGCTTCAGCACCCGTTTCGGTACCAGTATACTGAGTAGAGCTTAGAAACTCAGGGCCAGCTCAGCAACTTCAGCCCCGTAGGCCTTTTGGAACACCCCATTGTTGACTAGAGAAAGGCAACACAATGCACTCTTCCTTGGGTGAGCCAGATGACCTCAGCTCTACACAGGATTCAGGAACACACTTCTAGACTGTCCTCCATGCAATGGATGTCACCTCATTCCCCTAGCTGAACTCTATTGAGAAAACCACTCTGCTTCTATTCCCTTTTCACCTTTTACACTTAGAGTCACGCATCCTCAAGGAGGTGGTCAGCTTGCATTCCAAGTACAATTTAAGCACAGTTCTTGGTGTAACACTGCAGGTCTCAGGAAGAAGCACAGGCCCCTAAGTCTCCATCGCGCATCCTTTGTTTAGGCACTTTGCTGCACGCAGATAAGCGGTCGTAGAAAAAATTGGAATCATGGTAAGCCCCAGTGGGATCGTGAATCTCTTTTGACTTGTTCACATCAACATGTAGTTATGCTGCGTGTCATTCTGGAAATGTGAGACTGAGACACAAATCTTGTTATCCCATTTTAAAGCTTCACTCATGCAGTCTCGAAGCTACCTGTAAAGCACTGTGTTACCGTGCTTTTAGTTACTGCCGGCATGGCTCAGTGAAGAAAATGTTTTCTCTAAAGAAACCTTGTGCTTCCAGTTCCTAGTTGGACGCTCACCCTTCTCTCCTCTATACCTAAAGTGAAAGTCAACGTGAGCCCTAGCCTAGAAGTAAGGCCCTGATTTGCCTTGCCAAACGGGAGGAGTGGAGCAGCTCCATGTGGCCTTCAACACTGTTCTGCTTTACTTTAACGGTAGTAAGCATTCCAAGACTCCTAGAGACCTTGCTTCAGCACCCACTTGGGTATCAGAAAACTGCCTAGAGCCAGGAAGCTTTGGTCCTGCGTGTATGCTGCGTATCAACTTACAAATTGGAGACTGAGAGCACAAGGCTTGTTTGCCCATTATGAAAGCTCCGTTCATGCGGCTTCCAATATACCTGAAAAGCTTTGTTGTTGCCGCTGTTTTAGTAACTGCCGGCATGGTTCTGAGAAGATATTGAGTTTTCCCGTAAGAAACCTTGTGCTTCCAGTTCCTAGTTGGAAGCTCACCCTGCTCTCCTCTATACCAAAAGTGAAAGTCCACGTGAGCACTAACCTCGAACTAAGGCCCTGATTATCCTTGCAAATCGGGAGGCATGCAGCAGCTCTATGAGGCCTTCATCGCTGTTCTGCTATAGTTTAACGGTAGTAAGCTTACCAAGACTCCTAGGAACCATGCTTCAGCACCCGTTTCGGTAACAGAACATTGCATAGAGCCAGGAAGCTCTGGTGGGCCGTGTATGCTGCGTGTCAACCTAGAAATTGGAGACTTATGGCACAAGGCTTGTCTTCCCATTATGAAAGCCTCGTTCATGTGGCCTCGAATATACCTGAAGAGTTTGTTGTTGCCGCTGTTTTAGTCACTGCCGGCATAGTTCTGAGAAGATATTGAGTTGTCCCGTAAGAAACCTTGTGCCTCCAGTTCCTAGTTGGAAGCTCACCCTGCTCTGCTCTATACCTAAAGTGAAAGTCAACGTGAGCCACAATCTCGAAGTAAGGCACGGATTTGCCTTGCCAAACGGGAGGCGTGGAGCAGCTCCATGAGGCCTTCTTCACAGTTCCGCTTTAGTTTCACGGTAGTAAGCTTTCCAAGACTCCTAGGGACCTTGCTTCAGCACCCGTTTCGGTACCAGTATACTGAGTAGAGCCAGGAAGCTCAGGGCCAGCTCAGCAACTTCTGCCCCGTAGGCCTTTTGGAACACCCCATTGTTGGCTAGAGAAAGGCAACACACTGCACTCTTCCTTGGGAGAGCCAGATGACCTCAGCTCTACACAGGATTCAGGAACACATTTCTAGACTGTCCTCCATGCAGTGGATGTCACCTCATTCCCCTAGCTGAACTCTACTGAGAAAAACACTCTGCTTCTAATCCCTTTTCAACTTTTACACTTAGAGTCACGCGTCCTCAAGGAGGTGGTCGGCTTGCATTCCAAGTACAATTGAAACACAGTTCTTGGTGTAACACTGCAGGTCTTTGGAAGAAGCACGGTCACCTAAGTCTCCCTCGCGCTTCCTTTGTTTAGGCACTTGGCTGCACGCAGAAAAGCGGTCGTAGAAAACAGTTGCATCACTGAAAGCCCCAGTGGGTATCGTGAATCTCTTTTGACTTGTTAGCATCAACATGTACTTATGCTGCGTGTCAATCTGGAAATGGGAGACACAAATCTAGTTTTCGCATTTTGAAAGCTCCACTCATGCAGTCTCGAAGCTACCTGTAAAGCAGTGTTGTTAACGTGCTTTTAGTTTCTGCCGGCATGGCTCAGAGAAGAACATGAGTTTTCTCGAAAGAAACCTTGTGCTTCCAGTTCCTAGTTGGAAGCTCACCCTGCTCTCCTCTATACCAAAAGTGAAAGTCCACGTGAGCAGTAACCTCCAAGGAAGGCCCTGATTATCCTTGCAAATCGGGAGGCATGCAGCAGCTCCATGAGGCCTTCATCGCTGTTCTGCTTTAGTTTAACGGTAGTAAGCTTTCCAACACTCCTAGGAACCTTGCTTCAGCACCCGTTTCGGTAACAGAACACTGCATAGAGCCAGGAAGCTCTGGTCCTGCGAGTATGCTGCGTGTCAACGTACACATTGAAGACTGATGGCACAAGGCTTGTTTGCCCATTATGAGAGCTCCGTTTCTGTGGCCTCGAATATACCTGAAAAGCACTGTTGTTGCCGGGGCTTTACTCACTGCTGCATGGTTCTGAGAAGATACTGAGTTTTCCTGTAAGAAGCCTTGTGCTTCCAGTTCCCAGTTGGAAGCTCACCCTGCTCTGCTCTATATCTAAAGTGAAAGTCAACGTGAGCCCTAGCCTCGAAGTAAGGCCCTGAGTTGCCTTGCCAAACGGCAGGCCTGGAGCAGCTCCATGAGGCCTTCTTCACTGTTATGCTTTAGTTTCACAGTAGTAAGTCTTTTCAAGACTCCTAGGGACCTTGCTTCAGCACCCGTTTCGGTAAGAGTATACTGAGTAGAGACAGGAAGCTTTGGTCCAATTAAGCAACTTCCAGCCCTGTAGGCCTCTTGGAACAATCCAGTGTTGGATACAGAAAGGCAACACACTGCACTCTTCCTTGGGAGAGCCAGATGACCTCAGCTCTACACAGGATTTAAGAACACACTTCGAGACTGTCCTCCATGCAATGGATGTCACCTCATTCCCCTAGCTGAACTCTACTGAGAAAAACACTCTGCTTCTAATCCCTTTTCACCTTTTACACTTAGAGTCACGCATCCTCAAAGAGGTGGTCGGCTTGCATTCCAAGTACAATTAAAGCACAGTTCTTGTTGTAACACTGCAGGTCTTTGGAAGATGCACAGGCCCTAAGTTTCCCTGGCGCATCCGTTGTATAGGCACTTGGCTGCACGCAGAAAAGCGGTCGTAGAATAAAGTTGAATCACTGAAAGCCCCAGTGGGTATCGTGAATCTCTTTTGACTTGTTAGCATCAACATGTACTTACGCTGCGTGTCAATCTGGAAATGGGAGACTGATAGCACAAAGCTTGTTTTCCCATTTTGAAAGCTCCACTCATGCAGTCTCGAAGCTACCTGAAAAGCACTGTTGTTACCGTGTTTTTAGGGAATGCCGGCATGGCTCAGAGAAGAAAATGAGTTTTCCCGAAAGAAACCTTGTGCTTCCAGTTCCTAGTTGGAAGCTCACCCTGCTCTCCTCTACACCAAAAGTGAGAATCCCCGTGAGCACTAACCTCCAAGTAAGGCCCTGATTATCCTTGCAAATCGGGAGGCATGCAGCAGCTCCATGAGGCCTTCATCGCTGTTCTGCTTTAGTTTAACGGTAGTAAGCTTTCCAAGACTCCTAGGAACCTTGCTTCAGCACCCGTTTCGGTAACAGAAAACGGCATAGAGCCAGGAAGCTCTGGTCCTGCGAGTATGCTGCGTGTCAACGTACACATTGAAGACTGATGGCACAAGGCTTGTTTGCCCATTATGAGAGCTCCGTTTCTGTGGCCTCGAATATACCTGAAAAGCACTGTTGTTGCCGGGGCTTTACTCACTGCTGCATGGTTCTGAGAAGATACTGAGTTTTCCTGTAAGAAGCCTTGTGCTTCCAGTTCCCAGTTGGAAGCTCACCCTGCTCTGCTCTATATCTAAAGTGAAAGTCAACATGAGCCCTAGCCTCGAAGTAAGGCCCTGAGTTGCCTTGCCAAACGGGAGGCCTGGAGCAGCTCCATGAGGCCTTCTTCACTGTTCTGCTTTAGTTTCATGGTAGTAAGCTTTTCAAGACTCCTAGGGACCTTGCTTCAGCACCCGTTTCGGTACCAGTATACTGAGTAGAGCTTAGAAACTCAGGGCCAGCTCAGCAACTTCAGCCC